>NC_091432.1:140699277-141066030 GCF_964237555.1 Oryctolagus cuniculus
CGGGTGGTTTAAGACCCCTACACAACTCTGACCTTTTTCATCTCTGTTTTGGTGCTTTTGGTATACTCAACTAATACTCCCCAGAAATGAGTTCTGAGACAACTGTTCTGTCCCTATTTTGGCTACACTGATCATCCGTCCAATCCTGGAAGCATAACCCAACCCTTGACTAATTGATCGAGTTCTCTTAGGGCTTGCAAACCAATTACCTGTATTAGAAGTTTCTCAGAAAATCAGTTCTGCCTCAGGTACATACTCCCCCCCCCCCCCCCCGGATATTGTTATAGAAACAATCTACTTAGCTCTCTAGATTAAAATAGAACTTTTTTTTTTTTCTGGAATGTATAGCTTTCATTATGTCAAATACTGACTCTGGGAATGATCCAACAGCCTGGAGTATATTCAAAACTTGGCAAAATCATCCCTATAATCCTGTGCCATCTTGCCACATACCCACTCACTTGAATTCGTAGCACCCCAATGACTCACTCTGAAGTGACATTTATTTCTTGCGAGAACCCCACTCCACCCGTGCAAACCAGGATACCAGTGCATGTCCCTTCCTTTGGGATCTTCTCACACTGGGCAGATCAGGTGGCCAGATTTCCCTCGTAACCATTTCAACCTCAAGGATTATAATTTTCCAGGAAGGGAAGATCAATTCACCAACTAATCAAATGACAAGTCAAATGAAGCAAAGACAGTTCCCAAGTTAACGTTTATCGCAATGCACACAAAAACATAGTAAGCAAAAGGTCTATATGAAAAAAAAAACAAAGTAGGTGAAAGAAAGGAACTCAAGCTCGGGGTGCTGGTGAGGAGCCAAACACAGTGTATTCACAGAGGAAGGTCCCCAAATGGTCTGGAAATCACGCCCCTCCAAGAAGACTCCTGAGTGTTCTGGGCTGCAGTCAAGCTGTCAGCAACAAATTAAGGGCTTTTCACTCTCGCAGGGCCTCCTGCAGCTAATTCCCTTTTCAGGGTGAATTCTCACAGCGAGATGTGTCTCAAGCAGCATTTTGAAGGCACTAGAAGGTGTATTCGCTTAGCTTTCTGGCCCCAAACCTGGAGAGAAAAGTCCCAGACTCAAGTTATCTTGTTTGCATATGGGCACAGAGTTGCCAGTGTGGCTTATGGGTCAGCAAGCTGCAAAGTGAAAGGCCTCCTTGCTGTCCACCATCCACTGGGCTAAGTCACAGTTCATACGTGAGAAAGCTCAAGCGCAGGCGTAAAATACCAATGTACTTAGAGTCACAAGAATCGTAACACGCATCACATCTACATTTTCATTTTTCTTAATCATAATTCTCAAATCATCACAGCCTTTCTACTTAGTCCATAAAAAAACATAATTATAAATGGATTTCAAGTTTGTAAGAAAAGTGAGCCTATCCACTCTCTTGGCCAAAGAGGAAGTGTTACATCAGAGCACACTTGAAAAGCAAGGTGGCGTGGGCCTTTAGCCTAGCAGTCAAGTCATTCATGTCCCATATTGGAATGCCTAGGTTTCATACCTGTCTCTGGTTCCTGAATCCAACTTCCTGCTAGTTCAGACCCCAGGAGGCGGCAGGTGATGGCTCAAGTGATTAAATTTCTTCCATCTATATGAAAGACCTAGATTGACTTCCTGGATCCTGCCTTTATCCTGACTCTGTCCCACGCCCAATTATGTGGACCCTGCGGAGTGAACTAGCAGAAAGGGGTCCCCCGCCCTCTCTAATTAAAAAAGCAAAGTGATACAAGAACAAATACACAAATGATACTGTAACTATGAATTAGTCAGAAAAAATAAATGAAGATAGCAAAAAGACTCTACACTATAGAACATTTGGTGTCAGTTTTGGATTTTCTTCTTAATTTAAGAAAATAATATCAATATGTGCTAACTCAAAATTGCCAGCAGAGTATGATTAAGGAAGATAGAGGTTCTTAGTTGGTAACAAATAAAACCCATGTATAACTGAAAATGCATTACAGAGGATCAAAATGAAGGAAAAGTGGCAAGAGTCATATGATCTGAGGAGAGTGGCTTGGTTGAGTTTAGATGGTGTTTGGAGCATGGGGTCAACTTTGAGAAATCTATTTGGGAAATACCAGGTGACAGCTAAATAAGAGGAAATCATGTTCTAGATGTGGAAACTAGCAAGTAAATGTTAAAGGAAAATCAGAAAGTGAATAGTAAGACAGGAAATATCACTCTACATTTTTTCTGTAAAGAAGGTATTGAATAAATGAAAAGTTAGCTTGATTATCTACATAAGATTCATAAGAGGGACTTGAGTGTTGTTAAAATGAACTAAAAAGTGTATTTAGTGTGATAACTAAATTCAGAATAATATGTTTTCAGAAATTGCATTCTGAATGATAGATATAGAAAGAAATTCAAAAGAATCATAAAAGAAAAATAACACTAGGATGAAATTTAAAAGTTGAGCAATTTTATAATTAACATATTTGAATCTGTAATTTCCCACAGAAATCCATTTCAAGAATAACTTCATAAGAAAAGCAGGAAAAGTAATAGCAACCAAAATCAGCAAAGTATATCTAGTGTTGGACTATGCATATTGAAACCAATATTGAGAGTTAAGAAACTTTGGAAACTCTGTATTTGCTACATAGTTCTGAATATTGTCCATATATTTTGGGGTAAAAAAACATTTTCAACAGAGAACAGGAATACTGGTAATCTGACTTAACAAGAGTTTACACACCCAAACTTAATTTAGCTACTTTATCAGGAGCGCTGTTGGAAAACAGTCAAGATTTTCTAAGGGTCATAAAATTTCCTGATGTTTTAAAGACAGAAAGAAAGCATTTTCTCTCTCAAAAGAGTTAATAAGAGTCATGTTCATCCAAGGAATACTGTACACGTCAAAAGATGAAGTATGAAACACAGAGAACAACCTGATTCATCTTGCATCATCAACCTATGTAGAAAAAGGAGACACAGGTGAATACCATTGTAAAGTACTCTGATATTAAGGGCTAAGTGGAACTGCTTACATTTGTAAAATGAAATATCATAATTAGTGCCCCGGGAACTGTAGTGAACCATGGCACTATTTCTTAAACCACTCAAATAGGACTTTTTCGAAGATCTCTCATTCAGAGGAAGAAGACTCAAGAAGTACCTAAAAAAAAAGTTCTGGGACATCATCTGTTCTCCAGGTGCCTTTGCGGTGCTCAAGTCAGAGTTAAGGGTCCTGGGGACATCGTGTCACCCCGAATGTTATCAGAACTGCCTTGGGGCGATGAGCATGATGAAGGTGGTGGGAGTGGTAGAGTGGATGATGGAGCTACTGGATCTGGGGTTTGAAGCTTCCATGCCTGCAGAGTATGATTAGGAAGAAAGAGGTTTCATTGCAAGACGTGCCGAAACAGCCAGCAGGCGGATAGTAAAGCAACTGCATGGAGTGTGAGTAAAAAGGAATGCAAGGAACGAAATGTACACATAGTCCTTTGATTTTCCTCTACCAGAGAGTTAGCTGAAGCCGAATAAGAAAGAGAAGGATATGTGTTTTGGACAGTGGTTAAAATTCTGCTTAATGTGCCTGTATCCCACACTGGAGTGCTTTGGTTCAAATCCTGGCTCTGATCCCAATTCCATCTTCCTGAGATTGCAGACCCTGGGAAGCACCAGTGATGCCTCAAGCAGTCGGGTCCATACCACCCACCTGCAGACCCAGACTCAGTTCTCAGCTCTTGGCATTGGTCTTATCCAGCCCCTGCTGTGGTGGGCATTTGGTGGTGGTGGTGGGGGTGAACCAGTGGTTGGAAGACGTCTATCTGTATTTCTGTCTGTCTGCATCTCCATCTTTCAAACAGGGGCAACAAATAAATAAATGAGAGAGAGAGAGAGAGGAGTTCGTGACATAAGAAAATGTCCGGGGCTGACACTATGGCGTAGCAGGTAAAGCTGCCATCTGCAGTGCCGGCATCCCATATGGGTGCTGGTTCGAGTCCCGGCTGCTCCACTTCTGATCCGCCTCTCTGCTGTGGCCTGGGAAAGCAGTGGAAGATGGCCCAAGTCCTTGGGCCCCTGTACCCTCGTGGGAGACTGGGAAGAAACTCCTGGCTCCTGGCTTCAGATCGGCCCAGCTCCAGCTGTTGCAGCCAATTGGGGAGTGAACCAGTGGATGGAAGACCTCTCTCTCTCTCTCTCTCTCTCTCTCTCTCTCTGCCTCTGCCTCTCTGTAACTCTGCCTTTCAAATAAATAAATAAATCTTAAAAAAAACACAACCCACAAAGGATTAGCAGTAGTGAACACAAATATGACTGCACCTGTAATTATAGAGAAGAAGTGAGATAGAGGAGCTCGGGTAGCAGCCACAGGCATGTATGTCTCAGCTTGTCTTCGACAACATTTGTTAAAATTTCCACAAATATTCCATCCACAAGCCTGCTGCTCTGATGCTAGTTCCTTCTTCTCTGATCAGCTTCCTCGCTCTCCCAGATGCCCCCTGATTCAGCGAAGGCAGTGCTGCCTGCCACCAGGGACGGCCCCGCTGGCCGGAGAGGCCATGCGGACCAGAACAGCCCTCGAAATGGCTTCCTCCTCCGCTGATTTGGGTCTCCAGACCAAACTATTATTGACACTTGAGAGGCTGCCACAGTCCGCTCCCCCTCAATGCAGGCACTGTTTTCTGTTACCAGGGAGAGCAAGGCTGGGCACACAGATAGCTCCATGAGCACCCTGGGGGAGCTGCTGCCGCCAGCTGCTTTATGTGGGGAGAGTCAGTAAGGGAGGGAGGCAGCAACTCTCTGATCGCTAAGCAGTGTTCTGCTCAGTCCAATTAACATGTGAATGAGAGCAGCCCTGCTGGATCAGCCAGGGTGTCCCAGTTTCTCCAATGCCTGGGGACAATGTCAACCTCAAGGCTTAAAACGTTTCCAAGAGGAGCACTTGCCATTCGGATGATAAGCCAAGTGATTCAAAGCTAGTTCCCAAATTAATCAGTGTATTGCTGTGCACACAAAAGCAGAATAAGCAACAAGAATGAAAAAGATAAAGGAAAATAGATAAAAGACAATCACTAAGGCAAAGAGTGCAAATCATGAATTAAATGTGGTACATCTAGAGGAGTTTTCCAAATGATCCAAGTAAAAATGCCTCCCATGGTAATTCTCGCGAGGTCTGAACTGGCATTAGGTTGTCAGCAGTGAAGACAGAACTTTTCACTCCAGCGGAGCCTTTAGAGTGGTGTTGATCTGGGAGAATGTAGCTAGTTAAGAAAGAGGTCACGGGCCCTGGGGCTGTGGCATGGCGGGTAAAGCCGCCGCCTGCAGTGCCAGCATCCTATATGGGCACCGTTGGAGTCTCGGCTGCTCCACTTCCGATCCAGCTCTCTACTGTGGCCTGGGAAAGCAGTAGAAGATGGCCCAAGTCCTTGGGCCCCTGCACCTGCATGGGAGACCAGGAGGAAGCTCTGGGCTCCTGGCTTTGGATCGGCGCAGCTCCAGCGGTCAACTGGGGAGTAAACCAGCAGATGGAAGACCTCTGTCTCTCTCTGCCTCTCCTCTCTCTGTGTAACTCTGCCTTTCAAAAAAATAAATAAATCTTTAAAAAAAAAAAAAAAAAAAAAAAAACAAGAAAGAGGCCACAAACCCCAAAGCCCTGCCCCATGTAATTCCAACCTGTCTGTCAGAACACCCCCTTTCCCAGGATGCCCTGTTTTCATCGGGTACCTGGGGAAAAGTTGTCGTGTCCTCCCAAGTGACCACATGACCTCATACATGGAGGTGCCGGGTGCTCACTCTCTTCTGCTAGGAGCCAAAGCTGAGGATACACTAAGCCGCTCCCCAGTCTCTGTGATTTCCCTTCCCCCACCCTCTTCCGTCTCTGGCCTACTGCACTCCTCAACTCTACCCACGCGTGTGTGTGTTTTCTCGCCTTTTAAATAAAACTTTATCACTTTGCACACCGTATATGTATTGGAATACTTCTCTAAAAGGCAAGGACCTGGAATAGGAACCTAGACCCCACTTCGCCCACATCAGTCACAGCGAGCCATGTCTCAAATGGCAGTTTGAAGGCACCTGTATTTATTGCCCCTAGAAGGTGTATTATCTTGGGTTCCAGATGTCAGTTTGGGAGGGGGAAGCCTCAGACCCAAACCACTGCCTCATTTACACATCAGCAAATGTGACTTGCCCATCAGCAGGTGTGAAGGCGTGGGCCTCCCCACCATCAGCCAGGCAACTGGCTAAGTTACTGTTTGTAGTGCATGAAGAAGCATGGGCATTTTAATTGTAAATTAACCATTCATCAGGTTCATGAGAATCCCAGCACAGCAGAACACTCAGGAAGTGCCTTCCTCCAGGATACAGCATTTCAGAAATGAGGGTGATGGCCCTGGTCTTGCTCCTGTAAAAGAACACCACCCTGGTGCACAAGGCCAGGCAAGAGCCACCAGCAATGGACAGTGAAAGACTCCCTCGGGGCTTTGCCTCTCCTCCATCTGGCAGAAGGCGTGAGTGCCCGTTGGATCCAGGCATACATGCAAATGCCTGGGGGTACATGCAAATGCCTGGGTGTCTGTTAGGTTTGTTTAAGAAATATATAGTAGCTTCCTGGGAGTCATGGCTTTTTTTTTTTTTTTTATCCAGAAATAGAAGAACTTCAAGTGTTGGATGACACTGAAAGAGGTTCCCAGGTTCCACTGGGAAGAATTAAAATTTATGCCAAAAACAGAAAATGGAAAACGTACTATTTGTTCTTAAAAATAAAGAGTTTCTGTTTAACATGTTTTGGCAGTTTGCACTTCTGTAACTTAATGGCTTTAACTTCTAAAATTACTTCCTTTTCTTATGATCAAGGAAAAGTACCTCTGATACAAAGTCACTTTCCTACGTTTTTCTGCAACTCATGGTTGTACGTAAATGTGTTTTGTGGTGACTTAATGCAAACAGTGTCTCTTAAAAATAAAATGGGGGCCGGCGCTGTGGCATAGTGTGTAAAGCCGCCATCTGCAGTGCTAACATCCCATATGGGTGCCGGTTTTAGTCCCAGCTGCTCCACTTCCAATCCAGCTCTCTGCTACAGCCTGGGAAAGCAGTAGAGGATGGCCCAAGTCAATGGGCCTCTGCATCTGTGTGGGAAGACCTGGAGGAAGCTCCCGACTCCTGGCTTTGGACTGGCACAGTTCTGGCCAAGATGGCCATCTGGGGAGTGAATCAGCAGATGGAAGACTTCTCTCTCTCTCTCTCTCTCTGCCTCTGCCTCTCTGTAACTCTATCAAATAAACAATAAATCTTTAATAAAATATGTATCAATTTCAGATTTAAAAAACTGTATTGTTTAACTCAATAGGTGATACAGCTTCAGCAATTTTCACTTTATTTATTTATTTTTTTAATTTAGTTGACAGGTAGAGTTACAGACAGTGAGAAAGAGAGACAGAGAGAAAGGTCTTCCTTCCGTTGGTTCACCCCCCAAATGGCCGCTACGGTCAGCGCTGCACCGATCTGAAGCCAGGAGCCAGGTGCTTCCTCCTGGTCTCCCATGCAGGTGCAGGGACCCAAGCACTTGGGCCATCCTCTACTGCCCTCCCGGGCCACAGCAGAGAGCTGGACTGGAAGAGGAGCAACCGGGACTAGAACTCGGCGCCCATATGGGATGCCGGCACCCCAGGCAGAGGATTAGCCAAGTGAGCCATGGTGCCAGCCCCAGCAATTTTTACTTTGCTTTATAAATTATTAGTAATTTTTATGCAATAAGCTTGAGTTCTTTCATAGATAGAAATTATTGCATAAATTGAAAGAAATAAAAGAAGTTAAACCTAAAGAAACAAATATACAGTTTGATATTCATATATTTAGTATTATCTTCCTATTTTTATATCCAAAGATTGTTACAAGTAATCCATATTTATCTAGTTATGAGTGTATATATTTTTTGTATTTGTGTGTGTGTTTATGTTTTTGTCTTCAAAACTGGAAAAGGAAGTGTTTTAGTATGGGCAATGTGGCTACATGTCTGTGTTCCTAATTTCTAAATTTTATATTGACCAAATTCATGTTCATGTACTTACATAGTTATACTTATTTCTCTATACATGTGTGTGCAAAGTATTTTTCTCGTGTGTGTTTGCATTAATATTTATCAGTTTGATCTGTTGTCAGCTGAGGAGACTATTCATTGATAGACTAACATCAAGAACAAAGAAATGTTTGGAAATAACATCAAGTTCCTAGAATAAGAATCCTTGCACAGCCAGTGGTCTTGGGTGTCTCTGTGATATGATGCCTTGGGCATATTCTATTTGCAATCTCCAAACACCAGCTCTCACCCGGAAGCCTGAGCCCCAGCTTGGCTACACTCATCAACCATCCAGGTCAGGAGACTGGGCTGAACACTTGACATTCGACCTAATTTGTTAGGGAAATTGATGGCCAGAAATCATTTGCAGGACAATCACCTGTGTTAGGAGCTGCTGTGCAATCAGGTTTGCCTTGGATTCTTGGGCCCCTCCCCAAGTGGTCAACCCTCTGTTATGGCGATTTAATCTGTAGGTCTCTTTAAATCCACTTAGAAACAGGCAGAACTGGTTTGCTCTGGCTTGTGTTGCTTTCAGTGCTGGATCCCCAGTCTTGGCCCTGGGAATCCTCCAAGCACCCAGAGAACCTCTAACCTGGCAGAGCCACTCCTCTGTCTGAGTGCCACTCCTCTGTCTCAGTGCCCTCTCACGCATCCACACTCATGTGAATCCACAGCCCCTCACACAGGCCCATCACTGATGGCCAAATGATTGGAGTTGCTCTGTCTTTAAAATACAGAATGGTTCTCAGCTGAAGCTATACATCTTGAGATTACTAAAAAATCTTGGGAATATTAAAAAAAAAAGTGATGTGAGGTTTTCCAAAATGGTGGAGTAAAAAGCTTTATCAAATCCTCTCCCCCTCTCCAAAATAACAGTATAAAGTTACACAAGAATGTCAAAAACGAAAACATCTGTGGACTCTGGAGATCAATCAATGGCACAGAACAAAAGGAGATCAAGCCATGCTACTGAAACAAAGATCAGCGAGAGCCTGTGCCGTTGTTACAGCTCTACCAGCACAGGGCACCTTGCAGAACCAGCACACTTGCTGTCAGAGGACACTATAGTCATTAGCCACATAACGACGTCTGGACAGCAAGGGACCACATCTGCCAAGGTGGTCCCATAACATTATAAAGGACCTGAAAAATCCCATCAGAACAAACATCACAGCACAATGCATCGCTCACGTGTCACGGTAGGGCTGGTGTACACGCATTTATGTTAGTACATAATATTCCATAATGATAACTATAAATGACCATGTCTCTAGGTCATGTATTTACTGTGCTACATTATACCCTTCTTTTAGACTTACGTCTTTATCTGAAAAATTTTTTTTATTTATGTCTTTATCAGAGTGCTGGGGAGGAGAGGGAGAGATACAGAGGTCTTCCATCCACTGGTTCACCCCTTAAAAGGCCACAGCTGCTAGAGCTGGTCCAGGATGAAGTCAGCAGCCTGGAACTCCACCCAGATCTTCATGTCCAAGTACACAGACAATCATCTGCTGCTTTCCCAAGCATATTAGCAAGGAGCTAGATCAGAAGCAGCCAGAGCTGATACTGGATGCTGGCATTGCAGGCGGCAGCTTGGCTCACTGTGCCACAATGCCGGCCCCTTTTGCATCATTATTGTAGAGTGTGTTTCTACTTATAAAAAGAGTTACTGTGAATTGTAGAACAGCATGCCAGGTTACACCAGCAGCATCCTCAGACTTCTGGTGTTTACCGTGTGTTGAATGCATCAACAGACCAAGTTGGGTGACACAAGAACTGCAGCAGACTTGTAAATTGTCTCAATTTTGAATGCATCTTTCAACCTCACACAGCTACATCAGCAAACACTGCAAGACATCTTGGCTCCTGGTCTTGGTGCAAACCATGAGCAGTCATTGGTTAACCACTAAGCCATGCATTCAGGAGGACAGCTCCCATAGAACCAGGCTTAAAAATAAAAACAAGAATAAAAAATGGAAAACTGAGTGGAGACATAAGCAGTCACACACCATGGAAGAGAAAGACCCCACAAATTAGTCCAGGCTGGTTATTAAAGGAACAACAAAGCATCTCCTAACCTTGCTCCATTTTGTGCTCCATACCTCTTGATGTCAAATGCTGAGGACAGCAACTAATGCTCAGAACCTAGCCCAGCGCCCAGCATCATTCGGGGGCACAAAGGAAATCCTTCGGCCTAGCTGTTAAGATACTGGTTAAGATGCTCACATCCCACGTTGGAATGCCACCGACCTGCAGACCTCATGGCCTCCCTTTGGAGGAGGTGTCCTGTGGGGCTCTGGCCTGAGCCCACATTCTACCATGTCTTCTTTCATATCAGCTCTTCTTGTACTAGTAGGAGAATGAATTGTGCAAGTGCTTGGGGCTTGAAGCAGAGACATGCACTCCCTGGTAGTCACTGAGCATCTCACTTAAGCAAGAGCACAACAGGCAGCCAACCTCAGTACAAGTCTCAGTTCTGCCACTCCCTAGTCACGTGACCTAACCCCTGGGCCACTGCCCTCCCAGCCCAATGAAATACAAAAGCAGGATCAAACTTTGGGCATCCATATACTTGTGGACAAAAATCTCAGCTAACTAGGAATGAGGATATGCTAAACTAGAAATGCTCATTCTTTATAGCAGAACGAATCATTAACTGTGCACAATTCCATGTTAGGAGACCAGGTAAATATTTGCAGAATTGCTAACAGCCAAGTGGAGCTATACCACATTCAACTTATCTTGATAAACTCTCTCTTGGTGTCGGGGTGGGGGGCAGTGCTTGGGTCCCTGCACCCCTGTGGGAAACCCAGAAGGAGCTCCTGTCTGCTAGCTTTGGGTCAGCCCAGCTCCAGCCGTTGTGGCCATTTGGGGAGAGAACCAGCAGATGGAAGACCTCTCTCTCTCTCTCTCTCTCTCTTTCTTTCCTTTTTTGTCTGCCTCTACCTCTCTGTAATGCTAACTTTCAAATAAATAAATAAATCTTAAAAAAAAGTTCCTCTCAGAGTCTTGCAAATGGCTTAAATAAAGGCTGAGGAGTCCATGTAACCAAAATAACTTGCCCAGCTTTTGGAGTAACAATGATAAAAGATGAGAGAGAGAGAGAGAGAGAAGGAGAGAGGGAGGGAGGCAAGGAGGGAGGGAGGGAGGGAAGGGGGAAGAGAGAAAAGGATTTTTAAAAACTGTCATGTAATAATTTATCATCTGCTAGGGCCGGCGCCGTGGCTCACTTAGTTAATCCTTCGCCTGCGGCGCCGGTATCCCATATGGGCACCGGGTTCTAGTCCCGGTTGCTCCTCTTCCAGTCCAGCTCTCTGCTGTAGCCCGGGAAGGCAGTGGAGGATGGCCCAAGTGCTCGGGCCCTGCACCCGCATGGGAGACTAGGAGGAAGCACCTGGCTCCTGGCTTCGGATCAGCGTAGCTCCGGCCGTAGTGGCCTTTTGGGGGGTGAACCAATGGAAGGAAGACCTTTCTCTCTGCCTCTCTCTCACACTGTCTAATTCTACCTGTCAAATAAATAATAAAAAAAATTTATCCTCTGCTAATTATTTGATTTCACTATATTTGCTTAACTGAAAAATATATACATACATCTATATGTATATATATATAGCACTTCTGTGATCTCATTATACTCCTTGGAAACATCTTTATTGAGTTTTTCTCTTTAAATTGTTGCTTTTGTATAAGTGGCACCCAGCAAAAATGTTTCAAAATTAATTCCTCTCTCTCCTTATTTAAAAAAAAATCTGTAAAATTTGGTTTTGCTATTAAATTAGGGATCCAGCTTAAAGTAAAGTAAATGGGCTCCTTAAAATACTTCCACAGACTCAACATGAAATATAACCACTTCAGCAAGATAAAATCTGGACATGAATATTAGACAAAGTTGCCATGTATAACGTAAGTTATAAATGTATAAGCCACAGAGCCAAGTAATGAGTAGGCAATTAGTAGCATAGTCAAGGGATTTGATGAAAACCAGAGCTATTTCTGTTATCAGATGAGTGAGCATTCTAAATGTTTTCCTAAGGACAACATGTGCTCCTCCATAATGGGATGAGAGCCACTCTAAAATGAGAAGTCGATCTCACTTGGATGCATTTTATTGGAAAACGCTCACCAGGGGGCAATTCCTGCTCCAAGTGGTAGAGGACTAAGCAGACCGTGACATGTCATCACCAAATTCCATGCAAGGATTAATGGCTCCAAAGAACAAGATGCCTCTCTAAGTCTCCCTGTAACCTTACACCCAAGTGGGACTTGTCCCGCCATTCCAGTCCCCCTTACACACCAAGGGGCAGACGGTGGCTTTCCACAAGCCACAGAGGAGCAAGGCACATGGATAATCCCGTGCCATCATCTCTCTTGGTTCAGGCCAAGTCATAGCACTCATGGGACCTGCCAAAACAGAAGCTCGCCTACCCTGGGGAGAGTGGGTTAGCGAGACCTGGAATTTGCTTAGAGCCATCTCTCACCACAAGGGAAGGCTACAATGTCCCTGGAAAAATATTGTCTGATTCTGCTACTAATTTGGTTCAAACGACCTTGAAAGGCTGAGGGATTTCAATAACTCTTCCACCTCATATATAAAAGGGCTGCAACAATGAGATGTCAGGACAGCACCTGTGGTCTTCCCACACCGGCGCTGAGGAGGCAGGAGCAAGGCTATCGGCTCACCTGCAGATCCATCTGTGAGGTACAGTGTGTTGAGTCTGTGTTTTCAGTTATGGGCCTGTCTCATAGTTGGGGTTGGGAACTGAAGGAGGCACCGCTCCTTATATGTGTGTCTGTTATTGGCCACTGGGACTCATTTGCCCCTCACCTTAAACACCCTACCTTGTATCAGCTGGGAATAACTTAGGAAGACCAGTAGATGTCTGGCATCTCTGATTTTTTTCCATTGTTTTCTAAATGTCAATGATGCATGCATTTCGAGCTGAAGAGTGTGGAAAAGCCAGAAATCGGGGTCAATCTCACTGAGCAAGACCTCCAGATCAACCAAGATAAGGAATCTATCTCGTAAGGGTGCCAGACCACGGGAGCTTCTTAGGAATCTGGTGGTCCGGGTGGTCTTCAGCTGGGGGGTTTTAACTGCTTGAGAAACCCGGGACTTGGGAATTTAACTGTAGAACTTCCTGTTGCTTTAGTTTATACAGCCTCTGATTAGATAGGCGTAAGTGCATGAGCCTCACCCGAAGCCAAGAGTCAATAAATGCATTTGATTAAATTGATATTCAATTTAAAATATGTTTAAAAGTGATTTCAGTAATATTTAAATGAGTCAATGAATTTAAGAATTGCCATTTGAATCGACTCCTCCAAATTGATGATGATGCTCTCTGCAAGTCCAGTTTTCCCAATAGATGTAAACTCTAGTGAAAAACTGCTTCTGTGGAGGGTGAGGCA
This sequence comes from Oryctolagus cuniculus, assembly GCF_964237555.1. Taxonomy (NCBI): domain Eukaryota; kingdom Metazoa; phylum Chordata; class Mammalia; order Lagomorpha; family Leporidae; genus Oryctolagus; species Oryctolagus cuniculus. Next base: position 140,712,729 of record NC_091432.1, read on the forward strand.
GAGACAGAGTCGCTCCTTTATGAAAAGCCAGTTCCCTTTTTGCTGAAAGCTCATCTAATCATTGATGTTTGCCCTCCACATACGTGCAAGGCAACCAGATATGCTCATCTGAAAGTGAAGAAACTGAAACACAAAACCCTGTGTTTTGAAGACACACAATATGCCCTTGACCTTGATGATGTTGACAGTTTTCCTGACTATTGAAGCCAGAGGGACCTTGTTGATCCTCTAGACCAAAACCTGCATTTCACAGATGAGGAGACTGAAGCACAATATCTTTTCGAAAATTCTTTTTAAAAAATTTTAAGAAAAGTTAATGAAACCCAAATTTTTTAAATTAAATCTGTATTTAGGAAAGAATTATGTTAACAATACTATACTTGCTATAAGTCAAATACCATTCAAAGAAACAGGGAGAAGTGCACATTTATGACTGTCCATTTAGAATACCTACTTACGGTTAGAGTTTTGAATATTTCTTACCACCTCAAACTACACAACTTCGCACTTAGCACAAGAATGCAACAAAAATGCTCATTTTGTTTAATCGATGATTTCTTTTTATGTTGGAAGAATAACTGAATTGAGACACATTATTCATTGCCTCTCTATCAGCACTACCATGATTTACTGGCCCATTAATTCAGTAAACACTTTGGGAGTGCCAATCGCTTTTAGAAATCTGTCTTGGGATGCTCTCCTGAGTACAAGACCTTAAGCTGTGCTATGTCTTTTCACTATGAGACGAATACATAGACAGCTGGGTTTTTTCTGCCCTTGGGGAGACTGGAGGTACCTCAATAAAAGGAGTCCTTCCAGGTACAGAAACTGTTCCAACACCCACATCAATACAGAGGGCAAGACAGAATTATACACTAAACATTCCATGGTTTGGGACCTTGGGCCCACAATTATGCTTGCGAGAGTTTATGCTATAGATACTCCTAAATGTGAATGATCGGTACTCTTCACTCTGGAATTTTTGGAAATAGACTCAAATAGGAATGAATTTAAATGACCGTCAATACAAGGACCATTAAATAATTGTGGCCTATCCACATCGGATAATTACACCGCCATGAAAGACGATGTGTTCTGGAAAAGTCACATTTTTCTTAAGTGAAAAAAGAAAAATGCTCTCTAGTAGGCATAACTCAGTGTGCAGTGAGGAAGCAGGAAAAAGATTCACACATTCAATTTTACATTCTTCAGACTTTTTGAATGTCTTACCTCTTGTATGCAGCTACATTTCCGTTTTTAAAAGTACAGCGCTTCTTTGCTAGTGACCTTTCGGCAAACGACTGTAGGGATTTTCCGAGGAGGAAGAGTGACCGTGAGCCATCACTCTCATGAGCATCCCCAAACCCACGAAGTGGCCTAAAGCATCATGGCGGGCAAGGGCAGGTGCATGCTGGCCGAGTCCCCATGCCTTGGGCTCTCCCAGGGCCAGCCTTCCAATACCACCCCCACCGCCTCCCAGACGGAGCTGGCTTCCCTCTGCCCCAGTGCCACAAGGGGTCCTCCTGAGTCGGCCATGTTTGCAAATGGCTGCCTCTCTCAGGCCAGGCCTCTCATGTCTCAGAGGAACTACACCAGATTAATTAGAATACTCTGGCTTGTTCAGAAGTTGCAGCCTGTGGGGCCATCGCCACCATGATTCTCTTCTCTCTCAGCAGGGAAGACAACAGGGTGACAAAGTCTTCATTCCCGGCGTTCCATTTTCTTAAAAAAAAAAAAAGATGTTTCTGGAAACATCCTCTCTTTGAAAAGGGAATTATAATCCATGTTCTGTTCAGAAAACAGTGGTGTTGATTAGTGAACCCCAAATTCCCATTGGGTGACGAGAAGAGGAGAAACAAAATTGTAACCAAATGTCATTTGGCCAACTTACTTTTTTCAAAGGTTTTTAATAGGACCAGCATTTAAAATCTTTTTATAGAAGTGATCACCATTAGCTCAAAATTCTCTGGAGAATTTTGACTGATGAGTGAGTGCTGTCGGCATAGGAGAACTTCATGTCAAAGGCCCCTGGTCCCAGTGCTACCAGGCATGGATGATCTCTGCCCCTCAGCGGAACTGGGCTGCCAGGGATGTCTCCGGGCATTGCACAATGAGTGAAATGGCCTCCCCAATCCCTTCCAGCCCGCCCTGGGTGAGTGGACATCTAATGAATGCTTGCATATGACTAACATAAACCTGGGGTGGCTATCAGTGCCTGGGGTGGCAGAGAGCTGAGCTGTCTGCTCCTAGGTTGTCGTGTTTTATTTAACTCTGCCTACAGCCAGGTGGTGTGTCCTTCCCTCTGAGATCTGAGAGAGCTGCGTCATCCATGGGGAACTCACAGGTTTTCTGTTCGGCCATGTAGAGCTGAAAACCTGGTGACCCAAAGACATGATCTGATGGTCCACGTGATGCTTTTAAATGGTGTAACTTCATTATCAGCATGTACAAATAAGGAACTTGCATGCTTTTCCAAAATCAGGATTTCTAGATTCTTTTGAAAAACTTGAATCTCAGGTTGTACTGAGACCACACTTACTGGCAACCTTTCATGGGAGCTAAGTGGCAGCTTCTCCTTTAATTGGGCCCCTCATTCTAGGCCTTTCCACACACAGAGCCTTCTAAGCACACCTGGGCCCTACAGGCTGCTGAGTTTGTGGCCTGTGATTTGCAGGTAATCAACAGTATGGCTATATCAGGCCATTCAGGATTTTATTAATCACTTACTGTGTGAGGTACAGAACTTCTACTGTGGTGGTTTTTTCTAATGGAAGCCAGTTAACCTTGTGAAAGTATGTATTATTCCATTTTATAGAAGAGAAAAAAGAAACTTAGTTCAAGTAATTGGGGTGTAGGGGTCACTAACTCCTAATATGAAGAAGATGGGGCTGGGCTCCAGGACAAGATATGGATATAGATAGAATAGATATAGATATGTAGATGTAGATAGATATAGATATGTAGATATAGACATAGAAATAGATATAGATATAGATATGGATATAGATATAGACATAGATATAGATACATAGATGTGGATACATATAGATATGTAGATGTAGAAAAAATATAGATATGTAGATATAGATATGTAGATGTAGATAGATATAGATATGTAGATATAGATATATAGATGTAGATATAGATATAGATGATATAGATATAGATGGATATGGATAGATGTTCACAGTGAAACTCTCTCTCAACTGGAGAGTAGCCCATAACTCACACCTGCTGATGTCAGGAACATGCACGTGCTTGGTCTAAAGGCTTGTTTCAAAGCTGTTTAAAAATCTTTTTATTGTTAAGTAATTTTATATTTAGAGAAAGGGCAAAGACACTACAGAGTGTTCCCATCTAGTTGTCGCTCAGCTTTCTCTAATGTTAGCATCATATATAGCAATGGGACATTTATCAAAAATATAAAATTGACATTGGCACAATAAAATTCATTGCAGACATCATTTGGATCACTCAAGTTTATCTACTATTGCCACATTTACATATATATATATATATATATATATATAAAACAAAATGCAATACAATGTTTTGAATCCTGGAACAGGAAAAAAGGAAACATACATACATACATATACATACATGTATATTAAAATATGTATATCATACGTGAAGGATCTTCAGCAAGTTCATGGAAATACATATTATGCAAAAGCTGTTAGTGGATTTCAAAAGTTTTGCACTAAAATAAACTTTTAATTCTATTTGTCATAAACTTTTGGAAGTACCCCCTTAGCGTGTCTCCTAGCCTCCTCCAAACAGTGGGAGTTCTTCAGTCCTGTCTCATCTTTCATGACCTTGTCACTTTTAATGAGCAAGGGTCAGGTGTTTTGTAGAATGCCCCCCTGCCTTGGAGCTTGTGTGCAGTTTTCTCTCAAATAGACTCAGCTTTCTGGACTTGGAGGAATCACACTACAGAGGGCACATGATCTGTCACATCACGGGCACCTGATACCAACGGTCCCCATGCCTGGTGATGTGGATCTTCACTGCGAGCTAAAGGCGGCGCTTGTCTCTCCACTGTCAAAGAACTCTTCTCCCCGGGGCCGCCAGCGCATCCCTGTCTCAATGGGAGGGAAACTCAGCTTCATCTCCTGGAGGGAGGAGGGATACCAAAGAATTTGTGTTCATCCCTGAAAACCACCCCAGTGACTAGTACATTTTTTGGAGAGAGATTTTTGAGGTCATAGAAATATCCTGTTTCCCCTTCGAGTTTCGTCTGCTAATTTTGCCCCGCATCGGCGGGTTCTTCCTGTAGCAGTTACTAGCGAAGTGTTCTCAGGACCATTTTCTCTCTCCCATTTCTTCTACACTTACTCGTTGGAATTCTTCTGAAAGAAATAGTTGTCCTTTCTCCTCCATTCATTTATTTCAGGGATTTCCATAAATCTGGATGTGTTCTTTGGATTGTAACTAACATCACATTTTTTATTTTTTGCTTCAATTGTTCCAGCTCTGGGTAGTGGGAACTCTCTCAGGCTGGTTCTTCTGTCCTTTCACAATGCCCTCTACTCATTTTGTTCCTTTCCAGCCCCAGGAGACTCACAAGGCTCAGAGTTTCTACAGGTGACAAATGTCCAGGGTTTACTGGGGGGTTGGGGGGGTGGGGGTTGAGCCTCTGCATAAAAGTCAAAGAAAAGAAACAAAGTAAATAGCAAATTTTCTCTTGAAAAGAAATCACGATTACTCTTTTCTTTTTAACTTTTATTTGTTGTTTTGAGATAAAAATAATGTTTAATCCTTCTTGGAAATAGTTTAAAATTTATAAAAAGTCACAAAAATAGTTCTAAGAGTTACCATTTGCTGTTACCTGGATGGACCCCTCATCGCCATGTTGGCCTGTTTGCTTTCTCTCTCCATACATTTCTTTCTTCAGAAACATTTGAGAATAAGTTGACACACCATCACCACTCACTTCTTCTCTCTCTTTTTTAAGATTTATTTATTTATTAGAAAGTCAGGCCAGCGCCGCGGCTCACTAGGCTAATCCTCCGCCTTGCGGCGCCGGCACACCGGGTTCTAGTCCCGGTCGGGGCGCTGGATTCTGTCCCGGTTGCCCCTCTTCCAGGCCAGCTCTCTGCTGTGGCCTGGGAGTGCAGTGGAGGATGGCCCAAGTCCTTGGGCCTTGCACCCCATGGGAGACCAGGAGAAGCACCTGGCTCCTGCCATCGGATCAGCGCGGTGCGCCGGCTGCGGCACGCCGGCCGCAGCGGCCATTGGAGCGTGAACCAATGGCAAAGGAAGACCTTTCTCTCTGTGTCTCTCTCTCACTGTCCACTCTGCCTGTCAAGAGAAAGAAAGAAAGAAAGAAAGAAAGAAAGAAAGAAAGAAAGAAAGAAAGAAAGAAAGAAAGAAAGAAAGAAAGAAATTACACAGAGAGAAGGAGAGAAAGAGGGAGAGAGTGAGAGAGAGACATCGTCCATCCGTTGGTTCACTCCCCAGTTGGCCACAATGGCTAGAGCTGCGCGGATCCAAAGCCAGGAGCCAGGAGCTTCTTCTGGGTCTCCCGTGAGGGTGCAGGAGCCCAAGGACTTGGGCCTTCTCCTACTGCTTTCCTAGGCCATAGCAGAGAGCTGGATCGGAAGTGGAGCAGCCAGGATTTGAACCGGCGCCCATATGGGAGGCCGGCACTGCAGGCGGCAGCTTTCCCATTACACCACAGTGCCAGCCCCACCCTTCACTTCTAAACACCTCAGGGCCTACCTGCTTCCTAAGAACCATTCTCTGGCACTGTCACAGCACAGTCATCGCCTTTGAGAAATCTTTCACACCATCTTGTTGTTGTGCAGATTCCAATTGTGTCCATTAATTCAATGTGCACCTTTACCTTTATGGATGGAAAGATGGAGGACTGTGAAATCAGCAGGTCTGGGCAGGATTCCCGGCTCTCTCCCTTGTTAGCTCTGGGACCCGGCCTCTCGGACTGCTTCTTCTTCCACAAATACAGGAATGAGAGAAGCTACCACAATGTGCTGAGGATTCAATGAGATAACACGTGGAACTGTACTCAGGAACATAGATCAATGGTGATGGTGATGGTGATAGTGATTAGTGTTTACCATGGCTCAGATATGTTGAACGCCTAGCATGCCACATTATCCCACTTCATTCTCAGAACAATGCATCTTTATATGAAAAGATTAAGCTCCCAAAAGATTCGATAGGTTTCTCCAGGTCACACAACTCAATGCCTCTCACAGTGACGTCCCCACCTCATGTCTCGCCTTCACCCCGGTCTACTGCGGTAAGCTCCCCACTAGACGACATGGCCGAGGCAGCATGCACACTTTTTGTACAAGAATTTTTCACCCTGCAAGTCGTCTTTTAGTTAAAACTCTCAGCTGTTCGAGGACCCACTCTTACTGCCCCAGATGATCTTTGGTCTCCCCTGAGTCTCTTTGGAAGACAAAATTTGGGGTGAGGCTGAGGGTATGAATTATAAGGAAGACTGTAGAGACGGACTCCAAAGAGGTCAATCCACGTGGCCTTGGGAGAGAGGCTTTTAAAAACAACGATTCTTGGAGTGGGGGTCTAGCCTAGTGGCTGAGCAGCCCTAGTGCCTGGGTTTAATTTTTGGCCCTAGCCCTTTACCCCAGAGTCCTTCCAATGCCGAGACCCTGGGCAGCAGCAGTGACTGCCCAGGTAATTGGATCCCTGCCTCCCTCATGGGAAACCTGGATTGTGTTCCTAGCTCCTGGCTTCCCAGCTCCAGCAGTTGCAGGCATTTGGAGAGTGACCCAGCAGAGGGAGCCAGCGCCCGCATGCTCTGTGCCCACCTCTCTCTCTATCACATAAATATTAAACAATCAAAAATAAAAAAGAAGCATTTCTGAAAAGGTGCTACACGGAGGAGGATCACTTCCACATCACATTACCACTTCCACCTGCGAAGTTCAAGGTGGGAAGGAGGGGAGGCCTCAGTCTACGGTGCTGACGGGGCACCACGGTGGGACAGGAGCAGAAAACCTGTGGCGTCAGGGCCACGGGCAGCCGAGGCCATCTGAGCAGCTGGCCCTGGTAAACCTCAGACCCAAAGAGACTTTCACCATGAGTCAAAAACAACAAACACAAAAAAACTACCCGGGAGGGAAATGAAGTGCCCATGAGTCCCCAGCACATCTGACAAGGTGCTGATATCAGCTGTCATCCAGTGTCGTTTGTCTGGCCCTTGTCATGATGCACACACGACTGGTAACAGTGGGAAACGCTGACGTTTGCCCTGATGCAATGCAGCATCCTGGGGAGAAAAGTTACTGCACATTGCCTTAAGAGTTGATGAAGCCGGCGCCGCGGCTCGCTAGGCTAATCCTCTGCCTTGTGGCGCCAGCACACCAGATTCTAGTCCTGGTAGGGGTGCCGGATTCTGTCCCGGTTGCCCCTCTTCCAGCCAGCTCTCTGCTGTGGCCCGGGAGTGCAGTGGAGGATGGCCCAAGTACTTGGGCCCCGCACTTCGTGGGAGACCAGGAGAAGTACCTGGCTCCTGCCATCAGATCAGCATGGTGCGCCGGCCGCAGCGTGCCAGCTGCGGTGGCCATTGGAGGGTGAACCAACGGCAAAGGAAGACCTTTCTCTCTATCTCTCTCTCACTGTCCACTCTGCCTGTCAAAAAATTAAAAAAAAAAAAAAAAGAGTTGTTGATTCCTGTGCAGACTTAACCAGGATGCCCACTTCTCCCAGCAGCCAGCTCTCCCCACAAGCCATGAGCAAGGTGATGCCATGAGGACACGGGCTTTGGAGTCGGGCAGAGTTCGAATCCCAGCCCTACCACCGTCAACCCAGTGGCTTTTGGCAATGCTTCTTTGTGTCTGCCGTGTAAAACAAGGCTAAGGATGGTGTTGCTGTGAGAGCTGAAGCTGAGTTGTAGGGCACTTTGAAAGCGGTGGATATTTAGTTATGCATGCCCTGAACGGCATACAAATAAGGCACAAGTCGTAGACTGGCAGCCCACCCGCCACAGGCAGGTTTTATCTGACCCCACAGTGCGAGCAAACTTGCTCCAGCCCCAGCCCTGAACTCACTCCCACCACCTGCTGTGGCCCCCAGCATCACTCCACCCTATTGTCCATCTTAAAGAAAAGAAGTGTTTCCCCTGACCCCTGATTTTATAAAAATTGGGGAAACTAAAAGGTAAATACAAAGAATGTGATACATTGTAAGGGAGCTGGGGGGACCAGATACTATTGGTGACTATTCTTAAAAAAAAAAAAAAAAAAAAAAGAGTTATTTATTATTTGAAAGCCAAAGTTACAGAGAGGCAGAGAGAGAGAAAGAGAGAGACAGAGAGACAGAGAGAGAGAGAGGTTTTCCATTTGCTGGTTCACTCCCCAAATGGCTGCAACAGCCAGAGCTGGGCCAATCTGAGCCAGGAGCCAGGAGCTTCTTCCAGGTCTCCCACACAGGTGCAGGGGCCCAAGGACTTGGGCCATCCTCTACTACTTTCCCAGGCCATAGCAGAGAGCTGGATTGGAAGTGGAGCAGCTGGGACTCGAACCGGCACCCATATGGGATGCTGGCACTGCAGGTGGCAGCTTTACCTGATACACCACGCTGCTGGCCTCCCCTGAGTATTTTTTATTAAAATTACCAGAATAACTCTTTTATGTGAGTATCTGGCCACTACAGTTATTTAAATTTGCTGCTCATGATTTTTGAGCCATTGGGGATTGTGGGCAACACAATTATCCAGGTGCCAAGGGGAGAAAAAGTACTCCATTCTTAGAGAGACTCAGGATTGGAAGGAACTAAAAAGCCATCAAAAACACTCATGTGCACACCAGAGAAGCCTCCACCCCTCCAATCTACATTCACCAGCGGATGAAAATGATAGGTCGATTAAAAGGAGTGAAAATAAAGATTTTTTTTTGACAGGCAGAGTGGACAGTGAGAGAGAGAGACAGAGAGAAAGGTCTTCCTTTGCCGTTGGTTCACCCTCCAATGGCCGCCGCGGCCAGCGTGCTGTGGCCGGCACACTGCGCTAATCCGATGGCAGGAGCCAGGTGCTTCTCCTGGTCTCCCATGGGGTGCAGGGCCCAAGCACTTGGGCCATCCTCCACTGCACTCCCTGGCCAAAGCAGAGAGCTGGCCTGGAAGAGGGGCAACCGGGACAGAATCCGGCACCCCGACTGGGACTAGAACCCGGTGTGCCGGCGCCGCAAGGCGGAGGATTAGCCTAGTGAGCCGCGGCGCCGGCGAAAATAAAGATTTGAAATTAGTGTCATAAAAAGAACTCAGTTGTACAAGAACAGATTGGAGACCCCTGAATTTGAGAACTTCCTCATGTAGACAATAGTTTAATCTCAAGCCCTTTGACGGTGGCTCTGGAGGGTTGTGGTACCTGCTGGGTCTCTGTGTCTGCACATTCCTTGGTATTTCTTCTCTCTGTGACTATAAAAACCCTACAGATCCACCCCATAGGAGATCATGGCAGCTTTCCCTTCTTCCTGGCCCCACAGAGAGAACAACGGAGAAATCAGTGGCATTGCAGCCCCCTGTGAAATCCACCAGGGCAGCCTGCAGGCACACAGCACAGAGTTGATTATCGCCGGCTGCAGAGAGCGCAATTGCCAGAGCCTAGGTTGTCCATCAAGACCCCCATGGGAAAAGGAGCACCTTTAATTCCTCTTTCCTGTCTCACTCTGTTATTTTTCTAAAAGCTCTTGTCTAAAGTTGCTATAAATTCTGTTTCTTCAGGCTACAAAGTGGCCAACACCAGCTACCCCTGTGCAGCTCAGACTAAGCACAGCGAATGAGAGAGCAACAAATGGAAAACAAGAGGAGAAATGGGATGAGGGCGGATGGCCCAGCTCATCTAACACCAAATGCCTTGTATAGGAGCTCTTAGAAGTTGTCATAATCCTAGTAGCCGAGGTGCAGGTTCCCAACCAAACAAACGGCTAGGCTGTGAAATAGCACGGCGGGGGTGGGGGGTGGGGTGTGGATTGAGCCCAATCGTTAGCACGGTGGCGACTGTCAACGTTAGTAAGACAGTCCCTTCTTACACAGGTTCAGCATCACTCAGTGGATGCGATTATAGGGCCTGAGCACAAGAGCCCACAAATATCACATCCTCAACGGTAGAAGGGTGAAACTCGTCACCAAGAGCTTTGCTAAAGGCTTCTCTGTACGCGGTCCAACACCGGGCCGTGGACAAAATGGGAAGCCTCTTATCCCTGTGATCCAAGGCTTTCTAATTCTGACAGCCCAGCAACAGAGATAAATAAACCTTAAATACAGGCTGAGTGAAGAAGCAAAGCATCTGATGTCACGGGTGAAGCTGCAGGCCGTGAGAATGTAGCCAGGTGATGGACCAAGTTCAGTTAACTTTTTTATTTCAATTTTTACGATGTATTATTTTATTTGAGAAAGAGGGAGAGAAAATTGTGTGTGTGTGTGCACTCCCACCCGATTGTTCACTCCCCAAATGAACGTAACTACCAAGGCTGAAGCCTTGAGCTGAGAATTCAATCCAGGTCTCTCTCCCATGGGTGGAGGGACTCAACTACCTGAGCTACCAGCTGCTCCCACCCAGGGTATACATTAGCAGGAAGCCAGTACCAGGACTCAAACCCACTTTGCCAGCATCCCAAGTGGTGGCTTAATCCCTGTGCCAAACACTCTCTCCTAACATTGATTTTTTAATTATTTACTTGACAGACAGACAGATCTTCCATCCTCTGGTTCACTCCCCAAATGCTAGCAATGGCCAGCACTGGACAAGGTCGAAGCTAGGAGCCAGGAACTCAATCCTGGTCTCTCCTGTGGGGTGGCAAGTGTGAAAGAACTTGAGCCATCACTGCCACCTCCCAGGATCTGCATTAGCAGAAAGCTGGAATTGGGAGATAAAGTCGGGAATAGAACCCACGCACTCCAAGGCCTTAACAGTTTTGGTGCTTGCTGGTGGCCAGGCACATAGTATGTGCATGTAGGGATGTTTGGGGTTTGGGGTGGTGAATGGCAGCTCATCTATGAGGCAGTTTCCTCTAGATGACCACTTTTGGTATGAAAGGGCTTACCCACCCAAAGTCACAGCGGTGCCCAGTCCTCTGAACCCTTTCTCGACTCCCTCACCACCCTGCCTGCCGGGGCACAGTTTGCAGCCTTGGCAAGTGAAGTTTATGTGGAATTGTGAGGTCAGCTGCTGTAGGAATGACACGGCAATAGTGAGTCTGGCCAGCAAGGGTGGTATTGGCATGCTGGGTGTGGAGGCAGGAGAGAGGGGCTGTGCAGAGTGAATCAGGAGGAAGGAGTGAGGCAGAGAGAAAGCAGAAGAGTGGAGGGCTCTGGGCCAGCGCTGTGGCACAGAGGGCTAAGTCGCTGTCTGCAGCACCAGCATCCCATGTGGGTGCCGGTTCGTGTCCCAGCTGCTCCTCTTCTGATCCAGCTCCCTGCTAATGGGCCTGGGAAAGCAGTGGAAGATGGCCAAGTCCTTGGGTCCCTGCACCCATGTGGGAGATCTGGAAGAAGCTCCTGGCTCCTGGCTCCAGCCTAGCCCAGCCACGACCACTGCAGCCATTTGAGGAGTGAGACAGCAAATGGAAGATCTCTCTCTGTGTCTCTCCTTCTCTCTCTCTTTCTCTGTAACTCCGCTTTTCAAATAAATGAATTAAATCTTAAAAAAAAGGAGTGGGGGGCTCCCTGAAGGGGTAGCAGAAGGAGAAGGTTTTGAGAAAAGCTGAGGAAGAAAGACATAAAGCCAAAGCTGTAGATACTGCACCCTTTAAGAGGGGCAAGTAGGCGGCCCTCTGACTGTGTTCACTCACCTGCCATCTAGTCTGTGGCCAGCCTGGTGTTGGGCTCCCTGCCCCCTTTTTAAGATTTATTTATTTATTTATTTATTTGAGAGGTAGAGTTACAGATAGAGAGAGAGGTCTTCCATCCACTGGTTTACTCCCCAATTGGCAGCAATGGCCAGAGCTGGGCCAATCCAAAGCCGGGAGCCAGGAGCTTCTCCAGGTCTCCTACATGGGTGCAGGGGCCCAAGGACTTGGGCCTTCTTCCACTGCTTCCCCAGGCCATAGCAGAGAGCTGGATCAGAGTTGGAGCAGCCAGGACTCAAACTGGTGCTCACATGCCAGCGCCGCAGGTGGCGGCTTTACCGGCTACACCACAGCGCCAGCCCCCAGCTCCCTTTGGAATGCTCTGTCCAGCCAAGCGTGCCCAAGCTCCCTGTTGCCACACTCCTCTGTGATGCCTGCCTGGCCCCCTAAGGGTGCTTGAGTTCCTCCTTTAGTCCCCTGAAGGTCACAGCCAGTGCACTCAAGCCCCTCCTTGAACAGAGTCCGCAGAAATGCTTCCGGCCGGGAGGAATGAGAGCAGTCCTAGCATGCAGCAGGTCCTTTGGGCCCACCCTGATTCAGGGTGCCAGGGGTGTAGGGACACCACCCTGCAATGGGCTGTTCCACTCATGATCCTGCAAGAGTGTCTACTAGAATACACCCTCTGTCAATGCCCAACCGCACTTCCCTCCCCAACGGAGCAGATTTGAAGCAACGCCAAGGCCAGGTCTGGGTTCCTGCACAGGCCTCTCATTTCTTCTTAATGAAGCTCTTTAACTGAAAATAGCAATTCTAAATTCTAAGGGAAGAAAGAAAAAACCTGCACTGAATAGCCATTTGACAGAATTATGGTTTCCATGAATAACAGATAACTACCATGAACTTGAAGATTTTGGGAGCCTTCTCTGGTCAAGGAAGTGGGAGTGAGCCACGCAGGAGGGCGGCATTATCCTTTGCTTACTTAAATTGCAAGTTCTGTGTTTAACGCCTTCCTCCAATTCACAGCAAGCGCTCTTTCCTCATCTCTCATTTGTACCTCAGGAAACTGAGAGACCTTGGGGACCCCTGGAGCCCCAGCTAAGCCCACAGGAAATCTAATTACTATAGAGATGCCACACTTGAGTTCTACAAAGGAAAATGTAGGATCTGATGATATGCAAGGAGCACTTCACAAAGTTCACATGAAAAGTGTTTATTTTGGTGCAAAAATCTTGAAATCACTTTAAGAGGCGGTATTTAAACAGTTGATGGGAAAAGTGGATTCTGAGAAAACCAGGCATGGATTTCCAAAAAATTTTGCATCAAAGTAATTTACCTTTCAGTTCAATTGTCATGAGTTTTTGAAACACATTGTCATGGTTTTGGTGACAACTTCTTCAAAGTCCAGTGATTGGGAATGCGTGGCAATTCTGTGCACCGAATCCACTAACCTGGGAAAGAAAAGTGAAATATGTCTTTGGACGGTGGGAGCCTGTGCTGAGGTCAGGTAGGGGTCAGAGGAGCTCCAGGGCACAGCAACTGGCTGGCCAGACTGCACAAAGCCACCACCTTTGGGTGCTTTCCTTGCCCCAAAAATATAAAAGCAGTCCCAGGGCTGGCTCTGCAGCATAGCGGGTAAAGTCGCTGCCTGCAGTGCCCACATCCCATATGGGCACCGGTTCGAATCCTGGCTGCTCCACTTCTGATCCAGCTCTCTGCTATGGCCTGGGAAAGCAGTGGAAGATGGCCCAAGTCCTTGAGCCCCTGCGCCCATGTGGGAGACCTGGAAGAAGCTCCTGGCTCCTGGCTTCAGATCAGTGCAGCTCCAGTCGTTGTGGCCATCTGAGGAGTGAACCAGTGGATGGAAGACCTCTCTCTCTCTCTCTCTCTCTCTCTGTCTCTGCCTCTCCTCTCTCAGTGTAACTCTGACTTTCAAATAAATAAATAAATCTTAACACACACACACACACACACACACAAATCCCATCTCACATCTCCCCTCAATGTCTGAGACACTCCAAAAGGGCCAGCCCTTTTTAATGAAAAAATAACTTGGAAAGGGGTCATTCAACTTAACTTCACAAAGAATAACCAAACACCGATTAAATGACTCAGAATAACCAAACGAGACCAGGTCCCTCTCGTGAAGGACCCCTGCCCCTCTATGTCACAAACGCCTTGGTGTCAGGACAGACCCGTGAACCCCGGACTTCCTCCTCCTCGCCAGAGGCAGGTAGCAGGGTGGGGTAGTGAGGGGAGACTGACAGCCAGATTCCCCCTAGCAAGGACAATGCCTCTGAAGATAAGCTTTTTTATGTGCCGAATTAGACATCAATGAGCTCAATTTAGTCATTTCATAACGCACACAGATTTCAAAACACGATGCGATAATTACCTAGGCTCTTCAAAAGCTCGTGGACGGATGGACGTGTGTTCTACTGGTTGGGATGCCTGCGCCCCACATCTGAGTGTCTGGGTTGAACCTGGACTCTGCTTCTGAATCCAGCTTCCTGCTAATGTGCACCCTGGGAAATAACATGCGAGGACTTTTGGATTGAGTTCCCAACTCCTGGCTTCAGCTCCACTCCAGCCCTGGCCACTGCAGGAATTTGGGGAGTAAACAAGTGGGTGGGAGCGCTCTCTCTCTCTCTCTCTCTATGTCTCCTTACCATTCAAATAAATATATTTTTGAAGTTCATGGAAAATGCACATTAGGAAAAAATCTATACATGGATTTCAAAAATTTTGCCATCAAAATAAATCTTTTTAAAAAAGTCTACTTTCAGCCGGCGCCGCGGCTCACTAGGCTAATCCTCCACCTTGCGGCGCCGGCACCCCGGGTTCTAGTCCCGGTTGGGGTGCTGGATTCTGTCCTGGTTGCCCCTCTTCCAGGCCAGCTCTCTGCTGTGGCCAGGGAGTGCAGTGGAGGATGGCCCAAGAGCTTGGGCCCTGCACCCCATGGGAGATCAGGAGAAGCACCTGGCTCCTGCCATTGGATCAGCGCGGTGCGCCAGCCGCAGCACGCCGGCCGCGGCGGCCATTGGAGGGTGAACCAACAGCAAAGGAAGACCTTTCTCTCTGTCTCTCTCTCTCACTGTCCACTCTGCCTGTAAAAAAAAAAAAAAAAAAAAAAGTCTACTTTCCACAAACTTCATCCAGTTTTTTTTGGTCCATTAAAAATAAGCTAAAATTTTAAGTTTTTTAATTAAAAATAAAAACAAGACTTCTTTTGAAAGGAGAAAACAATGGCTCTCACGTAACTGTGTTTGGCAAATGAGTGTCACCCATAGAGCAGGTGGCAGACGCAGGCACTGGGAAAGTCTCTTCCTCATCCCCACCCCACTCACACTCTCCTTTGGACCGTCGCTCCCTGACCCGCATCATCCACACACTGCTGGCACAGTTTTGCCCACAGAAACTGGCCACAGAAAGGGCCAGATGATCAGAAGACGGATCCAAGAGGAAGAAGACAACTGATTTTTTAAAAAATCTTTATAAAACACCCAAATTGCTTTTTTTAAAAAGATTTTATTTATTTATTTGAGAAACAGAGTTACAGACAGAGAGGGCGAGACAGAGAGAGAGGTCTTCCATCTGCTGGTTCACTCCCCAAATGGCCACAACAGCCGGAGCTGAGCCGATTGAAGCCAGGAGCCAGGAGCTTCTTCCAGGTCTCCCACAAGGATGCAGGGGCCCAAGGACTTGGCCTATCCTCTGCTGCTTTCCCAGGCCATAGCAGAGAGCTAGGTTGGAATTGGAGCAGCCGGGACTAGAACCGGCACCTATAGGGGATGCCAGCACTGCAGGCAGAGGCTTAGCCTGCTACACCACAGTGCCGCACCCCCCAAATTGCTTTCCATCTCCATCTTCTTCAACCGTAAGACATTTACATACGATATTCCCTTCAGGTAGGAAGGTCTTGCTGCCCCGTGATAAAAGCATCAGACTCTATTCTTATAAATATAATACAAATAGAAATTATGCTATACCTTAAATATAAAATAGTAACAGTGGATTTTTTTAAGCCAATATTCGTGATGCCCACACCCCACATGGGAAAGCCAGCTCAAGCCCCAGCTCGTCTGCTTCCAATCCAGCTCCCTGCTAGTGCACCTGGGAAGGCAGCAGATGATGGCCCAAGTACTCCTGGCCCTGCCACCCACCTGGGTGACCCAGATGGACTTCATGGCTCCTGACTTCAGTCTGGCCCAGCCCTGGCTGTTGCAGACCCTTAAGGCATGAGCCAGCAGATGGAAGATATCACTCTTTTTTGTCTCTCCCTTTATCTGTCACTCTTTATTTCTTTTTTTAAGATTTATTTTATTTATTTGAAAGGCAGAGTTACAGAGTGGCAGAAGGAGAGAGAGAGAGAGAGAGAGAGAGAGAGGTCTCCTATCTGCTGGTTCACTCCTCTGATGGCTGCAATGACCGGAGCTTTGCTGACCGGAAGCTGGGAGCCAGGAGCCTCTTCCAGGTCTCCCACAGGGGTGCGGGAGCCCAAGCACTTGGGCCATCTCCCATGCCTTTCCAGGCCATAGCAGAGAGCTGGATAAGAAGTGGGCCAGCCAGGACTCGAACCGGCACCCTTATGAGATGCCAGCACTGAAGGCGGTGGCTTTACCCGCTACACACAGCGCTGACCCTCTGTCGTTCAAACACCTAAATAAATAAATCATTTTTAGAAACAGCAAAAGCTAATTTTTTCCCTGAAGCATTTTCTAAGCTCCGCTCGCACCTCCAGGCCTTGGGCTGACTCAGGGACACGCAGCTGACACGGGACGACAGGGACACGCAGCAGGGAAGTGGGGAGCGGGTCTCTGTTCAATCTCCAGCCAGGGCTGAGGCCCTGCCAAGGCCACAGGCAAGCAGGGAGGGGTTCATTTTGCAGTCTTTTGCGTGTACGTGCGTGAGGGAACCATGGAGACTCGGCACATGGGTGGTGGTCAGGTAACAAGTAAAAACGTGTGCACATCAAATACAAGGGCTTTCGTGGGACACATACAGGTGCCCCACCTGTGCTCGCGAGCAGTGCCCACTCCGAGGAAGGGCACAGCTACATCAAATTCCAGCTCTTAGCTTTTGTTAGCAGGCCACGGGGTGATTCCAGCTGTCAGTCTCCTAATCTGACACTAAGTGTACATTGAGCCAGCTCCCAGGGGATTACGTGGGTGGCAGGGGCCCAGGTCTTTGGACCATTCTCTGCCGCATTCCCAGGTGCATTAGCAGGAGCAGGATGTGAAGTGGAGTAGCTGGGACTTGCACCAGCAGCCATAGCTTACCCCCTGCCTTCTGACCTAATTATTATTGCCATCCACATTTGCTGTTGAAGAAACACACTCAGCCTATGAGCCTGCCTTGTGTTTACAGGCATAGTGCCCGTTTTGAAACTTATCTCGCTGTCACTCCAAAATTAGTGCAGTTTTATTTGGAGGACTGGGATTGGCTGTTTCTTGTCTGTTCCAGGGGATGAACAACCAGTACATCCGCCGGGAGGTCTTCTGCTGCGAAACTTGCGATGAGCTCAAAAGCTTCTGGGAAAAAGAGATTAACAAACAGACCTGCTACCGAGCGCTGGAGGAAGATCGCCAGGGACGAAGCGCCCTGAGAAAGTACGTGGGTTGCTTCCCTGCTACCTTTAACCAAGGTTGCCCAGAAATACACCAGATGGGAAGGCACTGAATTTGAGGCATTGCTCACTGTTCTAAGAACCGTACGTGCTGGCCGTGTACCATGAGGCTGCCCGGCTAGAGGTGGAAATCAGGACAAGGTTCGGAAGGAAAACCTTTATGATACACACAGGTTCCAGAGAGGGGGTCGCCCCATGCCCTGGGGGGGGGGGGCAAAGGGGAAGCATTGCAGAGGAGCTGGGTGAAGGGTGGGGCGAGGTGGGGGGGTGGGGTTGGTGCCTAAGCCAGAGCCTGTGTTGGGTTTTCCATGGGAATAGCAAGACCGGGCAGAATATGTGGCTTAGAATTGGCTGATTGGAATCATTCCAGAAGGTTTTAGGCTGTCGGAGTGGTTTCTTGAGACCTGGTGCCTGCTCCCAGCGTGGTCTGGGACAGAGGAAACACTGAATTCAGTTCGTGAGAGTTAGGTCGGAGGAGCATGGTGCTACACGCCCTGGACGGGCAGGTTTGGAGATTGAAGCTTGTGCTGTCTCCCAGAAAGGGCCGGAACTGAAGGGGGGAATCTCTCCCACATCAGCAAGTTTTTTAAGATGTGAAAACCTCATAAAACCTGGCAAATACAGGACACGGTGCCTTGTAACCGTCTGTAGCAGAGCCAGGCAGCCTCCCGCACGCTTTGCTGTTGAGGTGGTGTCCTGTGCTCTGTGAGATGCTAGCAGCATCCCTGGCCTTGAAACCTTTGAAGTCAGCAGGACTTCGCTCTCGCAGTGTGACAATAAAGTCATCCCTGAGGGAGAATTAATAACTTATAAATATGGACAGGTCTGTTTATTTCCATACCCAAGGGAGAGCCGCATTCCAGACCACCTGGTGGGCAGAACCAGGTTTTTCTGTGTGACAGCGACCAGTCCCGGAGAGCCTCAGGGGAGTGGGACTCTCATTCATGTGGTCCCTGCCATCCTTCTGCTGCCAGCTGTGAGAACTTAATGGCGTCTTCCTCTCCAGGAGCCCTGAGGCCTGGATGAAAAGCAAAAATTGCAACACGATCATGTAGGGGAAAGAGGGTACTTCAATGAGTTCACAGAAAACGGAATTAAAAATAAGGTATTTGGTGCCCCCAAGCCCCCTGGAAATCCATGCATAGTTGTTTTTTTTTTTTTTTTTAATGATTTATCTATTTATTTGAAAGGCAGAGTTACAGAGAGAGAAACAGAAAAACATAGATCTTCCATCCACTGGTTCACTCCCCAAATGGCTGCAACGGCCAGAGCTGCGTCGATCTGAAGCCAGGAGCTTCTTTCGGGTCTCCCACATGGGTGCAGGGGCCCAAGAACTTGGGACATCTTTTGCTGCTTTCCCAAGCCATAGCAGAGAGCTGGATCAGAAGAGAAGCAGCCGGGACTCTAACCGGCGCCCGTACGGGATGCTGGTGCCACAGGCGCTGGCTGTATGCACCATGCCAGGTTTTTTTTTTTTTTTTTTTTTTTAAGGTCCCTGTATATGGTCTATAAGTATGGGTAACGAGTAGAAGAGCACATACAAAGACATGAAGAATGACTATTTTTGACTGCTGGGATGGCCACTTCTGTGTGTATGTTCTCCTAACCTCCCAAAGCTTCTACAGTGACACTGTATACTATGCCATTCTGCAATTAAAATAACTTTATGAGAAAAAAGGCAGGCAGTTACATTGGTCCACAGAGCCCATTCTTTCCTTCTCCAGGTTCCCATGTGCCCCGGCCTAGGTTTCCTTCTGAAGTCTGGGGCGTTTTTCTCTACCTTTGATAGCCAAAGGAATCAATCTTCAAAGAGCTCACTATGGGACACTTCACCACTGTCTTCCCCAAATACAGGTCGAAGGCCAGACACGGAGCTGCCGCACTGCACAGAACAAGGAGCAGGTGCAGGGGCGACCTCCTGTGGTCTCCTCGGG
This sequence comes from Oryctolagus cuniculus, assembly GCF_964237555.1. Lineage (NCBI taxonomy): Eukaryota > Metazoa > Chordata > Mammalia > Lagomorpha > Leporidae > Oryctolagus > Oryctolagus cuniculus. The sequence goes on from NC_091432.1 coordinate 140,732,063, forward strand.
TCTTGAGCCCACCAACCAGAGCTGTTGCCTTTATCAATGCCAAATTTTTTTAAAAATCAGATTAATTCTGTAAGCAATGGGTGAAAACCTGGAGGTTTTGCTTTTACTTTTGCTTAAAAAAAAGTGCACAAAACAATATACATGTAGCCCTCAGAAAAAGAATCTAAAGGTTTTCAAATCAGAGCCAGAATGTCAGCACATTTGTACAAATCCCTGCTGAGCTGAGCGAGCAGTCTGAAACACTGTCCTAACAAAATAATAATCTTGCAGTATGCATTTGTAGACACATGAATGCTATAAACCCCCGGGCCCCTACTCCAGCCCTGTGGGTTGTGTCTGCCCAACAGCATTACACACGTGTGCCCAACCCCCAACACATAAACACATAACACCCGCATCTTTCTTTATTCTAGCCATCATTCATGAAAGGCCAACCCAACCCACTATGCGATTAAGAGATGCTCTGAGTCAACAGTAGGGACAAAAACCTCAAAGTTCCCCACCAAAGCCAATAATGTCTGGAATCCCTCTCCCTCTGCTGGGCTAACCCAGCAAGGTGCAGAGCTGAGCGGAATGTGGTTAGCCCACACCTGTGAGTTCACTGGCAGAGAGGGAGGGAAGGTATCTGGCAGAGGACCTGGGGAGGTAAGATCGCAAGGTGGGCAGGTGCCCCTGGACCTGGAACCCTTCTTACTTTCTTTGAGTCTGGCTAGAACAACACTTCTCCAGTCCCCTGGAGAAGTTGGCAGTGTATGCTGGACCCATAGCCAGGACCCATGAGGGTCCAAGCTGCCTGGTTTCCTGGCACGGTCTAGGTGCACATCTATCATTCCGGTATCATTATTGATCGTGTTTCCTTTTATTTTCAAAAGTATCTCAGTTCACATGATAAATCTGTGGACACCCAGGGCCAAGTGAGCAATAATTGAGACATAGTGTAGAGAGTCTACAGAAAAAAAAAAAATATATATATATATGGTCTCCAAAATACCTCTTCAGAATCCAGCAGAGTGCAGTGTCAGGTATACTTTGAATCTGGTAGCCTAAGAAGGAAGACCACCCACTTCCCTTGTCTCTCACACCTGCCTTACAGCTGCAAGCAAAAAGAAATCTGACTCATAATCTGTTGGTCAAATTAATCACCATTTCAATGCTTACAAGGCAAGAGTTAGTCTATACAGAAAGAGCAGAGAGAAAAGTTTATTAGTGTTTCCATTCAAAGTGAAGGGGCAGAAAATGTGGCTGTAAATTGAATCAGTCAGGTCAGAGAGCCGAAGCCTGTGCTGACGGAGGCTCCAACCTGTGACCCTTGCAGTGAGCTGCAGGTCACAAGGAAGCCGAGCGCAGGGCCATCTATGAAAAAATAGCTGTGAGGGCAGGTTCTCTACCACACAGGGCCACCATCTGCCTTTTCATATAAAACAAAAGCATGGAGGTTAGGAGAGGAGTACCGAGATCTGAATTGGAAGGTCAAGGATTCAGTCAACTACAAAATTATTATTATTTAACTTGCTCCTTTGATAATAGGATAGCAACACAAGTACCCCATGCAGAGCTTTAAGATACTTGGCTTTGGGGGAGCACAGTTGATTGAGTTAGCTGCCAGCTTTCTGGGTCCCGCACTGCACTGGAGGCAAGACCACACTCCCCCGCAGCCACTCCTAAGTAATGATTGACGATGGTACTGCCATTATTTTTCAGTTGTTTTCCCCAAATCTGATTTTTGGAGAAATCAAATGGGCACATGTATTTAATGTCTATTATATAATTGAAATAAAAAAAAGTCTACCTATGGGTCTGGTTGATCCTTGCTGGCTCCTAATAAGGACATTTTGACTGTGACTTAAGAATCTCACAAGCAACATCCAGCTTTTTAGTTAAGCCTCATACGTGGGTACTTCAAAAAGTTAGTAGAAAATGAAATTAAAGATAAGCTGGGATGGGCCTTTGGCACAACAGCCTGAGTCATTGTGTGGGACACCTGTATCCCAAACCAGAGTGCCTCATTCGAGTTCCGGCTACTTCACTGCTGATCCGACTTCCTGCTAGTGTGCACCCTGGGAGGTAGCAGATGAATGAGACAGCAGATGGGAGATGTGTGTGTGTGTCTGTCTGTCTGTCTTTCAAATAAAAGGAAAATAAATGAACTTTTAAAGATACATTAATATTGTGAAAAAAATCCTGAAATCCACATTTATGAGGGGTCTCCAAAAAGTCTGTGGGGAAAAAAACTATATGTGGATTTCAAAAATTTTTGCAACAATATAAACATATCTTTTATTTCTACTTTCCATGAACTCTTGAAGTATGTAATCAAGGAGTCCATGTTCCTAGATATAAACTACAACTCTTCCACAAACCAGAAGACTCTAAAATTATATACAATACACACATTGTTTGGTCTCCATTTGAAAAGTGAGCCCAGTTTTTCTAGGCTAAAGGTAAAATGTTCTCTTTGGGGCCGGTGCTGTGGCATAGCAGGTAAAGCCACAGCCTGCAGTGCCAGCATCCCATATGGGTGCCAGTTCAAGTCTCAGCTGCTTCTCTGCAGATCCAGCTCTCTGTTGTGGCCAGGGAAGGCAGTAGAAGATGGCCCAAGCACTTGGGCCCCTGCATCCACGTGGGAGACCTGGAGGAGACTCCTGGCTCCTGGCTTCAGATTGGCTCAACTCCAGCTATTGAAGCCATCTGGAGAGTGAACCAGCAGACAGAAAACCTCTCTCTCTCTCTCTCTCTGCCTTTGCCTCTGCCTCTCTGTAGCTCTGAGTTTCAAATAGATAAATAAATCTTTAAAAAAAAGTTCTCTTTGAGCTTTAATGCTGGTTGATGGCTCCTCCGAATACGTGCACAGATCTCTAAGCACTGTCTTCCTCATGCTAACATTCTCTGATGCAAAATTAAACCTCTACATATGCTTTTGTCTTCATCAGTTTACTGAGAACTCAAAAAGAAATGACAACGCAGTGATAAAGATAATGACCGAAAGGGGGTAGCAAACAGTCTAAATATTCCTAAGACAGGATATAAAGGTCATTTGGGTACCTAAAGTCCTGAATCCTTCCCACTTGGCAATAAACAATGGTGTGGTTCCTATAATAAGTGAAGCGGATATTGGGAAGAGAATTTCCAAAATTCCATTCCTAGAACAAATGCATTGCACCAAACGTGTTAATTCAGGTCCTCCAGGGAGCCGGGGGCCAGGCGAGATATTTGTGAGGCTTGCTGGAGAAGCTCTGTGCCAGGAAAGAAAGTCCGAATGGAAGCTGTGGTGTGCCGATAGAGGCTGCACAGGCGGCTCTCAGGAGCGGGTCAGGGGAAATGCAGGCACACATATATCCCTGCCTATGCTTATTATATATCTCACTGATATAAAGCTGTAGAGCACACAGTTGGCAAATGATAAGAAAATGTGCAATGCTTTCTGTTGCAAATTCTGTTTTAGCCCACTGATACTCAGTCTGCTTTTATTCATTTTTTGCCAACCTCTTGCGTCTGTAGGCAGCTTACAACTGTGATTTGATCATGATTTCCCAAAATCAGATAACCAATAAATGCCTGATTATTATCCAATTCAGCAAAGAAGTCCTATCATTCATGATAACAGTTTTCTAGTACTGGAAGTCTAGTTCCACAATATTTTTTCTATTTACCTTATGGACCAGGCTAAAAAGCAACCTATTTGGAGACCAAGAAGAATTACATTCATTTGGGACTTATTAAGATTGTAATCTAGGGGGCCAGCGCTATGGCACAGTAGGTTAAGCCTCCTCCTGCAGTGTCAGCATCCCATATGGGTGCCAGTTCGAGTCCCAGCTGCTCCACTTCCTATCCAGTTCCCTGCTAATGCACCCAGGAAAGCAGCGGAAGATGGCCCAAGTGCTTGGGCACCTGCACCTGTGTGGGAGATCCAGAAGAGGTTCCTGGTTCCTGGCTTCCAGTCAGCTCAGCTCCATCCATTGCAGCCATCTGGGGAGTGAACCAGTGGATAGAAGATCTCTCTGTCTCCGTCTCTCCCTCTTTCTGTAACTCTGTCTTTCAAATTAATAAAATAAATCTTTAAAAAATTAGCAATGATGGATCAGGATAGCTGCATTTGGAATACTTTCTGTTATTAGTCAATATTTTTAGATTGTTAGAACCTGATAGTTATAAGCCTAAAGTTGGCTTCAGTCTGCAGTAAATCTTTCACAACTCTTGTAATACAGAGACCTTTTATTTCTTATTTCTTTTTTCTTTTCTCTCTCTCTCTCTCTCTTTTACAGATTTATTTATTTGAGAGGCAGAGTTATAGACAGAGTGAGGGAGAGACAGAGAGAGGGGTCCTCTATCCACTGGTTCACTCCCCAAATGTCCACAGTGGCCTGGTCCAGCTCTGGCTATTTTTAAATATTTATTTCAAAGCCGGAGCTACATATAGGCAGAAGGAGAGAGAGAGAGAGAGAGAGAGAGAGAGAGAGAGAGAGAGATCTTCTATCCGCTGGTTCACTCCCCAAATGGCCATAATGGCTGGAGTTAGGCCAATCTGATGCCAGGAGCCAGGGTCTCCTGGGTCTCCCACATGGGTGCAGGGGCCCAAGGATTTGGGCCATCTTCTGCTGCTATCTCAGGCCATAGCAAAGAGCTAGATTTGAAGTGGAGCCACCAGGACTCGAACCAGTGCCCAAATGGGATGCCGGCACCCCAGGCAGAGGTTTACCCGCTATGTCACAGTGCCAGCCTCCAACGCCAAAGTTCTTTCATGCTGCTCCTGGCCAGCGGCTGATGTATTAATGCAGTTTCACACATTTAGGGCGCAGAACTTCTTTAGCAGGTAATTTGAAACCAATGATTCTCTAGCCATCTTTTTTGGGTCCATAATTGAGAAGAATTTTAAATAAGAAGTTTTCCTAGAGCCAATTTGGTGCCGAGAGCCTTCAAATTTTTTATAGTTTCTTAGTTGTGATATCTTACCTCTGAGAATCTGTCCTAGGAAAGTACACTGGGCTACTGTAAGCATTTTTTCTTTTTTTTCTTTTTCTTTTTTTTTTTTTTTTTTTTGATAGGCAGAGTGGACAGTGAGAGAGAGAGAGAGACAGAGAGAGAGAGAAAGGTCTTCCTTTGCCATTGGTTCACCCTCCAATGGCAGCCGCAGACGGTGCGCTGTGGCCGGCGCACCACGCTGATCCGATGGCAGGAGCCAGGTGCTTCTCCTGGTCTCCCATGGGGTGCAGGGCCCAAGCACTTGGGCCATCCTCCACTGCACTCCCTGGCCACAGCAGAGAGCTGGCCTGGAAGAGGGGCAACCGGGACAGAATCCAGCGCCCCGACCGGGACTAGAACCCAGTGTGCCAGCACCGCAAGGTGGAGGATTAGCCTAGTGAGCCGCGGCGCTGGCCTTTTTTTTTTTTTTTTTTTTCATTTTAAGATCTTAAGAGAGAATACTTAAGGTGAGTACCAGTTTTCTTTATTCTTTTTGTGTATATTCTGGTTGTCCCATGATCAGTATGTACTACCTAACCTCCAAAACCTCAGACTGTGAAAGCAGATGGCTCCCATTCTCATCCTGGTCCATTATTGACCAGAGGGTAAAACCTTCCTCACTTTAGGAGCTGGACTTCAACCCGTGAATTTGGAGGACACCCACGCTCAGACCATTGCAGACACTAAGCCCATTTTCTAATATGCACCCATGATGTTGCAGCATCACTTGTTACAAGACCCTCCTACTGGGGCTGGCATTGTGGCGTCGCAGGCAGGGCCACCGCCACCCACATGGGCACCTCTTGCTCCATTTCTGATCCAGCTCTCTGCTATGCTCTGGAAAGGTAGTCCTTGGGCCCCTGCACCCACATGGGAGACCCGGAAAGAGCTCCTTGCTCCTGGCTTCAGATCAGCCCAGCTCTGGCTGTTGTGACCATTTGGGGAGTTAACTAGCGGACGGAGGACCTTTCTCTCTGTCTCTCCCTCTCTGTCTGTAACCCTACCTCTCAAATTCAGGCACCTTGGCCCACTCCACACCCAAATAAATAAAGCTTAAAAAAAAAAAAAAAAAGACTCTCCTTCCTGCACTGAGCTGCATTTGTGCGCGTTGATTTCCAGCCTCTCTCTTCTGTGCCGTTAGCCATTTGTTCCATCACCAATGCCACCCTGCCCTGGAGAGGGAAACTTTATATTGCATCTCAAAATCAGATATGGCGAGTCCTCCTGATGTGGGCATGAGCATATTAATTTCCAATCCAGGTTCTTGTCTCCGACAGAGATAAAAATTCCAAGTGGAGACCACTAAGGTGTGCATATAGGAACAGGAGTGATCTAACAGTGAGGGAATAAACACACATTCATGCCTAAGAGAAACAGCCATCATGAGTGGGCCAGAGGGTTGCTCGTGAAAAAGAGAGAAAAAAATGATAGCAGTGATAGTATGGTCCTGCCCCTGCTCACGAACTCCTTTATGAGATAGGGGGTGCTACCTTCAGCTATACAAATGGGGTGGGTCCTAGCATGAACCCTGGTCCCAGATGAGACAGGTGGATCCTGGGAAAGTGGGCACATCAAGCCAGCAGTTACAGAGATAAACAACACTCTGCAGCGTGGTAGGCATTCCAGCTTGCCTAAATTTTTACTAATTGCCTAGGTACATCACATCACTTCAACGTCTTCTTCAAAATTATTTTGGCTAATCGTCTCTCTCCCTTTTTTATTTTTTGAATTTCTATCTGAAATTTAGAATGAATTTGTTGATGGTGACAGAAAAGTTTTGGTTGCCATTAGATTGAACCCCTATATCAATTTGGGAAGCATTAAATTTGGAGGAAAACTACTTGTTCATAGTTTTTGCCCATTTGCTTATTCATTTTTATCTTTATCTGTTTTTTTTTTTTTAAGAAAAAACTATGGGTTTCTTTTAAAAATACTGGCGAGGGGTCATCATTCGGCACCATGGTTCAGACTCCATTGGAACACTCACATCCCATATTGCAATGCCTGAGTCTGAGTCCTAGTGCTGCTCCCAATACCAGCTTCCTGCTAACTTGCACCCTGGGAGGCAGTGGTGATGGCTCAAGTGTTGGGCCCTTGCCACCCACCTTGAAAACCTGGATTGAGTTTTGGGCTCCTGGCTTCTGCCTGGCCCAGCCCCAGCTACTGGGAGCATTTGGGGACTGACCTGTCTCTGTCTCCCTGCCTTTCGAGTAAGTGAAAATAAATTTAAAAATTCTAGGCCGGTGCCGCATCTCACTAGGTTAATCCTCCACTTTGTGGTGCTGGCACACTGGGTTCTAGTCCTAGTCAGGGTGCCGGATTCTGTCCCGGTTGCCCCTCTTCCAGGCCAGCTCTCTGCTGTGGCCAGAGAGTGCAGTGGAGGATGGCCCAAGTCCTTGGGCCCTGCACCCCATGGGAGACCAGGAGAAGCACCTGGCTCCTGGCTTCAGATCAGCGCGGTGCACCGGCCGCAGCAGCCATTGGAGGGTGAAGCAACGGTAAAGGAAGACCTTTCTCTCTGTCTCTCTCTCTCTCTTACTGTCCACTCTGCCTGTCAAAAAAAAAAAAAAAAAGTAAAAAAAAAAAAAGTAAAAATCCTAAAACTGTATTCTTGAAAAAAACAAATCACATCCATGGAGCAACAGATCACTAACCGCAGGCACTCTCCCTCCCCTCCTCCCCCCTCAGGCTCCGGGAAGAATGGAAGCAGAGGCTGGAGATGAGGCTGAGAATGCTGGACAACCCGGATGAGAAGGGAAAGCAGGCAAAGCCCTCGGACTGACAGCTCCCCCGCCCCGCCCCGCCCCCGCCCCCGCCCCCGCCCCACCCCAGCAGCTTCCAGGACCAGCCACCAAGGGCACTTTTCTAAGAGAAAAAGCTAACACCCAAGTTGTGCTGATTCCGAGCAAGGCCACTCCCTGGTGCTCCCTGTCTGTGAAGGGATTTACATGTGAAACCGCCCCCGTGCTAATGGGAGCTGTGATCCTGCTCAATCCTCCACACGCAGGGCAGGGCGACCGCAGATGGGATGGGAAGTTCCAGTTATCTAATATAAAAAGCTCTCCGAATTAACACGCCCAGGTCTCAGAGATCCAAGTAGCACAATGTATTCCCACATCTTCTCATTTGCAAACCTGGATGTTTTCTCTTTAAGTTTCCAGAGTGCGGGGACCTGGGCAGGCCTCTGGCTGCCTCAAGGTGTCCTGGGAAGGCAGTCATGGAGTCTTGCCTTGCCTTTCTCCCATTTGTGAATGCAAAAATGCAACTGCTTGCAGAAATAAAGCTGTCATTATTCAAAGAGTTGATCCACCATATGGTTTAACAATGAACGGAATTATTATTTTTTTTCTCTCTTTTCAGAAACATGCACGGATGTGGGACGATGCTTAGTGAGGTTGGGCGGGGCACACCCTGTGTTAGCTCCCTTCACACCTGTCCTGGTCATTTCTTTGGTGGCACAAGCAGATGGCAGCCCCGGCTGCTCCAGACACATTCTAGAATTTAAAGTCACCCTCATTTTAGCCTCTGGACAAGCCCTAGACGTGATGGCTAGGCACAGGAGCCGTGATGAGAACGCCTCTGTCTGGGGTTCCTCACTGTGGGACAGGAGCAGGAGGTTGTGGAGCTGCGAGGGAGCATGAGGGGTGGAGAGAGTGCCAGTGAGGGCAGCCCAGCCTTCACGGGTGCCCTGGGCTGGCACACGCCGCTTCCTTTGCCTCCCCTCGAATACTAAAAGGCCTCATCATGGCTAAGTGGGTCACGGGCGGTGAGAAGGGTTGGAAGGGAGACTTCCATAAGGACCAAGAAGCGCAGGAGTAAGTATCAGGATACCCGACCGTGTCTGGAAAGAGGGAGGCCCTTGAAAACTTGATCTGGAAGCTGAGACCTAGACCATAACAACCATTTCACTATGTTATGTGTGCATGAAAACATTACGTTATATACCTTCAATACGTGCTGTTAGGGAATAAACGGAGTTAAGAATCATCCAGGAAAACAGGTGAGGGTGTCTCACGCAAGGGAGCAGAAAATAGAAAGAACCACAGGAAACAGAGACCATGGGGGTGGCAGGGCCCCCGGGGGTCCGCAGGGAGGTGAAGAACGGGGAAATGTGTGTTGGCCACACAGAGAATGAGGGGGCACTGGGTCTCTGGAGCAAGACATCTGGATTTACCCACAGGTTCACTGAAAGCCAAGGGCAGAGTTTAGGGAAAGAATGAACTCCTTAGATTTGTGTTATTATTATTTTTTAATTTTCTAATACATAACATGTGATTATAGCTTCGTGTAAGTGCATGAATATGAAAATATCATGCATGCTGATACGGCTTTTAAAAATTTTAATTTATTTATTTAAAAGGCAGAGAGACTGAGAGAGGGCAGCCATCTGTTAGTTCACTCCCCTGAATGCTTGAAACAGCCAGTGGGGGTGACACCAGGAGCGCTCAAGCCAGGTCTCCCCTGGAGGGCAGGGATTCGACTGTATGAACCATCCCCACTGCCTCCCGGGTCTGCACTGCTAGGAAGCTGGAGGCGGGTCCTGAACCCAGGCGCTCCAATTTGGGACACAGGCATCCTTACTGACTTCTTAACTGCTGGGCCAAACATCTGCCCTGCTATTTCACGGCAGTTTTAGCTAACTTTTTTTTCTTTTTCTTGGCTTGCTCCCTCCCTTTTTACTCGACTCTGTAGCACCAGCGACCCTCACACCCCAGTGACCCAGACTAGCAACCTCCCCTAGTTTTCTTCATGTTCACATAACCTTACACAGCACACACACACACAGTCACACACCACAATCGCACACACTCAGAATCACAGTCACATTCACAATCACAACCACACAGTCACAGAATCACACAGAATCACACACACATAATCACACACACACTCACAATCACACAGTTACACTATCACAATCACACAGTCACACACCCAATCACACACACTCACAATCACAGTCACACTCACAATCACACAGTCACACAATCACACAGCCACACACCCAATCACACACACTCAAACTCATAATCACACACAGTTACCCAATCACACAGGCACACACTCACACAATCACACACACTCAAATTCACAATCACACACAATCACAATCATACACACAGTCACAATCAAATACACAGGGTCACACACACAGTCACAATTATACACACAATCACACACAGAGTCACACATTCACACTTATAATCAAATACTCATATTCACAATCATACACACACAATTACACACACAATTACACACAGTCACACACTCATAATCACACACAGCAAATCAATACTCACACTCACACACACAGAGTCACATATTCACACTAACAATCACATACATTCACAATCATACACACACAATTACACACAGTCACACACTCATAATCACACACAGAATCACATACTTACACTCACACACACAGTCATATTCACACTCACAATCACATACATTCACAATCATACACACACAATTACACACAGTCACACACTCATAATCACACACAGCAAATCAATAGTCACACTCACAATCACACACACAGAGTTACACACTCACACAATCCTCTCCATCTGAAAAGCTCTGTGTGGTAACATTTTACAAAATAGGGTCATACTAAACCCTGCCTCTTTCTCTCCTCTCTCGACTATGCCTCATACCAACGCTTCCAGGTCACTTTAGCTCCAATTCACATTTTTAAGGTGGCCAGATTATCCGTGATGTGGACGCCCCTTAATAAAGTTCTTTCAGAGATGGGCAGTCAGGTGCTTCCCAGGGTTGTGCCATTCAGACAACACAGCTTGGATGCTAGTGACCGGATAACAGAAGATTCCCAGGAATGGGAAATTAGAATAAGCGGCATTGGCACTTTGAGATGTTAAACGGTTTCCAGAGAGGCTGGAGAAACGTCCCCTTGGAGGCTGCAGCTTCTGAGTGTGCTTCTCCGACAGCACGGCCAGCATCAAGTGTCGTGGCTTCTCCCGACTACGGCCAGCATCAAGTGTCGTGGCTTCTCCCGACTATGGCCAGCATCAAGTGCCGTGGCTTCTCCAACAGCACGGTCAGCATCAAGTGTCGTGGCTGTTGCTTGTTTTTCTAGTCTGAGTGCCGTTCAGTGATTACCACTTCGCTTGTCTGAACACTGACGATCGGGGGTCCCATTTCCTTTGCTTGTCTACTGGGTGAATTTCCCCATCCATGAATTGCTGCTCAAACGTCTTGTCCATTATTCTAGGATTTACCTCTCATGTCACTTTGTGTAAATTCTTCACTTATTATAAAAGTGAACCTCTGGACTGTTATTTGTATTATAAATCTAGAGGACGGGGAGGGTCTGTTTAAAAAAAAAAACGCATTATCAACTTAGAAAACCTTGAAGCCATAAACAAAAAACTAGATATATTGGTCTATATGGAAGTGTAAAGGGCGGGGGGCATTTGGTGTAGTGTCAAGACACCACTTGGGCCACCTACATCATGTATTATAAGACTCTGAACTCTGTTCCTGATTCCAGCTTCCTGCTGGTGAACACCTGGGATGCAGCAGGTGATGGCTCAAGTCCTTGGATCCCTACTACCTACATGGGAGACCCGGATTGAGGTCTAGGCTCTTGGCTTCATCTTGCCCCAGCCCTAGCTGTTGTGGGCATGTGAGAAATAAATCCATGGATGGACGATATCTCTCTGTCTGTCTGTTCTGTCTCTCTGCCTTTCAAATAATACAAAAATAAAAAAGGATTTTTAAAAGTTAAAGCCTTATATGTGGCAAAATGTACCACAAGCAGAATAACTTCGGGGGATTCACAAGTTTTAAACATTGCTCAAGAGCTGTTGGGAAAACGGATTTGAGGGGAGGTGGCAGGAGACGGCTGAAGATGAATTAGAAGGCTGTTTCCAAGGTCTCCACAACAGGGCAAGGTCAGGAGAAGGTAGACTAAATAGGAGGTGCAGGTTGATTGAATGTAGGGGAGCAAAGTGTGGGGTTCTAAACTTAGATGTTCACTTATCTTAACTGGTATTTAGTTAGCATAGGCTAAGCAGAGAATATGTGCGTGTATAGGAGCCCAAGGAGACAGCACAGTTGGTTCTGTTGAGATCTCCATCAGCTACCAGTGGGGATACTGGGCACACCTCTAACCCCTGGGGCTTTGGTCTGTGATCTGTAGTAAGAGGCACAGTGTCATGTTTCTCGGGGTGGGAGAGGTTAAATGGGCAGATCTTGAGCAGGACCTGGCACAGAGCAAGCCCCGGGTGTACCTGAGCCCCCAGCCTCTTCCTCCCCTTTCTGCTTCCTCCTCACTCTCACCTGGCTGGGGGCAAGTAGAAAATATACCCCCCGTTCTGGGGGCACCGATTCCCAAACTGCTTGTTTGCCAGAATCACCTGGAGAATTGTTCTAAATCCGCAAATGCCCAGTTCTGTTGGTGTGGGGTGGGGCTTGGGAATCGTCATCTTTATTCTAATGCCCAAGTCCCGCTTGGGTACTGCATCCCCAGAAGGTTCACAATCTAGAGAACAAGGACCACAACCAAATGTGTGTGGCCAGGGCTTTAGGAGGGGCTCCAGGTCGGGGAGAGGGTGTGCAGCCCTGGGGAGTCCAGGGAGAGTGAGGTCAAGGCTCGGAGGGGGGTCAGCCATGTAAAGGCCAGAAATGGCCTCTATGCCTTCCCTGTGGACTGGAAGGAAGGAAAGGGAGAGGGAGGTCGGGGTTAAACGGGCAAGGCCTTGAAAGGCTGCACTGAGGAGTTCAGTCTCCGTCACACAGGAGACTCATCAAAGGTTTCTAAGCAGGTCAGTGACTTGCTAAGAACTTGTCTTAGTGACTCAGTCAACAACCCTGGCAGCAGTGTGGAGAATGCACTCTACAGATGTTCGGGATTGCCTTTGTTAAAACTGTGATTATCCAAACAGCTTCGCTTGGAAGACATACCCTCGATTTTTTTTTTCCTCCACCCTGTTCAAGGTGCACGAAAGTACAAATATAAGAGTGTGGTTCCAAGTGCTGAGAGACCGGGACCAGAACACAGCAAATGTGCCCCGGACTTCAGCTCAGGGCAAACACCTTTAAATGTCCAGCTTTTGATCTCGAATGAGTTGGCACTTTTCCAAGAAACTTTGTATGAAACAGTCTGAAACATGAGAAATTCCAGAACTGAACCAACTTAGGAGTGAACTCAGCTGCTCAAAAAAAAAAGTTTTAGTGAACTTAAACCATCGTTGTATTTCTGCTCGACGATGAGCAGCAGTAAGACGTCCCTTCATCCTTTGGACAGCTGAACAACCATCCAACATCAGTGAGGAAGACGTGAAAGCGGAAAGCACCCCTCTTCACAAAGCAATGGAACCCTGAGGTGGAAAAAGAGATCTGAGCTTCCAGACCGGAGCGTTAGGTGTAGACAAGCTGAAATGCCAGCGCCCAGCCAGGGAGACACAACGGCACTCGAAGGCTTTGCTGCTGGAGACAGCACTGCCCATGGGGCATGGGGAGGGGAAGGGAGAGAGACGCTGGTTAGAAAAGATTTACTGTCCCAGGCGTAGGGCGGGATGGGCAGCACCCAGAGACCGTGGGCTAAATCGGAGGATTATTTATAACATGGAGCCACCTCCCTAGCACCATGACAACTGAGGCGGTGCTAAAGTGCAGGCGAGGCACAAGGCCAGCGCCTCCCCTGAGAGCCAGCCCAAGGACAGGAGAGGGGACTCCGGGAACCAACTGCAGGCGGCTCCTCTCTGACAGCTGGGGCACTCCTTGAGGATACGCAGATCCCAAAGGAAGAAGCTGGTTCTCCCCGGGACCCACACCTTAGCCTAGAAAATAATAAGAGCAACTGATAAATATGTGACTCTTCTGATTATAAAGATACACATATTGATAGTAAAAAAAAATTCAGGAAACGAAAAAGACTATAAAAGTCATCCCTAAGGCCAATAGTCATCATTAAGCACCGTTAACACCGCTAACTAACATCTCTCTATTCCCATAAACTCAGAAGGATAAGTCATTTTCCAAAAGTCAGATTTTACCATAGATTATTGTAACCTGCTTATTCACCTAATAATATGTTGTGGATATCTTAAAATTGTTAAAATATAGATCTAGATTTTTTAATTGGCTGCACACTATCCAGGTGTGAATAATTACACAATTATTTTTTGATAAAAATAAAACTTTAATAAAAGTTAAGAATTGTCGCCGATGAATTACTTAAGCATATTCTACTTTAATAGAACACAAAGAATTCTAGAAATGGACTATGCTCTTGTAGACTGGATCACACATAGAGAGGTAACCCTGTAGAACAAACAACTCCCTTTTGACAGACTTTCTAGTTTTTCACTACAATAAGCAACATGGCAGTGAACACCATCATATATATGTTTATATATATATGTATATATATACATATTTGGCATGTGTGTCCCATTATGTACATAAGACAAGCTCTAGGAAGCAGAATTGCTGTGTTGGAGGCTAAGCCACTGGAAAGACAACTCCTGGCTCACAATCACCGCCCCTTACTTGTGGATGCTGTCGCTTTTGCCTGACCCAGCATAGTCCCTCCTCTCCCTCATCACAGAGAAGGGAGATGTCCATCTCCACCTCACCTTCCATGGAGTGAAGTCATGACTCATCCCACCTCCAGGCACAAGATACACATCTGGCCAAAGAAGTGCCCGGCCCTCTGGGTGCCAGAGATGATTAGCTCAGGGGTAGGTCCATGGCGCAAATGAATCCAGAAAGAGCCAGGGCCTAGGCTTGGGCTTCAACTATCAGGATGGGAAGGAGAGAGCGCTTTCCTTATCTACCAGCAGCAAAGACAACGGAGCCTGGAGATTAGATTCTGGAGCCAGTCACCCTGGGAGAGGGTTACCCAAGAAACATGAAGTTCGGACAGAGATGACCAGAGAGAGGGGAGAGGGAAGGAGAAACTTTATTTTAGTCTCTGGTCCCCAAAGATCTGAGTCAACTTGAACCACCATTCACTCATTCTTCTTCACTTTTTTTCCTGAAATTATTGTAGTTATCTTTCTGAGTTTTGCAATTTTAAACATCCTAAGTAGGGGGGGTATTCTATTCTGGGGACTGGTTCCAGCGCACAGGCACCCACCCCAGGTTCCTGATTGCACCTGGTGATCCTGCTCAGCCATCTGCCACAGTGACTGGTCCTGGACACCTGAGCAGAGAATCCCAGGTCCTCCCCAGCGGACACCTCCCACAGCTGCACAAAGCACTCACAGCCTCCCTGGGTAACTTCTTCTGTGTTCTGGGGACTAATCATCTGATTTTTAAAAAGGGGGCGGGTGGGGGGCCTACTGTCAACTAAGTATGAGAAACTCTCCACTGAAGAAATACCAACAACTTCATTTTCAAGTATTGTCTGCAGAACTTCTCCTAGTCATTAAGACATTGGGGGGGGGGGGTGAGTTGTGGCATAGCAGGTAAAGCCACTGCCTGCGGTGCTGGCATCTCATATGGGCACCAGTTCAAGTTCCGGCTGCTCCTCTTCTGATCCAGCTCTCTGCTATGGTCTGGGAAAGCAGTGGAGGATGGCCCAAATCCTTGGGTCCCTGCACCCACGTGGGAGGCCCAGAAGAAGCTCCTGGCTCCTGGCTTCGGATCAGCACAACTATGGACACTGTGGCCAACTGGAGAGTGAACCTGCAGATAGAAGACCTCTCTCTCTCTCTCTCTCTCTGCCTCTCCTTCTCTCTGTGTAACTCTGACTTTCAAATAAGTAAATAAATCTTTAAAAATATGCTAGTAGGCCTGGTGTTCTCAGCTCAGACAGCACGGGACAGTGGGGGTCTGGGGGGAGGGGCTGGCAACCACTCCAGAGGCTGCCCGGTCCCTTCTCAGAAAGAGACTTCAGGGAAGTCACTTAACCTCTCGGAGCTACCAAATACCAAGAACAGCCAAAACGATCCTGAATTTAAAAAA
The DNA here is from genome assembly GCF_964237555.1 of Oryctolagus cuniculus. Lineage (NCBI taxonomy): Eukaryota > Metazoa > Chordata > Mammalia > Lagomorpha > Leporidae > Oryctolagus > Oryctolagus cuniculus. The sequence goes on from NC_091432.1 coordinate 140,747,960, forward strand.
ATCAAACTGGAGACATCACAATACCTGATTTCAAAGCACATTACAAAGCTATAGTAATTAAAACAGTATGAACTGGCAAGAAAATCAACACATAGATCAATGGAACAAAATACAGAGCCCAGAAATTAATACACATACATATAGCCAACTGATATTTGACCAAAGTGATCAGAAAATATGTTGGAGAAAGCATAATCTCTTCAATAAATGGTGTTGGCAAAACTGGGTGTGTGTGTGTATATATATATATATATATATATATCAGAATGAAATTAGAGCCCTACCTTTTACCATATACAAAAAAATCAACCCAAGATGGATCAAAGACCTAAATGTAAGACTTGATCATATGAAATTGCTAGAAGAAAATGTAGGAGAAACAATTCAAAACACTGAAGTAGGCAATGAATTCCTGAATAAGACTGCTGAAGCAAACAGGTGAAAGCAAAATTAAACAAATGGGAATATATCAAACTCAGAAGCTTCTGCACCCAAAAGTGCAAAAAGTTTGTGCAGTTCATTCTGATGCAAAAAAAAAAAATGAAAAGTATGCATAATAAGATTTCAAAAATTTTTTTGCTCCAAAATACACTCTTTTTCTTTCTTTTTTTTTAAAAAAAGATTTTATTTATCTGGCAGGTAGAGTTACAGACAGAGAGAGGGAGAGTTAGAGAGAAAGGCCCTCCCTCTGCTGGTTCACTCCCCAAATGGCCGCAATGGCCAGAGCTGGGCAGATCCAAAACCAGGAGCCAGGAGCTTCTTCCAGGTCTCCCACGTGGGTGCAGGGGCCCAAGCAGTTTTGCCATCTTCCACTGCTTTCCCAGACCACAGCAGAGAGCTGGATCAGAAGAGCAGAAGCCAGGAGACGAACTGGTGCCCATAGGCCATCCTCCACTGCACTCCCGGTCACAGCAGAGAGCTGGACTGGAAGAGAAGCAACCAGAACAGAACCGGCGCCCTGACCGGGACTAGAACCCGGGGTGCTGGTGCCACAGGCGGAGAATTATCCTAGTGAGCCGGGGCGCCGGCCTCAACTACATTTTTCTAACAGACTTTATGAAATACCTTCCTGTTTGTTCATATGTAGCCTTAATTACAGCATGCTGTTTTTCTTGAGAACACATGACGGTCATCTTGGTTGACCTTTGTAGATTAATACATTTTCCTCATTTTGTACTTACCCTCAAATCTGAGGGCGAGACATTGTTGCAAATGACTTAGCTCATACTTGACATGCACTTTTAAATAGACTGATTATGACCAGCCACTTTCAGATGTGAAATTTCTGAACCTGCCCCAGAATTTGGTGCATACACTTCTGCACACTTTGGGGAGACAACCCCTGGGCCTAATTAAAAGCATGTCACTCACTCCACTCAGGGTTTATTTTTTGGAGCACGTGTGACTAATCACGGGCATGTATTCCATTCTCTGTTGCCTAGGTGGTGTGTTCTAAATGTCTTCCTGAAATGTGATTGTGAGTGGGAGCCTCACACATCCTTCATCAGTGGGATATGAACAAAGAATGAGCTTTGCGCAGAAGGTGGCTGGGATTGAGGGGCTGGGGGGCAGACAGGAGGGCCCACAAATCCAGCCCTGTGTCTGCCCAGGGTGGATCCCACACGCGTATGTTTTTATTTTACAAGGTCACGAAATGAAAAGGCAGCTGTTCTAGGGCCTCAGACCCTGTGACTGGACATATCCTGAGCCTGCATCATTCAGCACCCAGTGCCTGCCTTATATCCTGACATTTCAGAAGTCTAGGATGACTCTCTCCGATCTGCCAGCCCATAGGTCTAAAAGACAAGAGCTGGACTCACAGACGGCTGCCCAACACGTGTACCCAGACCCATTTTCTCTGCCACCCACGCCATGCACAGGGCACTCAGAGTTCTGTCGCAGAGCCAGTGGGGATTCTTTGGGGGCAGCCACCCAGAAGAAATTGTTCTGGTCAGCTGAGCTGTGGAGCAGCCCCAACTGCTGTGTCAGGCAGACTTGGGCGGTGCACCTGTTTTCTCTTGGGAGTGGTCCCAAGACTTCATGTGTCCTGTGACAGCCAGACCCCAAAAGACGGTGCTGTGCTGGGAGCCAGGTGGCGTCATCAGAAGCCCCATCGAAAATCAGTGCAGGCTGGAAGAGCACCCTGAGTCAATGACCCAGAGTGTGTACAAGATCCCCCCCAGCACTGTCAGTTGCCAACCTCATCAAGGGCACAGATTCAGTGTGTCCAAAACAAGAATCACAATCCACCTCTCCAGCCCCTTTCTCTCTGCGCTTCCTGCCCTAGCCCCTGGCACCATCATCCACCCAGAAACAAGGCCATCTGGCTGGGTCTGCCTTTGCCCTCTGAACTTGCTAAGTGCGTTCACTTCTCCCCACCTCAACGACAGTGCCCTGGCCCACACTCCAGCCACCAACCTCCTGAAGGACTCTGGCCACATCCGCTGCTCCTCCATCCACCCTAGTCTAGGGTGATCTTTTTTTATTATTATTTATTTTTATTCACCCAATAGACAGAGACAGAGAGTTCCCATCCACAGATTCATTCCCCGAATGCCCGCAACAGCCAGGGTTAGGCTGAAGCCAAGGGTGATGAGATCAATTAGGTGACAGGAGCCCAGTCACTAGAACTATCATCGCTGCCTCCCAGGGTCTGCATTAGCAGGAAACTGGAATTCGGATTGGAGCCACAACTTGAATGCAGAAACTCCAGTGTGGGACACAGGCTTCTTACGGGAGTCTTACCCACTAGGCTAAACGCCCACCCCCATAAGTTCTCCAGCAATCCACTACAGATCTCAGGACAAGGATCAATACCCCCAGAGCCTGTGTGGCTTCTGCCTGTGGCTTCAGCCTTGCTTTTGGCCACATGCTACCCCACAAATATGAGCCAACCAGCCCTGCTGGCTTCCCTCCCAGTCAACTGACATTTGTATCTGTATTGACATCCTCTAATATCATCTCACCACCACCCCCTTTTTAAAATTCTAGTGGTAGGGGCTGGTGCTGTGGCATAGCAGGTAAAGTCACTGCCTGCAGTGCCGGCATCCCACATGGGCACTGGTTCAAGCCCCGACTGTTCCACTTCCGAGTTAGCTCTCTGCTATGGCCTGGGAAAGCAGTAGAAGATGCCCCCAAGTCCTTGGGCCCCTGAACCTGTGTGGGAGACCCAGAAGAAGCTCCTGGCTCCTGGCTTCGGATCAGCCCAGCTTCGGCCATTGCAGCCATTTGGGAAGTGAATGGAAGATTTTTTTCTCTCTCTACCTCTCTGTAATTCTACCTTTCAAATAAATAAATAAGTCTTTAAAAAATATAGTGGTATAACACACATAACATAAAGTCTACTGTTTTAATCACTTAAAGTGTACAAGTCAGTAGCATTTAATTCTTTCACACTGTTGTGCAAAACTTGTTGTGTGGAAAACACCGATTTGTAGGACATCCTTGCTCAAGGGATATGCTAATCTTCCCTGCATTCTTCTAATTTTGATATATGTTCTATGAAGTAAGGACTAGGACACCCATATTTTAACTGTGAACTCTGCCTCATCTTTTAGACTTAAGTGTTACAGTCCTGGATTCAGACCAGAGCCAGTGCATCCCACGCCCCTCAGCTTCACGGCACTTAGCATCAGCAATGCGAGTGCTGGGCCAGGGTCTCCCACCCACTCTTCACCATGGACTCTGTGGGAACGGCACCCAGCAGCGGACAGAGTGTGGGACACAAGACAGAAGCTAGCACACCCTGTTCAGTGAAGGAGCATGGACAGACGAAGAAATGCAATTCCACCCCCGCTGGAGACCACCTGCGACATTATATACATCACCGTGTGGTTCTGCGGTGGCTTAAGCTCTGTTCTGGAGTAAGATCTCGGCTCTACACTTAGATAACCAGAACTAAAAGGAGGTATCTTCTTTCTCACTTCTCTAGTAGAAGAGCAATTTTTCCCACAACTATTAATGAGGACTTCATCTCTTACCAAAGAGGAAGCCACCTGGTAGTTTTAAATAGAGTAGGTTTCCCCTTGATTCTATTCACCAAGGTTTCAAAGTTCTGAATGGAGAAGCACGCTTGCTAGCAGTCTGTGATTTCTTTTTTTTTTTTTTTTAAGATTTTTTTTAAAATTTATTTGACAGGTGGAGTTACAGACAGTGAGAGAGAGAGACAGAGAGACAGAGAGAAAGGCCCTCCCTCTGCTGGTTCACTCCCCAAATGGCTGCCACGGTCAGAGCTGTGCCGATCCAAAGCCAGGTGCTTCTTCCTGGTCTCCCATGCAGGTGCAGGGGCCCAAGCACCTGGGCCATCCTCCACTGCCTTCCCCCAGGCCACAGCAGAGAGCTGGCCTGGAAGAGGAGCAACTGGGACTAGAACCCGGTGCCCATATGGGATGCCAGCGCTGCAGGCAGAGGATCAACCTAGTGCGCCATGGCGCCGGCCCCCTAGTCTGTGATTTCTGAAAACTCATCATCAAGTGCAGCTCCTTTTGCATCAGGTGTTCAGCGTGGCCCCGCCCACCTATCTGACCCACCTGGGCCTGACTGCTGGGTCTGGGAAGGGTTCCCCCAGAACTGAGGTTTGTCTGCACCCACCAAGTTCATGGGATGCTCAGTCACACCTGACATCAGGCAGCCAAAGACTCACATGTGGAGTTAAGGCTGGAGGGGCCGACGTCACGTGATCCTTCACGCTGGGAGCTGGGGACAACGGCATTTCTGGGTGAGGGGAAGCCAGCAAACCCCAGGAGTCCTCAGCAGGGGGCCCGGGCTGCACTGGACATCTGGTTTGGGAGCCAAAAGCCTTACTCTTGTCTCTCTACTTGGTTGCACATGATGTTCCCCACTGCATTTTCTGGGGCAGCTTCTACTCCCATGGCCCCCCTTGGAGCAGCGCTAAGACTTTTTGGTCATCTTGCACATGGACGAGTCGTCCTAGAGAGCAGACAGGCCTTTAATTTGACTGACTGCACGGCACCTGGCTGCACCCTGTGGTTAGTGTATTAACCCCCAAGCTAGTCTGGAGTCCAAGAGGTGGTGATTCAGACCACCTGGCAGCACCCAAACCCTAAAAGTTCCGAACCCTGCCGAGGCTCCGGCCCCATCGTGCTGAGTGTTCCATGCAGACACCCTTTTTATGCCAGAACTGGTGATCTGCAGAATTTCACTCCATCTTGGGATCAAAAGCTAGGATGCCTCTGCCTCCAAGAATAGCCCCTGGGACGCTGGGTCCCCAAGGGACGCCTCTAAATCCTGCCCTCTCCTCGTGGAGAGCGTGCTGAAAAACACACTAATCTCTTGGACGAAAGCAAGGGCTGAAGTGCCTGAGGCTCCCGCCTCGGGGATCAGCGCGTGCTGAGATAACCCCCGGGCTCTTGGCCCAGGAGGTGATGAAAGGGAGAGAGGCGCCTGCTGTGAGGTCACCACCCAAAAGCCCCTCACACCTGTCCCTGGTCACCGCCTCTCCCAGCCTGGGCTCCACTGAGCTGAAGGTTCCAGTGTCCAAAAACATGCCGTGCCCCCACACCTCCCGTCTCGCTGGTCGGTCTCCCTGTCTTTGTATCTGCAAATCTGCCTTTCACCACTTCTGCCGCATCTTCCCCTCAGCATCACCAGCGCTTGGCCCCCATCTCCTCTTCCCGTGGCCATAGCTCGTTTCTTTCCATGTCAGCTGTCAGAACTCCCACTGGAGCAGAGAGAGGTACCTGAGCTCCAGCCACACAGCAGCCAGTGCACACCCACATCACCCCAACGGGTGCTATCTACCTCCTCCTAGGTTTTCCGAAGCTCCTTCTCTTAAGAAAGCAGGCTTTCCAGGGCTCCTTCATTTTTGCCTCGGTGGTTTTACCTGTCACCAGATTCTGAAAGGACTTCGAACCGCCCAGAAGGGCAGAAAAGTATCCCACGATTATTTGTGTTTTCACCTGGCTTTTTAAAAGTCACGGTCACCATCATCATAATTGTCACTCAGCGTGGCCTCCTACTCTGATGCTTACTGACAAACCTACCTCTCCTGCCTTTCAGGCTAGCATCAAGGCGCAGTGGGTCAAGCCGCCACTTGTGACACCAGTATCCCATATCAGAGTGGTTCAAGTCCCGGCTGCTCCACTTCCAATCCAGCTCCTTGCTAATGCACCGGAGAACACAGTGGAAGACGGCTCAAGGGCTTGGGTCCCTGCACCCACGTGGGAAACCCGGATGCATTCTGGGCTCCTGGCTCCTGACTGTTGTGGCAATTTGGAGAATAAACCAGCAGATGGAAGAGATAGAAGATCTCTCTCTCTCTCTCTCTCTCTCTCTCTCTGACGTTATGCCTTTCAAATAAATCTTTTTTTAAAATCCTGCTTTTGTAACTCTTTATTCCAGTACTTTTATTTTGTTTGATAAAGATATATATATATATATATATATATAGAGAGAGAGAGAGAGAGAGAGAGGGAAAGAGCTTCATTGCAGGCATCTAGGAGTAAATCAGTGGATGGCAGATCTCTGTCTTTCAAATAAAGTGAAGATAAATAAATAAAAATTTAAAAATTTACTTTCAATAACTAGTTTTTCAAATTAGAATAAAAGGTTAAAATAAGCTTAAATATTTCAATTGTTCTTGGTCATAAAGTAGACTAATATACATACGACCACCAGCTCTGAAGATAGGCATTATTTATTTCTGTGGAACAAATTACTCCAAAACTCTCTAGCTTAAGAGGACATTGAGGGGCCAGCACTGTGGGCAGTGGGCTAACGCCCTGGCCTGAAGCACCAGCATCCCATATGGGACTTGGCTGCTCCACTTCTGATCCAGCTCTCTGCTATGGCCTTGGGAAAGTAGTAGAAGATGCCCCAAGTCCTTGGGCCCCTGCACCTGTGTGGGAGACCCAGAAGGAGCTCCTGGCTCCTGGCTTCAGATCGGCATATCTTCGGCCATTGCGGCCATCTGGGGAGTGAACCATCAGATGGAAGATTCTCTCTCTCTCTCTCTCTCTCTCTCTCCCTCTCTGCCTTTCAAATAAATAAATAAATCTTTAAAAAAAAAAGACTAAAAGGACATTGAACTTTTTTTTTATTTCTCACCACTTTCTGTGGGGCAAGGATTTAGGAGCAGCTTAGCTGTGTGGGCCTGGCTCAGGTCTCCCACTATCAAAACGTCAGTCTTGTGAGCTGGGGGGGTCTTCCAGCACCTGGGCCGGCTCACGGCAGGCAGGCGGTGCTGGGCACTAGGGTGGGGCATCAGGCTGTGCATGCTTCTCTGACTTGGTGGCTGGCTTCCCACAAAAAACAGAGGAGAGAGAGAGAGGGAGAGAGAGAGAATCGGGGGAGTCCCAGCCTCTTAGGACATCTTGGAAATCAGTCAGCATCACTTCCACCACCCATCACCAGCCATGAGTCACCGAGTCCAGCCTACATTCAATGGAAGAGAAATTGCTCTCATTTTGAAGGCAGGGGTGTCAAATCTTTCCTGTACATATTTTTAAACCACCAGTGGTTACATTTTAATGCAAATGAGCTTAAAACTAGCATCATTTATTTTGCGGTAAAATTCACAAATCTAAATGTAAATAGCTCAATTACTTAACTTTTTTAAGATTTATTTATTTACTTGAAAGTCAGAGTTACACACAGAGAGGAGAGGCAGAGAGAAAGAGGTCTTCCATCCACTGGTTCACTCCCCAGTTGGCCGCAACAGCCGGAGCTACGCCGATCCGACACCAGGAGCCAGGAACTTCTTCCAGGTCTCCCACATGAGTGCAGGGGCCCAAGGACCTGGACCATCTTCTGCTTTCCCAGGCCATAGCAGAAAGCTGGATCAGAAGTGGACCAGCCGGGACTCGAACAGGCACCCATATGGGATACTGGCACTTCAGGCCAGGACATTAACCTGCTGAGCCACAGTGCTGGCCCCCATGACTTAATTTTTTAAAAAAAGATCATGTATTTATTTATATGAAAGGCAGAGTTATAGAGACAGAAGAGACAGGAGAGAGGGAGACCTACATCCACTGGTTCATTCCCCAAATGAACACAGCCCACAACTGCCGGGGCTGGGCCAGGCTGAAGCCAGGAGCCAGGAGCTTCTTCTAGGTCTCCTACAACTGTACCGAGGCTCAAGCACTTGGGCCATCGTCTGCTTTCCCAGGCACAGCAGCAGGGAGCTGGATCGGAAGCAGAGCAGCCAGGACAGGGAGTGGCACACATGCAGGATGCCGGAGTCACAGGCAGCAGCCCAAGCCCACCAGCTGCGCTCCGTGATTTCACTTGAGCAGACGCCTGTGTAACCACCACCTATACCAACGCAGAGTACATCTTCAGCACCTCAGAAAGTCCCCGGATGTGAACTTCTTCGGATTTCCTGTGTGTAGGATCATCCTCTATAAATACACGCAGCTTTAGTGGTTTCTTTCCACCCTGAGTCTCAGCTCAGGGAGAATCTGTTCAGGATCTCTCCTTTGTCCATGGGCTTTTCCTAGGTGACTTTTAGCGGACTACTACTCCTAGTTTCATTGTGCTTTGGCAATAGAAGTCCGAGTGGAATCACAATGCATGATTTTGCTACTTGGTCACAGCTTTACACAATAGCCTGTTGGTGTGAATGCCTTTTATCTAATTTACACACACACACACACACACACACAGATCCTGCCAGGTCTACACATGGGAAAATATACTGTCCAATCAGACCCGCTGACCTTCAAATGCAGATTGTCTTCGTCAGTTCTTTGGAAACTGCGAGACCTCGGGACCCTATTCCATCTGCCTTAGGCCCACAACACGGCTCTGTGCCCTGGTGGCGGCAGCGAGAGAGGGGAGGCGGCAGCACCAGCTACTGCAGAGCATCAGGCGGCCATTCTCCAGGCTACAGACTCACCCAGCCTCCCCGAAGCAGGTGCGGCTGGCTTTAGTGAGTCTACCAACCCTGCCCCAGGGGGCAAAGACTATCTCAGTACTTCAACCCCCAACTCACCTAGCTCTAAAGCAATGCATTTTAAAGTGAGAACGTGTCAGTCCCGTTGTCAAAGTGTCCCTGAATTCACGACCTCATTTGCTCCTCACAGCTGTTCCACGGTCCACCCCTGTGCTGGAGACGGATGGATGCTGCGGCCCCTGAGACACCCAGTGACTTGCCCAGGGTCTCTCACTTGGGAGGTCCTGTCTGTGGGACTGAACCACCGTCTCCATCACATGAGTTCACTGCATGCTGCTGGACAAGATAGCCCAGGGGACGGCACTGTGGAGCAGCAGGAAAAGCTGCCGCCTGCAGTGCCAGCATCACATATGGATGCTGGTTCTAGTCCCAGCTGCTCCCCTTCCAATCCAGCTCTCTGCTATGGCCTGGGAAAGCAGTGGAAGGTGGCCCAAGTCCTTGGGCCCCTGCACCCGCTTGGAAGACCCGGAAGAAGCTCCTGGCTCCTGGCTTTGGATCAGATCAACTCCAGCCATTGTGGCCATCTGGGGAGTGAACCAGCAGATGGAAGACTTCGCTCTCTGTGTGTGCCTCTACCTCTCTCTAACTCTTTCAAATAAAAAAAAAATTTTTTTAAAAAGATTGCCTAACAACATTTACTTTTTGTTTTTCTTTAAATCACTGCAGGAGGTGTTTGTGTGGTGCTTAGTCATGGTGCATTCAGCCATCAGGTGGAGAGAGCAGAAGCATCACCTCCTCCTCCTCCATTACCTCCTCCTCCTCCTTCTCCATCACCTCCTCCCCCTCCTGCCCCATCACCTCCTCCTCCTCCTGCCCCATCACCTCCTCCTCCTCCTGCCCCATCAAGCCCTCCTCCTCCTGCCCCATCACCCCCTCCTCCTCCTGCTCCATCACCTCCTCCTCCTCCTGCCCCATCAAGCCCTCCTCCTCCTGCCCCATCACCCCCTCCTCCTCCTGCCCCATCACCTCCTCCTCCTCCTGCCCCATCACCCCCTCCTCCTGCTCCATCACCTCCTCCTCCTCCTGCCCCATCACCCCCTCCCCCTCCTGCTCCATCACCTCCTCCTCCTGCTCCATCACCCCCTCCTCCTCCTGCCCCATCACCCCCTCCTCCTCCTGCCCCATCACCCCCTCCTCCTGCTCCATCACCTCCTCCTCCTCCTGCCCCATCACCCCCTCCTCCTGCTCCATCACCTCCTCCTCCTCCTGCTCCATCACCTCCTCCCCCTCCTGCCCCATCACCTCCTCCTCCTCCTGCTCCATCACCTCCTCCTCCTCCTGCCCCATCACCTCCTCCTCCTCCTGCCCCATCACCCCCTCCTCCTGCTCCATCACCTCCTCCTCCTCCTGCCCCATCACCCCCTCCTCCTCCTGCTCCATCACCTCCTCCTCCTGCTCCATCACCCCCTCCTCCTCCTGCCCCATCACCCCCTCCTCCTGCTCCATCACCTCCTCCTCCTCCTGCCCCATCACCCCCTCCTCCTGCTCCATCACCTCCTCCTCCTCCTGCCCCATCACCCCCTCCTCCTGCTCCATCACCTCCTCCTCCTCCTGCTCCATCACCTCCTCCTCCTCCTGCTCCATCACCCCCTCCTCCTGCTCCATCACCTCCTCCTCCTCCTGCTCCATCACCTCCTCCTCCTCCTGCTCCATCACCTCCTCCTCCTCCTGCTCCATCACCTCCTCCTCCTCCTGCTCCATCACCTTCTCCCCCTCCTGCTCCATCACCCCCTCCTCCTCCTGCCCCATCACCTCCTCCTCCTGCCCCATCACCTCCTCCTCCTCCTGCTCCATCACCCCCTCCTCCTCCTGCTCCATCACCCCCTCCTCCTCCTGCTCCATCACCTCCTCCTCCTCCTGCTCCATCACCCCCTCCTCCTCCTGCTCCATCACCTCCTCCCCCTCCTGCTCCATCACCTCCTCCTCCTCCTGCTCCATCACCTCCTCCTCCTCCTGCTCCATCACCTCCTCCTCCTTCTGCTCCATCACCTCCTCCGCCTCCTGCCCCATCACCTCCTCCTCCTCCTACTCCATCACCTCCTCCTCCTCCTGCCCCATCACCTCCTCCTCCTCCTGCCCCATCACCTCCTCCTCCTCCTGCCCCATCACCTCCTCCTCCTGCTCCATCACCTCCTCCTCCTCCTGCCCCATCACCTCCTCCTCCTCCTGCTCCATCACCTCCTCCTCCTCCTGCTCCATCACCTCCTCCTCCTCCTGCTCCATCACCTCCTCCTCCTGCCCCATCACCTCCTCCTCCTCCTGCTCCATCACCCCCTCCTCCTCCTGCTCCATCACCTCCTCCTCCTCCTGCTCCATCACCTCCTCCTCCTCCTGCCCCATCACCTCCTCCTCCTCCTGCTCCATCACCTCCTCCTCCTGCTGCTCCATCACCTCCTCCTCCTCCTGCCCCATCACCCCCTCCTCCTCCTGCTCCATCACCTCCTCCTCCTCCTGCTCCATCACCTCCTCCTCCTCCTGCCCCATCACCCCCTTCTCCTCCTGCCCCATCACCCCCTCCTCCTCCTGCCCCATCACCCCCTCCTCCTCCTGCCCCATCACCTCCTCCTCCTCCTGATCCATCACCCCCTCCTCCTCCTGCTCCATCACCTCCTCCTCCTCCTGCTCCATCACCTCCTCCTCCTCCTGCCCCATCACCTCCTCCTCCTGCCCCATCACCCCCTCCTCCTCCTGCCCCATCACCTCCTCCTCCTCCTGCCCCATCAAGCCCTCCTCCTCCTGCTCCATCACCTCCTCCTCCTCCTGCCCCATCACCTCCTCCTCCTGCTCCATCACCTCCTCCTCCTGCCCCATCACCTCCTCCTCCTCCTGATCCATCACCCCCTCCTCCTCCTGCTCCATCACCTCCTCCTCCTCCTGCTCCATCACCCCCTCCTCCTCCTGCCCCATCACCTCCTCCTCCTCCTGCTCCATCACCTCCTCCTCCTGCTGCTCCATCACCTCCTCCTCCTGCTCCATCACCTCCTCCTCCTCCTGCTCCATCACCTCCTCCTCCTCCTGCCCCATCACCCCCTCCTGCTGCTCCATCACCTCCTCCTCCTCCTGCTCCATCACCTCCTCCTCCTGCTGCTCCATCACCTCCTCCTCCTGCTGCTCCATCACCTCCTCCTCCTCCTGCCCCATCACCTCCTCCTCCTGCTGCTGCATTACCTCCTCCTCCTCCTGCTCCATCACCTCCTCCTCCTGCCCCATCACCTCCTCCTCCTCCTGCCCATCATCTCCTCCTCCTGCTCATTTTAAGAGTTCCTATCTAGGAGCCCAGGTATGAGAGAGGGAAAAACCCAGAGAGAGGATAATTCTGTGACTCGGCAGAGTCTGCAGCCCGAGCCTGTGTAATGAGTGGCAATCGCCTAGGATCATTGTTTGGCTCATGTTGCCTGTGGTCTTGGGCCCCCTCGGGCCATGGCTGTCTGACACTCAATTTCTAGTTACTCCCTGTGGTGGATGTTGAGGTCACCCTTGTTTTTCAAAGGGTGAAACACACAAGGGCACTGCGGGACACAGTGGACTCCCACACATCACGAGGCTCCTTTTGATGCCACACAAGCAAAGGAGGGTTGTCCCGTCCCCACCCAGAGTGCTGGTTCCGTTGACCACTTGACACCTGAGCCACAGGCCAAGGCCGGCGGCAGGGCGGCAGAGCCATCCAGAGGGCTGATCAGGGAGCAGCTGGCTGTGTTGGACGCGAGCCGGCGAGGCTGCGAGGCCAGCAAGGGGCTCTCGGTGTTTATATAACAAGTCGTGACCTCTGGGAAGACAGACTCACAGCTCCTCAAGGTTTGCTATTTGTACCACATGAACTCAGTGTGAAACATGAAAAGGCAGTGTCTCGGGGCCCTTGATGCTCGCACCATTTGCTACGTAAACGAAGCCAGAAAGCCGGGACTCCTTGGCTGCTGGAGGGTCAGGCAGAGGCGTTTGCTCTGCTTTTGTTATTACAGTGAAAATGTCGATCGAACCACCTCCCGGATGTGGAAGTTGATGGAAAAGGAGGATTTTTTCCCCCACTGTATTTGAGTCTGGCTTCTGCCGCCTCCTTAATTTTCTAAAGAACCCAGTGATCTGAAGAGTTAGTAGGATTTAGAGGGTTTTTCTAAATCCATGCTTAGCTTTCCTATAATATACATTTTCCAAGGTTTTTGAATACCTCTCATATACATAGAGATAAAAAGTTTTTGGCACCCAAGATAAACTTTTCATACATTTTTCCCAGGAACTTTTTCAAGTGTGTTCATAGTTTCCTATGACGTTTATGGTTCTTGCACTTGATTAGAAACATGGACAGCAAACGATATTTTACCATAGAATCAATTCAGAACTTCACTAAAAACAGATACAAGTATGTGGAGACCCAGATTTATTTTTTTTCTAGCTCTTACTAAGTGTTTTGTTTTGTCTTGCTTATTGATCACTAATTTCTAATTGAAGAGCAGTGGGATAATAAACTAGATAATTAATTCTGGCCCAAGAAATCCCCTCAATAAAGTTTTTTCAAGAGCATGGGCTGCAATCAAAAGACCCAGAGAAAAGTCATGGACTCTGATTACCACTGCCCACTGCTTTCCTGTTACTTGCTGCTACTTTAGTGAAAAGGATTTTATCCTGTTTCTCTCCAACTCTTGTTCATCTATGACATAATAATAAAGAAGAGATGGGGACCAGTGGTGTCGTGCACCAGCTTAATCTGCTGCCTGCTATGCTGGCTTCCCATATAGGAGGGCCAGTTCAAGTCCCAGCCTCTCTGCTTCCAATCCAGCTCCCTGCTAATGCCCATGGAAAAACAGCAGAACATGGCCCAAGTGCTTGGGCCCCTGCACCCATGTAGGAGACCCTGATGGAATTCCAGGCTCCTGGTTTCAGACTGGCCCAGCTCAGCCCCAGCTGTCTGGGAAGTGAACCAGCAGATGAAGTCTCTCTCTGTCTCTCCTTCTCTCTGTCACGCTGCCTTTCAAATAAATAAATGAATAAATAAATCTTTTTCTAAAACTGACTTCAATGAGTAAACTTCATTTCTTATTAGATTTCCAGCTGCATCACGGAGTTCGAGTTCCATATGAGTTAGGATTGCTTTATTTTTTAAAGATTTATTTATTTGAAATTCAGAGTTACACAGAGAGAGAAGGAGAGGCAGAGAGAGAGAGAGAGAGAGGTCTTCCATCCACTGGTTCACTCCCCAGTTGGCAACAATGGCCAGAGCTGAGCTGACCTGAAGCCAGGAGCCAGGAGCTTCCTCCAGGTCTCCCACATGAGTGCAGGGTCCCAAGGACTTGGGCCATCTTCCACTGTTTTCCCAGGCCACAGCAGAGAGCTGGATCAGAATAAGTGGAGCAGTCGGGACTCGAACTAGTGCCAAATATGGGATGCTGGCGCTGCAGCTGGTGGCTTTATCCGCTATGCCACTGTGTGAGCCCCTAGGATTGCTTTAAGAGTTCACTGACACGGACTGTCACTGTGGCACAGCTGGTAAAGCAGGTTGGAGTCCAGGCTGCTCCACTTCAGATCCAGCTCCCTGCTAATGCGCTTGGCAAAGCCTGCACCCACATGAGAGACCCAGATGAAGTTCCTGGTTCCTGGCTTCAGCCTGGCCAGCCCTGGATGTTGCAACCATTTGGGATGGAAAGATCGCTCTCTCTTTCTCTCTCTGGGATGGAAAGATATCTCTCTCTCTGCCTCTCTCTCTCTCTCCCCCTCCCTCTCTCCTTCCATCTCTCTCTCTAACTCTGCCTTTCAAATAAATTAAAAAATCTTAGGAAAAAAAAAAGCCCACTGATAGCCACTGTTCTGAGTGTTCTCTAATCCACAAGTAATGGTGCCCTGGGGTGGGTGTCTGGCCTAGCAGTTAAGACACTGATGAAGATGTCCATATCCCAGATGGGAGTGGGAGTGCCTGAGTTCATGCCCACCTGGGGCTCCTGACTCCAGCTTCCTGCTAATGCAGACACTGGGAAGCAGCAGGTGGTGTCCCCAGTAGTTGGGTCTCTGCCACCCACAAAGGAGACCTAGGTTAAGTTCCTGACTCCTGACTTTGACCTGGCCCAGCCCCAGCCATCAAAGGCATTTGGGACGAGAACCCACAGATGAGAGCTCTCTGTCTTTCTACCTCTCAAATCATTTTTAAATGGTGCACTAAATGCTAAATGTTCATCTGATGGCTTCTGTTCTCTGTTCACAGTTCTCCATAACTGCTTTTCACGTGAATCTGAGAAATGGTGATTATGGTATCGCAGCCTTGGGTGGTCTGCAATCCCTTCTGATACCACGGCAAGTGCTCACGTAGCAGAAATGAAGAGTAAGGCCGTCCAGTGGGACTGGGGGTCTGCGGGCCCCCCAGACATGGGTAGAATGTCCGTCATAAGCAGGCTGCCAGCTGTGGCTGGAAAGCCTGTCTCCAGACCGACGGCATCTCCCTAACCAATAGCTTCCTGTGCTGCATGTGTGACCTTGCGGCTTTAAGTCACACCTTCAGGGTGGGGGCAAGCTCTCCCCCAGAGCTGGCCGGATAGGGGCTGAGCCTCTGGGGAGAGTCGGACTGGCTCCAGGAGATCCCGGCTACCTTATGGGACCCTTGCGGGTTTAAATCACACCTTCAAGTTAGCTGCCATCTTCCACCCAGAGCTAGCAGAGGAGGGGGCTGAGCCCCTAAGGAGCCAGGCTGTCTCCAGGAGACCCCACTATCTCCACAAGCCCTGAGCCAATCAACACACCTATGTGAAACCCCGTCCAATGGCACCCCCATGGAATGACCCAATGGAAAAAAAACCAGTAATGCCTTAAAGACCCGGGACACTGCCCCAAGACCAGTGTCCCTCTCGCACTCCACCTGCTCTCCTCTCAGACCAGATGCCTCTTCTGTCGCTTGCCAATCAAGTAAAAGTTCCTTTTCTGTCAAATACAAGTTTCTGCCTCTTTGCAAATGGTTTCCTGGCTTCTTATTACTATACTGAGCTGAGCAAAAGAACCTGAGAGACTCCGGCAACCGCCTCCCTCTCTGTGACCAGTAACAAAGAGGCACGTTTGGGCCGGCACTGCGGCTCACTAGGCTAATCCTCCGCCTGCGGCGCTGACACACCGGGTTCTAGTCCCGGTTGGGGCGCCCAATTCTGTCCCGGTTGCTCCTCTTCCAGTCCAGCTCTCTGCTGTGGCCCAGGAGGGCAGTGGAGGCTGGCCCAGGTCCTTGGGCCCCTGCACCTGCATGGGAGACCAGGAGGAAGCACCTGGCTCCTGGCTTCAGATCGGCACAACGCGCTGGCCATAGCGGCCACTTGGGGGTTGAACCAACGGTAAAGGAAGACCTTTCTCTCTGTCTCTCTCTCTCACTGTCCACTCTGCCTGTGACGCATGCATGAGGCCTGTTTGGTGAGGGCTTTTCTGAGAATACAGATCGGCGTGCTCTCTCGCAGGATCAGACAAGAACGGTAGGGTCATGGCGAAAAGCCGCCGATTCGCTATAAATGTCCTTTTCCCAAGAAACAACTTAAAGCTGTTTTTGAAACACCCTGGAATGACACAGCAGACATGCCTTGAATCTCCTTGCTAACCTTTTTATTCTCCAGTTACAGATTAACCAAGAGGTCTGTGCAGAAAAGGCACGGTCTTCACTCGGAGACAGGAGCAGCAGCCATTGCCCTTGCTAAGCCAAGGCTGGGGAGAAGGGACCGAGGCTGCCCGTGCCTGGGTAGTACCCCTTGCGTCCCAGCTGACAGCCTCTGCCTCCAAACAAGGGCTCTGTTGTAGGTTGTATTACATGTATTACATATATACAATATTATATACTTTTGTATACCATATATAGTATATACTATATTATATACTATTATATACTTTACAAAAACCAGAAGGCAGTGGGGGCTGTGGTGTGGTGGCCTATGGGGCTGCCTGGGACACCCCAATCCCATATCAGAGGACTGGCTCGAGTCCTGGCTACCCTGCTTCTGATCTAGCTGCTCAAGGATACACCTGGGCAGGCTTAAGTGCTTGGGTATTGTTGACAGTCACATGCTCTCGGGAATCCCATCAATAACCATGTTTTTGAAGTAGCACCTTGACAGTAGGGACTCCATTTTGAAGCACTTGAGACTGCATTCTGGGAAAGTAACCCCCACCGTGAGACTCTGGTCTGAAACTATGATCTCAAATAGTCGGACAATAGCAGTGCACTACATCACCCTTGGCAGAGCACAAAAACCCCCTAGCATGATTGCTCAAGCTTAAAAGTAGAAAGGTTGCACCTGGGTTACCTGGGCTAATAATGAAGATGTGATTTGTCTATGTCTTACACATAATTTGATTAATGTCAAGATCATAAATGATAATTGTACGATTGTAACTGGTATTGTCAAGATTATGATGGATATTAATTTCACCTAGGTCTTAGGTTATGTTGACCCTAGTAACTATGTACTCTCTTTGGATTTTTCTTTTTTTTTTTTGTACTCTCTTTTGATCTTAGCAACCGTGTATAGTAACCGTGCATTCCCCCCCTTCCCAGTTTTGCGGTTTTTGCCTTTATAAACCCTAACCTTTGGTTATTCGGGGCTGCTCTGTTCATGTATGATCAGACAGCCCCAGCATGCTGGATAATCAATAAATCTTTAACCCTTTGCTGGTTGCATAAGAGAAAAGGCTCTTGGAGTCGTTCCTCAGGCGGTGGGCTTTTTCAGACTCTAACATTTTTAGTAATAAGTTTTCATCTCTTAATAGGGACCTCAAAGGAGGAGGAAAAACCCACTGCCCGCTGCCCTGACTCTGGAGAGTGGGCACCGTGGCTGACCTGCTGAGAGCATGGTGGGGTCCACTCACAGCTGTCTCTGAGCTCGAGGGTGTGGCGTCTTCCCTTCCACCCCTAACAGTCTCCTTCACGGAGCACGAGTTTTATGCTGAAGTCCAAATGACTTATTTTTTCCTCTCATGCATTTGTCCTTTTAGTGCAGTATCAAAACCCCATCACTGTGGCCGGCGCTGTGGCACAGTGGGTAAAGCCCCAGCCTGCAGCACCGGCATCCCATATGGGCGCCAGTTGGAATCCCGGCTGCTCCTCTTCTGATCCAGCTCTCTGCTATGGCCTGGGAAAGCAGTAGAAGATGGCCCAAGTGCTTGGGCCCCTGCACCCACGTGGGAGACCCGGAAGAAGCTCCTGGTCTGTGGTCATTTGGGGAGTGAACCAGCGAATGGAAGACCTCTCTCTCTGGCTCTCTCTCTCCCTGTCCTTCAGATAAAATAAATCTTAAAAAAAAAAAAAAAAAAACCACTAAGGCCAGCACCACGGTTCACTAGGCTAATCCTCTGCCTGCGGCGCCGGCACTCCGGGTTCTAGTCCCGGCTGGGGCGCCAGTTCCATCCCGGTTGCCCCTCTTCCAGTCCAGCTCTCTACTGTGGCCCGGGAGTGCAGTGGAGGACGGCCCAGGTGCTTGGGCCCTGTACCTGCATGGGAGACCAGGAGAAGCACCTGGCTCCCAGCTTCAGATCAGCGCAGCGCGCTGGCCATAGCGGCCATTTGGGGGGTGAACCAACAGAAAAAGGAAGACCTTTCTCTCTGTTTCTCTCTCTCTCAATGTCTAACTCTGCCTGTCAAATTTTTTTTTTTTTTTAAATCACTAAATCCAGATCTTCCGTGGGAACTTGAAAATGGTTTTCTTTTTTTTTTTCATTTTTTTATCAAAGCATATCATGCACCAAGTGTATAAAAGACACCAATATTAAGCACTCCACTCAAAGAAATTTTACATATTTATATTCCTACCAAAATCCAAGCAAAGCTATAGGATATTTATATTTCCAAAGATTACTGTTCTCTGCTTTTACCAAAAGTATATTTGCCTGTTCTTAAATTTCATATAAGCAAAATTACAGAGTATGTATTCTCTTGTGTTAGTTTTGTTTTGTTTTTCATCAAGTAGTGTGTCTGTGAGATTTATCCATGCTGTTGCATATACCAACAGTTTGATGCCTTTTTAATCACTTTGCAGTATTCTTTTAAAAAATATTTTTTTATTTGAAATGCAGAGTGACAAGTGGGGAATGGGTGTGACAGGAGGAGCCACAGAGAGATTTTCCATCTGCTGGTTCACTCCCCAAGTGGTGGTAATGGCCAAGGCCGGGCCAGGCTGAAGCCGGGAGCCTGGAACTCCATCTGGGTCTCCCATGTGGGTGCAGGGGCCCAGTCAGTTGGGCCGTCTTCTGCTGCCTTCCCAGGTGCATTAGCTGGAGGCCGGATGAGAAGCAGAGCAGCTGTGACGCAAACAGGTGCTCCGATGTGGGAGACAACGCAGCAGCAGCATCCCTGCCCACAATGCCAGCCCCACTTCCCAGTATTCTAACACATGAGCAGCAGAATCGCAATTGAGTCATTGTGGTGTTGGTGGACACCTGAGTTGTTTCTAGTTTTTGACCTTATGGATAAACTTGGTATGAACATTCCTATTCTTGTGTTTTGATGGGCTTATTTCTCTTGGGTATGTTCTGTGCATTAGCAGTCACTTTTTTTTAAAGATTTATTTATTTATTTGAAAGTCAGAGGTTGAGAGAGAGAGAGAGAGAGAGAGAGAGAATGCATCCCTGTTTCACTCCCCAAATGACCGCAACAGCCAGTGCTGGGCCACACCAAAGCCAGGAGCCAAGAGCTTTTTCTGAGTCTCCCTCATGGGTAGCAGGGGCCAAAGCACTTGGGTTGTGTTCTGCTGCTTTTCCTAGGCCATTAGCAAGGAGCTGGATCAGAAGTGGAGCAGGCGGGATCCGAACCAGTGCCCATATGGGATGCCAGCGTTGCAGGCGGCAGATTTACCCACTAAGCCACAACGCCAATCCCAGCAGTTGAATTTAAGCAGGCTTTGATTGCTAAAGGAGACTCACAGGACCCAAAATGACCATGCTGCAAATTTAGGGCTACAGGGAAAAAAACCCAACAGCATGAAGGTCAAGATTTGTATAAGCCAAAAGCTGCCTCACAGCAGGGGTCCCTTGAGGGTCAGGTGCAGGTGGGTGCTACCCTCCCTTTGCAAGAGCCCACTGCAGGATGCACTTCCTCTAACACGCCCAGAACCCCCCACAACCTCGGCACCCGA
The DNA here is from genome assembly GCF_964237555.1 of Oryctolagus cuniculus. Lineage (NCBI taxonomy): Eukaryota > Metazoa > Chordata > Mammalia > Lagomorpha > Leporidae > Oryctolagus > Oryctolagus cuniculus. The sequence continues at coordinate 140,767,952 of NC_091432.1, forward strand.
TGGGTCATCTCTGTTGAGGCTGCCTCCATCCCGTTTGACCATGAGGGGAATACTTGCTACTCAAGCAGCTGCGATGGCAGAGTCCTCCAGGGGCTTCACCAGGTCTGATGCAAATCCAGTGTTACCAGTACATGCTACTGAGAAGCCGGTGCCATTCCCAGGAGGCACCACTCTTTTTTTTTTTAAAGATTTATTTATTTATTTGAAAGTCAAAGTTACACAGAGAAAGGAGAGACAGAGAGAGAGAAAGAGGTCTTTCATCCGACAGCTCACTCCCTAACTGGCCGCAACAGCTGTAACTGGGCCGATCCGGAGCCAGGAGCTTCCTCCGGGTCTCCCACGTGGGTGCAGGGGCTCAAGGACTTGGGCCATCCTCCACTGCTTTCCCAGAGAGCTGGATCTGAAGAGGAGCAGCTGGGACTAGAACTGGTGCCCATATGGGATGCTGACACTTCAGGCCAGGGCGTTAACCTGCTGCGCCACAGTGCTGGCCCCAGCACCACTCTTGATCAGGACGTTTCATGCTTTAGCTGCCTGTTGAAGTTAATCCTCGTGACACCCACAGATGACTGGATTGTCTGGGTCATAACACAGGCGTATATTCAGCTTTAAGAGGTGGTTCTGGGGCCGGCGCCGTGGCTCACTAGGCTAATCCTTTGCCTTGCGGCACTGGCACACCGGGTTCTAGTCCCGGTCGGGGCGCTGGATTCTGTCCTGGTTGCCCCTCTTCCAGGCCAGCTCTCTACTGTGGCCAGGGAGTGCAGTGGAGGATGGCCCAAGTCCTTGGGCCCTGCACCCACATGGGAGACCAGGAGAAGCACCTGGTTCCTGCCATCGGATCAGCGCGGTGTGCCGGCCGCAGCGCACCGGCCGTGGCGGCCATTGGAGGGTGAACCAACGGCAAAGGAAGGCCTTTCTCTCTGTCTCTCTCTCTCACTGTCTACTCTGCCTGCCAAAAAAAAAAAAAAAAAAAAAAAAAAAAAAAAGAGGTGGTTCTGATTTTTTAAACAGCTGATCCCTCTGTCCTCTGCGGCAGTGTATATGTTCTGTATGTCTGGTGTCTGCGATGACTAACTCTAGGTGTCAACTGGGTGGGACTGAGGACTGCCTGGAAACCTGGAAAAGCAGGTTTTGGTTTTGGTTTCGGTTTTGGGTATGTATCCGTGACAGTGACTCCAGTGCGGGTTAGCAAGTGAATCTGAGTGGACTAGGTGTTTGGGCTCTCTCCGGTCAGCCAGGGGCCCAAAAGAACAGCTAATGAAAGAGGTGATCAAGTCCATCTCCCCACCTCTGGGAGCTGGACACGCCCTTCCTCTCCAACCCTTAGATACCAGAACTCCAGGCTTCCCAGCCGTGGGACTACAGGACCTGAGACACTGGTGCCCTGGGTTTTCAGGCTTCCGTCCTTGAACTGAGTTACACCCTTGGCTCTCCTGGTGCTGAGGCCCTCGAACGTGGATTGCACCACGCCAGCTTCCTGGGACCACACCCTGGGTACACATGGGCTTTCTGCACAGCCACGGCATGTGGCAACTCCCCTAACAAATGCCCTCTCCCGGATCATTGGTTCTCTCTCTCCGGTGAACCCTGATTCGCACCTCTCCTTGCCAATGCTTGTCATCATCTGTTGTTTAAACTTTGTCCCCTGTGTTGAATGGATAGCTGGAGCAATCATGATAAACATTTTTCCATATGTTTACTGTCCATTTTGTATATGGTCTTTGAGTGCAGTGCCTGTTAATTCTTTTGCTTTTGGGAAAAATGCTTTTTACATTTGTAAGTGTTCCTTATGTATGAGTGGTTTATTGAATATATATGCATTGCAACTGTCTTCCTCAGATCTGAGTTTTGGTTTTACTCAATAGCGCATTCTAAGAATAGAATTTCTCAATTTCAATAAAGCCCAGTTAATCATCTCTTCTTTATTGATAGTGCTGTGGCTCATGTTTAAGGAATTTTCACTTGGGCCCAGCGTTGTGGCGCAACAGGGTAAGCCACTGCTTACAACACCAGCATCTCTAGCAGAGTGCTGGTTCAAGTCCTGGCTGCTCCGTGTCCAATCCAGCTGCCTGCTAATGTGCCTGGGAAAGCAGTGGAAGTCGGCCTTAGTCCTTGGACCTCTGCCACCCATCTGAGAGAACCAAATGGAGTTCCTGGCTTCTGACTTTGGCCTGGCTCACCCCTGGCTGTTGCAGCCATTCAGGGAGTGAAGCAGAGGATGGAAGATCCCTCTCTCGCTTGCTCGCTCTCTGTCCCTCTTCTTTTCAAATAAATACATCTTTTTTTAAAAAAAAAATCTTTATTTATACCAAGGTCATGAAATTATTATCCCACACTTTCCTAGAAGTCCTCTTCCTTTATCCTTCCATTTAAGGTACTGATCCATCTCAAGTTAATTGTTGTGTACTGAGAGACCGAAGAGTTCAGGTTCATTTTTTTTGTACAGATATGCAGTTGATGCAGCATTCAACCACTAGATGGCAGCAGTGACTCTGTGCCGAGGAAGGGGTCACTTCTTGAGCCTTTTCTGGATTCAGTCTCTTCCACTGGTCTATTTGCCCTGGTGACGAAAGTACAGTGTCCTGATTAACAAAGTTAGAGTATAACTCTTGAAATCTGCTATTAGGATTCCCCACGTTTTGTTTTTGTTCTTAAACACCTGCCTTGGCTGCTCAAATTCCTTTATATTTCCTTTTACTGATTTGTGTTCATTTTCATGGAAAGGCAGGGAGACAGATCTTCGAACCACTGGTTCACTCCTTGAATGGCCACAACAGCTAGAAATGGGACAGGCCAAAGCCAGGAGGTAGGGACTCTGTCCTGGTCTCCCACAGGTGGCAGGGACCCATCCTCAGCTCCTTCCCAGCGTGCACATCAACAGGAAGCTGGATCAGAAGCAGAGCAGCTGGGGGCTTGAATCAGATGCTGGTATTGCAAATGTCAGCTGAGCCCACTGCACCACAACGTCAGCCCCACCGATGGACGCAGCTAAGGCTTGCCCTGCAATAAGCATCCCGTGCGTGTCCGGCACTGTGGCACAGCGGGTTAACGCCCTGGTCTGAAACGCTGGCATCCCATATAGGCGCCAGTTCAAGACCCAGCTGCTCCACTTCCTATCCAGCTCTCTGCTGTGTCCTGGGAAAGCAGTGGAAGATGGCCCAGGTGCTTGGACCCCTGCACCTGCGTGGGAGACCTGGAGGAAGCTCCTGGTTCATGGCTCCTGGCTTCGGATCAGTGCGGCTCCAGCCATTGCGGCCAACTGGGGAGTGAACCAGCGTTTGGAAGACCTCTCTCTCTCTCTCTCTCTCTGCCTCTCCTCTCTCTGTGCAACTCTGACTTTCAAATAAATTAATAAATCTTTACACACACACACAGAAACCCAGAATCTGAGGAAAATAAATGAAAGTTTGGGTAACTCAGTGCAATTAGTGTCACCTTTTTCAATTCTGAAATACTGTTCATTAATTTGTTCCCATTCATAAATAAGTTACATTGTATTTAGTAATAAAAACAGAAAATAAAGGAAGATACTAGACTTAAGATAACATACCATTAAAAGGAGAAATCATAAAATCTATTATTACTCCCTTTTTTAAGATTTTTATTTATGTATTTGACAGGTAGAGTTACAGACAGTGAGAGAGAGAGACAGAGAGACAGGTCTTCCCTCCGTTGGTTCACTCCCTAATGGCCACCACAGCCGGAGCTGCACTGATCCGAAGCCAGGAGCCAGGTGCTTCTCCTGGTCTCCCATGCGGGTTCAGGGCCCAAGGACTTGGGCCATCCTCCACTGCTTTCCCAGGCCACAGTAGAGAGCTGGACTGGAAGAGGAGCAAGCAGGACTAGAACCCGGCACCCATATGGGAAGCCGGTGCGGCAGGTAGAGGATTAACCTAGTGCCCCACCGCGGCGGCCCCTATTACTCTTTATTTTAAAATAAAAAGTCAGCCCACCCTGAATGGAAATTGGAGCAGAACTGAGACACCTCAGCACGTGTACTGTGCTGACACCTGGTGGTTGAGTTGCAAATGGCAGGTGTGAACTGGAGGGGGCTGAGGCAGTGGTTAGACACCTGTGTGCCATGTCAGAGTGTCTGGTTCAAGTTCAGCCTCCTTGGCTCCCACACCAGCCTCCTGCGCTTGCACACCCTGGGAGCCATAGGTGATGATTCAAGATCTTGACTCTCTGCCACCCACAAGAGAGATCCGGATAGAGGTCCCAGCTCCTGGCTTTGGCCTGACCCTGAGCTGGTGTTACCGCATTTGGAGAGTGAAACAGCAAATGCAAGATCAATGTCCGTCTCTGTCTTGCTGTCTGCCTTTCAAATAAAATGAAAAACTTAAAAGCTTTTGAAGAACTCTGTATTTAAAAACACAGATAAACTATTTCTTGGCAGAATCTACTCTGGAACTGACTGATCCTTGATGGCGTTCAGTTTATTTCTCTCTTTCAGATCCCCTCATAGTTGCCAGCTGTTTATCCAGAACTACAAATCCCACCTCCCTAAAAGCAGTGGAAGCGGCTCCTGGCTTCAGATTAATTGCGCTGGATGACCACACAAATCTCTAACCAGACATAGGGGCACATGGCAAAGTGAAGAGTCCCAGGGGACATATTTGGGGCAGTGGTTACTTCTAAAGGTTTGTTAGAGTCTGCTCTGGCCCCTGGAGGACGTGAGGCATGGTAGGAAGGAGAAATTTAACTTTCAGCTTTGAATGACAGGCCCGAGGAGGAGGTGCACAGCCCCAAGGGAAGATGTGGTAGGGCCATTATCAGAATGAGGCCAGTGCTGGGGAGACCCGGGGATGCCCACTCTGAGTTGGGCACCCTCTCTGGTACCCAGAAGAACTTCGATTTATTTTCTCTCCTCTCTGCCTCCATCAGCTGTCTCCATCCCCTCTGCCCGTTTAAATAACGGAAACCAGTATTAGAAGCTCAGAACACGAGCCTTGTCAACCCAGAAAGCAAAGTCTTGCTGTTCTAACTACACACTCCTTAGCAGTAATGGCCATGTCGGCACCAGGCCTGGCATCGTGCGGACAAAAGGGCGGGGTTTTAGAATGCAAGGCACTCTAGCAATGCCTCGGGTGGGTGCTCCTCAGAGAGGAATCACCCAGTGAAGTGGACTGGCTGAGGGCCACGCAGCAGCGTGTGAGGCCACAGCAAACCTGGGGACCGGCGCTCTACCCACCCGACGTCAAGGCAGCAGATAGGTGTGTGTGTGTGCTCCTGGCTATTTTTTGCTTGTTGTAGGCAATTATTCACCCTCAAGGAGGAAGATGATTTCTAAGTTTGGGGGCCACATTTGCTATATATCATCACATTCAGATATTTTCTGTCACTGACTGATTCCAGCTGCTTTTTCCTGAACTCGCACGGGCAGCACTGGCTGTTTTACGTATAAATATGCACACCAAGGATGGTTTTGTTTCTGACAAAGCTCTACCTTAAGCAGACTTGCTCAACTAGATGCGGAGAAATAGAGGTATCCCTGGGACCGGCGCTGTGGCGTAGCAGGTAAAGCTGCCATCTGCAGTGCCGGCATCCTATGTGGGTGCCGGTTCGAGTCCCGGCTGCTCCGCTTCCAATCCAGCTCTCTGGTGTGGCCTGGGAGGGCAGGGCCCCTGCACCCACTTGGGAGACCTGGAAGAGGCTCCTGGCTTTGGATCGGCACAGCTCCGGCCATTGAGGCCATCTGGGGAGTGAACCAGCAGATGGAAGACCTCTCTCTCTCTCTCTCTCTCTCTCTCTCTCTCTCTCTCTCTCTCTCCTTCTCTCTGTGTAGCAGCCAGAACTTGAACTGGTGCCCATATGGGATGCCAGCATTGCAGGCAGTGGCTTTACCCGCTACACCACAGCACCAGCCCCAACCTGTTTTTTCTTATATGAGTCACAGTTCTTCTCTTTTTTTTTCGTCCTTCTGGATATCTGATTGTAATGTTTCTAAAAACTATGTTAAAACTACAAAAGAAATGTGTAAAACCTTAAAACTGAAAGAGACAAAAATCATTATTCCTTATAAGATCTGACCACTTCTGTTCTTTATCCTGGATAGGAAACTTGAGTGGATTCCTTTCACATGAACAGACATATGCGCATAAACCTAGGAGCATATGCACATAAACCCCAGAGAACCCTAGGAGGATAACCCCAGAAAATTATAAAGTCATCATTAAATTTCTTTATTTGGGGCCAGCACTGTTGGCACAGTGGGTTAACGCCCTGGCCTGAAGTGCCGGCATCCCATATGGGTTCCGGTTCTAGTCCCAGCTGCTCCACTTTCAATTCAGTTCTCTGCTATGGCCTGGGAAAGCAGTAGAGGATGGCCCAACTGCTTGGGCCCCTGCACCCACGTGGGAGACCCGGAAGAAGCTCCTGGCTCCTGGTTTCAGATCCACACAGCTCCAGCTGTTGAAGCCAATTGGGGAGTGAACCAGTGGATGGAAGATCTCTCTCTCTGCCTCTCCTCTCTCTGTGTAAAACTGACTTTCAAATAAATAAATAAATCTTAAAAAAAAAAAGAATACGAGTCCCAGTTAAATTTAAAATAAATAAATATATAAATTTCATTATTCTGTGAGGAAGAGTAATTATGCCACGTCCATTCAGCAACTCCAGAACATAGAACATCCAATGTGGCTGTGGTGACAGAGAAGGCCTATTGCAGGACCCAAAAACCAAGTCGCAGAAAATACTTGTACAACGATCCTCTTTGTGAGAAATGAAAAAGTGCAGGTAGCCACCAACAACGATCATATTTGTACGCAATATAATAAACACGTGCAGGGGGATCCCGGGAGGTGTTAGCATTCCCTTCCCAGGGTGAGACCGGGGACTGAGGCCTTAAAACGCTTTTGTATTACTCTCATTCTTGAAAATGAACACATACTCCTCTCATGGTAGTTTCAGTTCGTGTATTTCCACTGTTCCACCCCACTGTCCTTGAAGACCTCTCTGATTTAGAGAGCAAGAAAAAAGCCGAATTCTAAGTGTCCAGGCAGACACCATCTTACTGTCTAGTCGGACAGCCTAACAGCTTCCTATGCTGACTCGGGCACGCTGTAGTCACCTCAACTCCAGCAGCAAAGGAGGGCAGCTGTGATGTCCCCCCCCCCTTTTTTTTGACGGGCAGAGTGGACAGTGAGAGAGAGAGAGACAGAGAGAAAGGTCTTCCTTTGCCGTTGGTTCACCCTCCAATGGCCGCCGCGGCAGGCGCACCGCGCTGATCTGAAGGCAGGAGCCAGGTGCTTCTCCTGGTCTCCCATGGGGTGCAGGGCCCAAGCACTTGGGCCATCCTCCACTGCACTCCCGGGCCACAGCAGAGAGCTGGCCTGGAAGAGGGGCAACCGGGACAGAATCCGGCGCCCCGACCGGGACTAGAACCTGGAGTGCCGGCGCCGAACGTGGAGGATTAGCCTAGTGAGCTGCGGCGCCGGATGATGTCTCCCCTTGGATACCCTGCCTCTCCTGCCATTAGCACATGACCTGGTCCCTTAATGGAGCCTGGTGAACTTACTACCCAGCTTTACATGGTAGCTGGATAAAATTCGAATTCAACCCATTGCATCTGTCAGAGAAGGTTGTGGAGCCCCGGCCTGTGTCACCTGCTGTCCTTCATGCTCCCTAAAGGTGACAGCGATGCCAACGCTGCCCCTGCCCTGTAGGAGCTGGGGATGACTCAGTGAGTGGGCTCACAGCCCACTCCCCTACTGCGCGTAAGGGACCTGCATTCGACATCAGAGAAGGAGCACATCCCTGGAGGGCACAGGCCAGAGAGCTAGAGTCCCAAGGAGGAAGAAACGGTATTCTGATTGTGCCACAAAGGACACGGACACACTGGAGGAGGGAGAGAGAGAGAAAAGGACTCCGGGCAGGAGCACAGTGGTCCAAGAAGACTCAGCCCACCAGGGGGCGGGAAGGGGTCTGCTGGGGAATTGGGTCGAGCCAGGACCAGGGAGGGCGGGGCACGGAATCAGGATGAGCTCGTGTGTCCTGCCAAGAGCAGAGACCTGATCCTGCAAGTAGCAGGGAAGCTGTTGGTGGTGGCTTAGAATTGTTGCATCACGTTTGAGATCCGGAGCCGCTTCTCCCATCTGCTGCTGGTGGGCAGCGCTGTGCGAGGGAAAAGAAGCAGTTTGCTAGCCTTGACGTCTCCCTCAGAACTTGGGAACATGTTTGCCGCAAGGCTAATGAGCGAGTGTTTATACAAGCTGCTCATGCCTCAAATAGCAATATGGCTGCCTGGCCCATAAAAGATAAGTACTCCCTACGGGTTTAAATTGTAAATGACCTTCAAATTGTGAACATCATTTGCAAAAAAAAAAAAAAATCTGTGTGCACATTCTGGTTTACTAGAAACAGGAAATGTTGAGACAGCAAAAAGTAAGGTATACTAACAACAGCTGCTTTCCTGTGAGTGCACAAAACCCATGTGAGAGGCCTACAACCAGCTGAGTATTCAGAGGCGAAAGGTAGAAGTCTGTTCCTCTGACTTGAGGACAAGGATGCTCACTTTGGCCGCTTTTATTCAACATAGTGCTGGAACTGCTATCCAGAGCAGCTAGGCAAGGAAGCATCCAAATGTGAAAGGAAGACGTTAGGTTACGTCTGCTTGCAGATGCTATGATTTTATATGCAGAAAACCCTAAAGATCACACACACACACACACACACCCTGTTAGAACAATAAACAAATTCAGAAAACTATCAGGATACAAAAATCAACAAACAAAAATTAGTTGCATTTCCACACTCTAAAACGAACAACCAGAAAAGAAAAATTAGAACATAATTCCATGTACAGTAAATCAAAAAATTACTTAGAATTTCACCAAGAAGATGAGAGATTTTTACAATAAAAACTGCAAAGTGTTGCTGATAGAAATTAAAGAAGATGTAGTGAGCCGGCACCATGGCGTTGTAGGTTAATCCTCCGCCTGCGGCTCTGGCATCCCATATGGGCACCGGTTCTAGTCCCGGCTGCTCCTCTTCCCATCCAGCTCTCTGCTGTGGCCTGGGAAAGCAGTAGAAGATGGCCCAAGTCCTTGGGCCCCTGCACCCACGTGGGAGACATGGAAGAAGCTCCTGGCTCCTGGCTTCGGATCAGCCCAGGTTCGGCCATTGCGGTCATCTGGGGAGTGAACCAACGGAAGGAAGACCTCTCTCTGTCTCTCCCTCTCACTGTCTGTAACTCTACCTCTCAAATAAATAAATAAAATATTTAAAAAAGAAAAAGAAGAGGATGTAGCTAAATGGAGAGACAGCCCATATGCACAGACTGTAGGACTTGATACTGTTAAGATGTCAGTGCTACCTAATGCAGTCTCCAGGTTCAACAGTTCCTGTCAAAACCCCAGTGGCATTTTTTCCAGAAATAGAAAATGAAAACATTTTCAAGCTCGTATAGAATCACAAGGAACCCAAATAGCCAAAGCAACCTTGAAAAGAAGAACAAGGCTGCAGGTCTCATATTTTCTGCTTCACATTTTGCTAAAAATCTATAGTATTCTGGGGCCGGCACTGTGGCACAGCAGGTAAAGCCACTGCCTGTGATGCCGGCATCCCATATAGGTGCCAGTTTGTGTCCCAGCTGCTCCACTTCCAATCCAGCTCCCAGCTGATGGCCTGGGAAACACAGTGGAAGACGGCCCAAGTCCTTGGACACATGCCACCCACGTGGAAGACCTGGAAGAATCTCATGGCTCCTGAGTTCGGTCTGGCCCAGCCCTAGCCGTTGTGGCCATTTGGAAAATGAATCAACAGATGGAAGATCTCTCTCTCTCTCTCTCTCTCTCTACCCTCCCCCCTCTGTCTGTGTAACTCTTTCAAAGAAATAAACAAATCTTTTTTTTTTTTTTTTTTTTGAAGTCTGCAGTAATCAAGAATGTTATACAGGCATATGGACACAGAAATCAATGGAGCTGGATCAGAAGTGGAGCAGCCAGGACTTGAACCAGCAACCTGCTGTGCCTCAACACCAGCCCCTCTTGTTTGTCTTTAATCACTTGCCTGGACTCGAACTGTGGGAACTGTTCCCTGGGCGGTTGCTTATGTCTCTGCTGTTTCTCTTTGGTTGTCCGTTTGCTTTTTCAACGTCAGAGAGACAGAGCGCATTCCCATCTGCTGATTCACTCCCCAAATATCTTCAACAGTTCCAGGCCGGGACCTAAACAAGGAGCCTGGGATTCAAACCACGTCTCCCATGTGCGTAGCTGGAGCTTAATCACTTGAACCATCGCCACTGCCTTCCAGGTCAGCATTGCAACAGCTGGAGTCAGCAGCAGGTACCGAACGCAGACCCTCTGCCACGGCATGCAGCCGTCTTAACCGCCCACCCCTCTGCTCGTTTTTCCAATTCTTTTTCTTTTGTAGGTCTCTTTTTCAAAAGCATTTATTTATTTGAAAGGCAGAGTGACAGAAAAAGAGGAAGAGAGGGGAAAAAAAAGAAAAAAAAGATCTACCCATCGGTTCACTTCCCCAAATGGCTGACAGCTGGCACTGGGCCAGAGCGAAGCCAGGAGACTGGAATTCTATCTGGGTCTCCCACGTGAGAGGGCGGCAAGGGCCCAGGCACGTGGGCCATCTTCCGGTGCTTTCCCAGGTGAATCAGCAGGGGGCTGAATGAGAAGCAGAGGAGCTGGGACTCGAACCAGTGCTTCGACGTGGGGTGCAGGCATAGCAAGTGGGATTAACTCACCACGCCACAATGTCAGTGCCATTTCTTTTTCTCTTCCTTTTTTTTTTTTTTTTTTTTTTTGCCAGGCAGAGTTAGACAGTGAGAGATAGAGAGAAAGGTCTTTCTTCCATTGGTTCACCCCCTAAGTGACCACTACGGCCAGCACTGCGCTGATCCGAAACCAGGAGCCAGGTGCTTCCTCCCAGTCTCCCATGGGGTGCAGGGTCCAAGCACTTGGGCCATCCTGCACTGCCCTCCCGGGCCACAGCAGAGAGCTGGACTGGAAGAGGAGCAACCGGGACTAGAACCCAGCACCCCAACCAGGACTAGAACCCGGGGTGCAGGCGCCGCAGGTGGAGGATTAACCAAGTGAGCCACGGTGCTGGCCTGTCAGTGCCATTTCTAAAAATCTTGCTTTTAACTTTTTAGTGGATTCTTCAGTTTCCAAGGTGTCTCACCTAACAGTCAGCCACTGCTGTGGATAGAGGTTGTGGCCAAACGTCTAGCGGCCTTACGGCTTCCTCCCTCTGCCCATGAATCTGTGTGTGTGGTTTAGGGAATGTATTCAAAACTCAGACTTGACCTTGACTTTACATTTGGCGCCCTTGGTTCTCCGCTGAGCACATGTACAGGTCGAAAGCTTGGCCAGGGATGGTGGCTTTTCTATGCCTCTGTGTAACTGTCCTGTTTCCACTGAATTTCTGTTTCCCCACTTGTCCCAGCAGGGATCTCAAGCCCACATTAGCAGACGCTTGGGTTTCTCCACCTGTTTGCTGTACGCTGTGAGGCTTTTCCTGACTGTTCTGCCAGTGTGAGATTTTTTTTTTCTCTCAGCACAAGCCATGTCTGCTCCCTCCAGCAGCAAATGTGCTGGCTTCCCTGGCCAGCTCTGTGACAACTTCATCTTTCATTACGGCACCTGTAAAAGTCCAGCTGGGCCCTCCCGGTGGTGTTCCTTTGCCGGCCGGCAGCGTCCCTAAGCTCTGACAGTGGCGGCTGCTGGAGACACACTGCAGGTGGAGGGCTTTTCCTGCCGGGGTGCGGGTGGCCAGCCTGCAGCTCCCACAGCACCAGCTAGCCTCCCCATCACCTGCTTCAGACTTGAAGTGGTGGCCTCCCTGCGACACTTCTCCATGTCTGGCATTTTGAGAGTCCCAGAAGCCAATTTTTTTTTTTTCCAGCAAGTTCCATTGAGGTGACCTCACTGTGAATTCTCTGTCATTGTCAAAGATAAACACAAGTGGACTGTTACAGCAGTGAGAACAGATTTTAATCAGCAACTACTGACAATAGGAGAAAGAGCTGAGCTCCGTTCCCACTGGTGCCAAAATGATTCGGGAGTTTTAAATGGAGGAGGGAGGGGGAGAGTGAGGGTTCAGCAGAGTCAGAGAAGCGGAAAAAGCACAAAGGGTTGGTCGTGTCTTAGCTGCGTCACTGCACTGAGGCCAGCGGCTGTGTCTGCCGGCTGGCAGGGACGGAAGTCAGGGTTGCATCCGCCCCTAGGTGCCCTTCCTGGTGATTAGATTTCAAAGGTCTGGTTCTGAGATTTTTTTTTTTTTTTTTAAGATTTTTTGGGGCCGCTGCCTTCAGTGCTGGCGTTCCAGATTGGCACCAGTTCGAGTCCCGGCTGCTCCATTTCCAATCCAGTTCTCTGTGATGGCCTGGGAAAGCAGTAGAAGACGGCCCAAGTTCTTGAGCCCCTGCACCCATGTGGGAGACCTGGAAGAAGCTCCTGGCTCTTGGCTTTGGATTGGTACAGCTCTGGCAGCTGTGGCCAACTGGGGAGTGAACAAGTGGATGGAAGATCTCTCTCTCTCTCTCTCTGCCTCTCCTTCTCTCTCTGTGTGTAACTCTGCCTTTCAAATAAATCATAAAAAAAGGCATTTTGGATTTCAACCATAGACCATTCTCCTAAATAACGATGATGGGGAAGTGAATCTAAGAGACCTCACCCTGTGACAGAAGCCCAGAGGTGTGTACTCTGTCATGGATTGCAGATGGGAGCCAGTTCCCTCACCATTTGTCAGCCTAAACCTCTCCTTTTCGCCCCAAGCAGAGAGTCCTGCCCTGATGTGACTGCAGTCCCTCCACAGTGCTCCCCAGGGGCCCTTCACAGCCCCTGTGCATCCCTGCAGAGTGACAGCAACACTTTCTGGAACCTTGCTAGCCTGATTGCTGAGAACGGTCTTCATTCCAACAGCAGCAGTGGCCAGCAGCCCTGCGTATGATTTCTGATAATGAAAAAGGAATAAATTTCCATCAAAATTAGGGGAGTGTGTTAGCCTAGTGATTAAGACACCCATGGCGCATGCACATCAGAGTGCCCAGGTTCTAGCACCTGCGCCAGCTCCTGACTCCAGCTTCCTGCTAAGGCACACTCTGGAAGGCAGCAGATGATGGCTCAAGGACCTGGGTCCCTACCACACCCAGCGGAGACTGAGTTCCAGCTCTGAGCTTTAACCTGGCCCAGTCCCAGCCATTGCAAGCATTTAGCAAATGAACCAGCTCTGTCTTTCTGTCTCCCAAATAAACAAAATTTGTTGAGAATTAAAGAAATACAAATAATATGCAGCTAAAAAAAAAAAAGAATGAGACAATTCCACACAGCATGATCAAACTATTGGGCCTAAAAACAATGTTAAGGCTACACATCAGGGAATAAATGGATGCACTGCTTTTGGGAAAATGAGTTGCTACGCTTCTGCACTGAATAAAGTCTAGGTAATATTGCTACACTTGAGAAGTGAGTGGCGAGAGCTTCCATTTTCCTACTGTGTGTTAGAGAATTTGGATCAACTGAACATGTGTTTATAATTTTAAATGTTTACATATGCTTACAGAAAATTAAGAACACAGGAAAAACTTCAGCAAACTATAAGGAAAAACAAGGTTGTTTTTTTGTTTGTTTGTTTGTTTTGTTTTAAACAGCCTGTCGATGTAGAGCTTACAGCAAATGAAAAAAATCCAAGGCAAAGTGCACTCGTGATTTTTCAGGCCCACATAAAGGTGAAGAGCTGGGGCCAGCACTGTGGCCTGTGGCGCCAGCATCTCATGGAAACCGATTGGTAGTTCCCGCATCAATAAGGGTGGGGGCTCTTGCCACGATTTCAGAGAAGAATTCTGAATCCTGGCTCAGAGAGACCAGGCAGCATGGTAAGCTTTCTTTTGTAAGGATTTTATTTAGTGAGGGAAATGCACAGAGGAGTGAGGGCTCTATCTAAGGGAGAAAGAAGAGTCTATAAATTAGGTTGGGATCCACACCGAGCAGAGAGCAGGCCAGGAAAGCCATGTGCAGCAAACATTTAGTTATGAACAGCCGCAAGTACCTCAGCACGAGGAGCGAAGCGAAGAGAGTGGGCGGCCCGAAGACCATGTGCCCCAAAGGCACAGGCAACAGGGGAACCCAGGGCAGCAAGGGGAAATAAGGGCCGGGCCCACCGTGTTCCAGGCCTTCTATCCACTTCCAAGGGAAATGATCAGTCTGATTAGCAGGTGAGCACACAGGTGGGGTCAGGTAGGGGCATGAGATCACACAGGGGCATGGTGAAGACGTGGTCTTCCGGCTCACAAATCTAATCAGTGTTAGCCTATCTGCCAGCCTACATCACCATATGGGTGCCAGTTCAAATCCCGGCTGCTCCACTTCCAATCCAGCTCTCTGCTGTGGCCTGGGAAAGCAGTGGAGGATGGCCCAAAGTCCTTGGGCCCCTGCACCCGCGTGAGAGACCCAGAAAAACTCCTGGCTCCTGGCTTCGGATCAGCCCAGCTCCAACTGTTGCAGTCATCCGGGGAGCGAACCAGCAGATGGAGGACTTCTCTGTCTCTGTCTCTGACTCTCTGTAACTCTGCCTTTCGCGGCAGCCATTGGAGGGTGAACCAACGGCAAAAGGAAGACCTTTCTCTCTGTCTCTCTCTCTCACTGTCCACTCTGCCTGTAAAAAAATAAAAAAATAAATAAATAAATCTAAAAAAAAATGAAAAGCATCCTGTTTAAATAACAAATAAATGTGGTTGGTTTAGCAGTGCATTATTGTCACTACTGTCCCATTTAGCTCTTCCATTAGAAGTTCAAGAATTGTTATACAAAATGTTGCATTTAATCAAACATATGGGTATTTCAAAGCTATCAATTTATTTTTGGTTTGCTTCCCAAAAGGTGTGTTTGCCAAGAGCCAATGTCGTCAGCCCCTTGGAAATCGGCCCACATAGAGAGCTCAGGTCTCAGCCATGAGGGCCCGCAGGGTGGCCCTACGTCACCATCCCCAGACCTGGGTCCTGAGGGTCCACCACCAGCAAGAGGCAGACAGGAAGGGGACGAGGGCTGGGCAGACCCCGCCCGGGGCGGCCAGAGGAAGTTCCCTAAGCAACTGCTGGCTGAGCCGATTCTTCTTCCTCTCATTGTGAACAGCATGAGAGTCTTTTCAAAACTCGCTGTGATAGAAGACATTGTCTACATTTTATGTCGGAGGGTGGCAGACGAGGCCACCCTCTCCCTTAAAACTTGCTACTTTGACCTGAGGGTTATTCGAGCCAAAAGCCTGCAAGTGGCGAGCGCTAGGCCAGCACAGACCCTGCAAAAATAACTCACCTCTCCACGTAGGGTGTTCAGTTTTGTAACTTTTGGGGGGGGGGGTCCTCGTTTTCTTATGAGTGCTCCCCTGTCATGCAAAATTTCTGCTAAACCTAATGTCTTCCCCCAGTTCATCCGTTTTATGTCAAGGTAATTCTCGGGCCCAGCCGGCACCCCGTGGCGGGGGCGGGGGGTGGAGCTTTGAGATCCCCGCGGTTTACACTTGCCACCTTTGTTCCAGGAGATAGACACCTGCCTCCTCTTGGCGCATCGCTGGAGGAAAGTCTGCGTGTATTTCTTTAATTTTTTTAAAGATTATTTATTGGAAAGGTAGAGTTACAAACAGCGAGAGGGAGAGACAAAGAGAAAGGTCTTCCATCTGCTGGTTTACTCCCCAAATGGCCCATCTGAAGCCAGGAGCTTCTTCCAGGTCTTCCACGTAGGTGCAGGGGCCCAAGTATTTGGGCCATCTTGTACTGCTTTCCCAGGACATAGCAGAGAGCTGGATCGGAAGTGGAGCAGCTGGGACTCAAACAGGCCTCCATATGGGATGCCGGCACTGCAGACAGAGGATTAACCCACTGCACCACAGCGCCACAGCACCAGCCTCTCGTTAATTAAAAAAAAAAATCAAAATTTTTCAAGTAAAAAGTGTGAAAATAGTGAAATAAGCACATATACATATAAATTTCCCTAATTTATAAAATCTTGACATTTTCCATTCTTTTATTTGTAAAACTACAAATATGTAGTTTCAATTCTAAATGCTTCAGTAGGCGTGATTTTAAAAAATGAGTAAAATTTCTTCAGAGTCCAACGTTATTTTCATAATTAACAAGAGTAACTAATCCTATTTTTGTAGGTTTTCTGTTTATCAGTTTATTTTTCACTAGAAAAGGTTTATATTCAACCAATGCCAAACCAGAGGTCCAAGGCCCCACGCTCACTTCAGAGCTGCACAGGGACCTATTCACGTCGAGGGGGAGACAGTCCCTCCCATGCTTCTTCAAGGCTGGAGGGGCAGGGCTCCTCTAGGGAGGCCACTCCCACGCTGGATGGCTACCATTTGAGGAGGTGAATCTCTGGGAGCCAAAGCCAGCAAATCTCTTAACCCCGTTCCCTTTCTGTCTCCAAACCTGAACCATCCTGGATCTCTGAGTCTCCCACGGCCTCAGAAAACGAACACGTCTGAGGTGGGCTCTCTGCTTGCCCGCCACCCTGTCGTGATGAATCTGAGGTTCAGAAGGGCCAATGCATGAATTGGAACAGGCAGGATAAATGGAAACAGATCAAATTAACTTTGAGGGAAAACATATAGTTTGGCCATGAACTCTGATGTTTAGTCTCAATTCCTAAGAGAGTGCCTTTGCCAGGGTAAGTAGCTTCCCTTGAGTTGCTCAGATTTCTAGAGTCTATTCATGAGTATTATTGCACGCTGTACTTTTTCTGTATCTATTGAAACAAATGTATAATTTAGTTTCTTTATAAATATTGTGATCCACATAATGGATTTTAATGTGAAGTTATTCTTGAATTCTTGTGTCAACCCAACTTGCTCTTGAGTGTGGTCCATTTCTACTGTAAATGTTGTGGGGGTGTTTTTCCCCATTCTATTTTTAGATTTTTTATTTATGTATTACAAGTTAGTTTAATCTATAATTTTCTATTCTTATGTTCCTGTCCAATTACACTAACATGCTTCTAGACTTTTATTTATTTTATTTATTTATTTTTTGACAGGCAGAGTGGACAGTGAGAGAGAGAGACAGAGAGAAAGGTCTTCCTTTGCCGTTGGTTCACCCTCCAATAGCCACCACGGCTGGCACTCTGGGGCCGGCACACCACACTGATCCGAAGGCAGGAGCCAGGTGCTTCTCCTGGTCTCCCATGTGGGTGCAGGGCCCAAGCACTTGGGCCATCCTCCACTGCACTCCCGGGCCACAGCAGAGAGCTGGCCTGGAAGAGGGGCAACCGGGACAGAATCCGGCACCCCAACCGGGACTAGAACTTGGTGTGCCAGCGTCACTAGGTGGAGAATTAGCCTATTGAGCCGCGGTGCCGGCCGCTTCTAGACTTTTAAAAAACATTGGAATACCTTCTGTTCTTTTTCTTTCCTTTACTTTTTCTACTAATGTGTGTGAGAAAATTACCTGTTGCTTGTAGACTCACTATAATTTTACACATTCTCCAAACCACTTTCATTGTAACTTTCTTATATTTCCTCCCACTATTTATTTATTTCAGAGAATCTACAAATTTGTGTGGTGACTACAAAACCATTATCATTGTCTTAATCAATGTCACTCCAGTTTTACTTTTAGAAAGTATTGTATAGGTCGCTGCGACCAACGGCTAACGCTGAGAGACTGAAACAATGCAGGCCACCCGGTCGCTACTCCTTTCTCCGGCTCTGGTCCGCTGTTGTACCAGGGGCCTACTCAGGCCTGTGTCTGCCTCCTTCCTGAGCAGGCCAGAGGACTCGCCTAAACAGCTTCCTGCAGCAGCTCCCCACTCCAGGTCGCCCGGCGGGAATTCCAGACCAGCGTTGTCTCCCGGGACATCAACACGGCGGCCAAGTTCATCGGTGCCGGGGCCGCCACAGTCGGCGTGGCTGGCTCAGGAGCTGGCATTGGCACAGTGTTTGGCAGCTTGATCATTGGCTATGCCAGGAACCTGTCTCCCAAGCAGCAGCTCTTCTCCTACACCATTCTGGGCTTCACGCTGTCCGAGGCCATGGGCTCTTCTGTTTGATGGTCGCCTTCCTCATCCTCTTGGCCATGTGAGGCTCCGTGGGCGTTGCCCACCTGTTCCTGCTGGTTGGACTCCATGCCGATCCTGGTGCTGGAGTGCGCTGAACTTTACCATTAAACGACTTTTCTCTACAAAACAAAACAAACAAAAAAAGTAGTGTATATATGTTAATGCAATTTCATAACCTAATTCACAGTATTCTCTTTAGATTTTAAATTTGTTTTTCTGTTATATTAGTAATTGCGGCTGCTGACTTAAAAAACAGCAAATACATTTTAGGCAACATGATCTGAAATCCAGAGTGTCTGAGTGTGTGTGTGTGGCTCAGGCATTTCCGCCTGGCAATGTTCAACGGCGCGCTCTCCATTTTGGTGCTCTGCACCTCTGCACACCCGGCGATCAGTGATACAATCAATATCACTCCTTAGCGTAGTAGGCTAAGCCGCCATCTGTGGCACCGGCATCCCATATGGGCACCGGTTCAAGTCCCTGCTACTTCTCTTCAGATCCAGCTCTCTGCTATCACCTGGGATAGCAGTAGAAGACGGCCCGAGTGCTTGGGGTCCCTGCACCCACGTGGGAGATCCAGAGGAAGCTCCTGGCCCCTAGCTTCAGATCAGCCCAGCTCTGGCCTGTTTCGGCCATTTGAACCAGTGAATGGAAGACCTTTCTCTCTGTCTTAATGTGATCAATGCATAAGGCTATACAATGTAAAGAGGTGTTGCAGTCTGGAGGTCCCCAAGGCCACCTGTTCGTTCAGAGGTTTGCCAGGAGTCCCAGAAGTCAGAAGAGTCACACTCAAAACTTCAGAAGACTACAGACTAAAATCAGCCAAAGGCGGGGCGCACAGGGCGCAGTCCTGGGGAGATGAGACTGGAGCTTTCGGCGACACCTCCCAGTGGAGTCAGGCGGCGCAGTTCACTTCCAGCAGGATGTGTGGTAGGTTGTTCACTCGCGGCTTGGTGCCTGTTTTTAACAGTGTCAGTTATATTGGCATAGCTGAACTTCCACACAGTGAACCTCAGTCGCCAGTCCTCCTAGAGCTCGCACTGATGCCCCATGGCCCAAGGTCTCCGCCACTGTCTTAGCATAGATCTTGTGGGGCAGACCAAGGCCCCAGGCAAATGGGCTTCTACACCACAGAGCATTCCCACAGCTCTGAGGTTACCATGTGAAGGGCAAATCTTCCTTTGGGAAAGCCAAGTCCTTTACTGCAGAGGTACGCATTAAGAAATCTAATTAATGGGGCAGGTGCTGTGGCGTGGTAGGCTAAGCCTCCATCTGTGGCACCGGCATCCTATATGGGCACTGGTTCAAGTCCCTGCTACTCCTCTTCAGATCCAGCTCTCTGCTATGTCCTGAGAAAGCAGTAGAAGACGGCCCAAGTGCTTGGGCCTCTGCACCCGCATGGGAGATCCAAAGGAAGCTCCTGGCTCCTAGCTTCAGATCAGCCCAGCTCTGGCCTGTTTTGGCCATTTGAACCAGTGAATAGAAGACCTTTCTCTCTGTCTTTGCCTTTCTTTGTCCCTACCTCTCAAAAAATTAATAAAATCCTAAAAAAAATTAGGAAAAAAATCCAACTACCATCCTCAGCTGTTCCAGTGTCCTCTCCGTCCTGGAGCAAACCATCTTTTTTTTTAAGATTTATTTATTTATTTGAAAGGCAGAGTTACAAAGAGGCAAAGGCAAAGAGAGAGAGAGAGTTCTTCCATCCACTGGTTCACTCCCCAAATGGCTGCAATGGCCAGAACTACGCCGATCCAAAGCCAGGAGCCTGGAGCTTCTTCCATGGCCCCTACATGACTGCAGGGGCCCAAGGGCTTGGGACATCTTTCACTGCTTTCCCAGGCCATAGAAGAGAGCTGGATCAGAAGTGGAGCAGCCAGGACTTGAACTGGTGCCCATATGGGATGCCAGCGCTACAGGTGATGGCTTCACTCGCTAAACTACCATGCCAGCCCCCAATTTCCATCTTACTAAATATTGCACCATGGTCCTCTATAATGATTGTAACATCTGGCATTCCCGCATCAAAGTATTTGTTCATCATTTAATCTGGTGTCTACTTTGCGACAGCTGACACTCTAGTCACTGGTTAGACAGAAGTGGACACAGTAGACAGAAATCTCTGTCCTCATATAGCACATTTGGGTAAGAAAAACAAACTATAAACTCTAAAAAATACATAATATTGCATGTCAGAGATGGATCACTGCTACGGACAATAAAGCCAGACAAGTTGCATGGAGGCTTAGGGGGGACAGATTTTAATTCTAAGTGAGGTGATCAGTTAAGGCTTCCATAAGGAGGAGATACATGATAGAAACATTAAAGAAAATGAGGAATCAAGCCACATGGACATCTAGAGACTATTTCAGCCCAAGGAAGTAACCAGTGCAAATGCTAGTGAGGCAGGGGATGGAACTGGCCGTGCCAAGACAGCAAGCAGGCCAGAGTGCCCAGAGCAGAATGAATAAGGAGAGAATAAGAAAACTGGTAGGCCGGCGCCACGGCTCACTAGGCTAATCCTCCGCCTTGCGACGCCGGCACACCGGGTTCTAGTCCCGGTCGGGGCACAGGACTCTCCCGGTTGCCCCTCTTCCAGGCCAGCTCTCTGCTGTGGCCAGGGAGTGCAGTGGAGGATGGCCCAAGTGCTTGGGCCCTGCACCCACATGGGAGACCAGGAGAAGCACCTGGCTCCTGCCATCGGATCAGCGCGGTGCACCGGCCGCGGCGGCCATTGGAGGGTGAACCAACGGCAAAGGAAGACCTTTCTCTCTGTCTCTCTCTCTCTCACTGTCCACTCTGCCTGTCAAAAAAGAAAAAGAAAACTGGTAGAGGGATGGGTCAGGAGGGACTCTATTTCCTACTCCCAGGCCTGCCTCAACACCTGAGTTTCTGGCAAACACCACCCAGGTGTCCCCTAATTCCGTCTGATTCTGGGACTGTGCACCTGGAGATGGCGTCAGATCTCCAGGTGGAGAGCCCCGCCCCCAAGGCTCCCCCACTGCAGATGCCAGTCCTAAGCCCCAGACCGTGGCCTGTGCTTCACACCGACTGGCTTTGTAGGGGTCACACCATCCCCTCCTTGGGTGCCGGAGCAGCTCTCAGAGCGCAGGGAGCGCTTTGCCCTTTTCTTATGAAGGCTACCACAAAGGATGTCTGCGGATGGGACTCCATATGCCCTGTGGGTGCACCACCCTCCAGGAACCTCTGTGTTTGGGCCATGTCTCGGACCAGCCGGCGACCGTGGGGCCACCAAAGGCAGAGTAACGGGCACTGAAAGAATTACAGGAAACACACAGTACAGAGAAGGAAAACAGGGATCTGCATGGCACTGCACGAGAGCCCTGACTGTCGCTGACTTTCTGTTTTTATTGGAACTAGCACACGCTTTAATCATTAACCACGTTCTTTTACAAATACAATGAAGATCCTGTGCTTTCTCTCTGTTAGTTACCCATCATTACTTATCACCGTAATTGGTTCGTTACAGTACATGATCAGAACATGAGCACTTCTATAAATCTTAGTAAAGAACAAAACTCCTCTGCTTCATCCATCTGAGAAAAGGGACGCCGTGCGATCGTGTGACCAGCATCCGACCCTGTCCAGCGTCACATATAGGAACAGGGAGAGCGGTGTTCTGTGACTTGTTGGGAGGGGTCAAGCCGAGGGCAGCCCTACACCTTCACGATAGCTACACTCTATCTAATAAGAAACCCCACCGGGCCATCTGGAAGCCCCTGAACCCAGTCCTCTGGGTATACATGGAGGCTTCTTTACCTAGGGGTGACTAAATCATTGACCACAGGGATCAACTCAACCTTAAATCCCTTTCTCCTTCCTGGAGGTTGGTACCTTCCTCTAAAAGTGCCTTCTTCTTCCTGTGGCCAGCCACAGTCCTAACGCTGTGTAGGGACCCCCAGCCAAAAAACAGCCTCATCACTATAGATTCTGTGTGCCAGGAACCAGGGGCAGAGCCTCCATGTGTGGTTCTTATATTCCAGCATATCACAGGCGTGGAAATCAACGGCTGGCCTCTCTGGAGCAGAATGTCAAGCCAGATGTTAACAGATGGAGATATGGAGTAAATTGGCCAGACTCTGACGTCATGGCTCCAGTGCAGACCGTTTATGCTGGAACTGGGGAAAGGATGAGGGTACTGGCACGAGTAGAGCAGGGAAGAAGGGAAACCAGTCCGGGAGTGCATTATGGAGCCTGTTATCTCTGTGGGCCGTGCCTTCAGTCCCTGTGGGGGGCTTTGCTCATCATAGCCCTAGGAGTGACGGGCTATACCATGTATGCCTGTACACTTGTATATAAAGGTATACATATGTACACACACTGTGTAGCCTAGGAGTAGTAGTCTATACCTTTTACGTTTGTGTGTGCAGTTCTATGATGTTCCCACAATGACAAAACTGCCCTATGACAGTTCTCAGAATATACGCACGTCATCACAGCAACAAATGGCCAAATATAGCTTTGTATAATTTTCTTAGTGGTCACTCTAAGTATTACAATATGCATATAAAAGATCATAATCTACTAATACTTGATGTTTAACCATTTCTGGTGAAGTTCAAAAACTTTATTTCCATTTAGGTACCTTTACTCTATCCACTTTTTTTTTTTTTTTTTAGATTTTATTTATTTACTTATTTGAGAGGCAGTGTTACAGACAGAGAGAGGGAGAAAGAGAGAAAGGTCTTTCATCCCCTGGTTCACTCCCCAAATGGCCTCATTGAGCGGAGCTGGGCAGATCAGAAGCCAGGAGCCAGGAGCTTCTTCTTGGTCTCCCTTGCACATTGCAGGATTTCCCAGGCCATAGCACAGACCTGGATTGCAAGTGGAGCAGCCGGGTCTTGAAATGGCATCACACGGGGTGCTGGCACTGCAGGCGGTGGCTTTACCTGCCACATCACAGCATCTGCCCAATCCTGTATTTTTAAAATAAGTTGGGGAACTCCCTCTACTCCTTTCTTCTGGAAAATGTTGCATGAAGCTGATGTTTATTCTCCTTCAAACTTTCTGCAGAATTATCCAGTGAAACTATCTGAGCCTGGAGATCTTTTTTAGAAGCTTCAAATTTATCAGTTAAATTTCCTTAATAGCTGTGAGGTTTTCAAGTTATTTATTTTATATGTATAGGCTGTGGTAGTTTATGCCTTTTGGAAAATTGGTTCATTTCATCCTAAGTTGCCGAATGTATACGTGTCAAGTTGTCTCAGTATTCTCTTACTACCCTTTCGATGTCTTGGGGGTCTTTAGTGCTATCTCCTGCTTCATTCCTGATATTTGTAATCTGAGTACTCACCACTTTGCTTCATCAGTCTTCATAAATGCTTCTGAATTTTACAGATCTTCTTAACAAATCAGCATTTTCAAATTTTTCTCTATTATTTTCCTATTTTCAATTCCATTGATCTCTGCTCTTGTATTATTTCTTCCCTTCTGTTTGGTTTAGATGATTTTTTTAATGTTTATTTTACTTATTAGAAAAGGAGAGAGAGAGAGAGAGAGAGAGAGATGTGGGGAGCAGCCCGGACTGGACTAAGTTACTGGAATTAAGACTTATTCTATGCATCTGCTCTCCTGTGGGGAGCAACCCGGACTAGACTGAGTTACTGGAATTAAGACTTATTCTATGCATCTGCTCTCCCACAATATGGCGCTGGGAGAGAAGAAAACAGCTTCTACACAGCTGCCTCCAGTTCAGCCAATGAACTGTAGGACTTGCTCCTGGTTGGAGGAGGGCAGCGTACTCGGCGTGTGGGCAGCCGAGTTGGGATTGGCGGAGGAGGACTATAAAGGAGGAGAGAGACGGCATTCACCAGGAACATCTATGGGGAACATCTAAGGGAACCCGTGCAGCCCCCGAGAAAGCCGGCCGGCGGTGTGCCGCTCCCCTGCGGAAGTGGGGAATGCGGCCAGGGGGAACTGCCCTTCCACGGAGGTGGAAGGGATAGTAGCCAACCCGGGAAGAACCAGCAGCAAACCCGGGGAGGGCCGAGCAGACGAAAGAACAGCGCAGGGTCCTGTGTCGCTCCTCCACGAAGAGGGGGAGCGACAGAGAGAGACCTTCCATCTGCTGGTTCACTCCTCAAATGACTGTAACAGCCAAACAGTCAGGGCTGGGCCAGGCTGAAGCCAGGATGCTGGAACTCCATCCTGCTCTCCCACGTAAGTGACAAGGACCCAAGTACTTGGGCCCTCCTGCACTGCCATCCCAGGCACAGTCCTAGGGAGCTGGGTCAGAAGTGGGGTCACTGGGATTCAAACCCAAGTTCCAATATGGGATGCCAGGGTAGCAAGTGGTGGCTTAACCCACTCTGCTGCGGCAACGGCACCCTAATTGTTCCTCCTCTTTCTTTCTAGGCTCCTGAGGTGGAAATTTAAACTCTTGTCTTGAGAATTTTCTCCCATTCTAATTTATGCATTTAGTGCCATAAATTTCCTTGTTGCCGCCAATCTGTGTGTACCTCACAAATTTTGATGGGTTGCATTTTCATTTACAATCAATTCACTGTATTTTTTTAAAGATTTATTTTATTTATTTGAAAGACAGAGTCACAGAGAGAGGTAGAGACAGAGGTAGAGTGAACCAGACATCCGCTGGTTCACTCCCCAGATGGCTGCAACAGCTGGAGCTGCGCCGATCTGAAGCCAGGAGCCAGGAGCTTCTTCTGGGTCTCCCACGCGGGTGCAGGGGCCCAAGGACTTGGGCCATCTTCTACTGCTTTCCCAGGCCATAGCAGAGAGCTGGATGGGAAGAGGAGCAGCCAGGACTAGAACCGGTGCCCATATGGGATGCTGGCGCTTCAGGCCAAGGCTTTAACCTGCTGCACCACAGCGCCAGCCCCTCATTGTATTTTCTTTTTTTAATTTCCTTTGAGACTTCCTTTGACCCATGAATTACTTAGAAGAGTGCTGTCTAGTTTTGAAGCATCTGAAGATGTTCATTGCTTTTCATTATTGTTTCCTAATCTGGTTCCATCAGCATCACTCAATGCACTGTGTATGATTTCAGCTCTTTTAGACTTACTGAGCCTGTTTTAAAGCCCAGGTAATGGTCTATACTGGGGTATACATTCTCTGATCAATCAAAAAGAATGAGTATTCCAATGTTGTTGGGTGGAAGCTATAATAAATTTTGGTTCTATCTTCTTGATCAGTTCTTGAGTTCTATATCTTTGCTGGTCTTCTACCTTCTCTATTGACTATAGAGAGAGGGCTGCTAATGTTTCCAACTGTAACTGTAGGGTTTTGTAGCTCATTGTCTGAGTGGCATCAGCGTTTGCACAGTTGCTCTTCTTGGTGGGTTGACTTCTATGTGATTAGCTAGTGCCCTCTGTCCACAGTCTTTTTTTTTTTTTTTTTTGCCCTGAAATCTATTTTATGTGGTTTAAAGTAGTCACTTCTGCTTTCTTTTGAATCATATTTGCAAAATGTGTCCTTTACCATCGCTTAAGTCCACCTGTTTGGATCATTATATTTGTGGTGGTTTTCTTTTAAACTGCATACGGTTCGGTCACGTATTTTAATCTGCTCTGCCAATTTCTTTTCATTGTCCCAGTTACACTGTTTGACTTAATGTAGTCACTAATACTTGGGGTTCCCTGCTGGCACTTTCTTCTGTTTTCTGTTCTTTGTTTTTCTGTTTTGTATTTTCTGCCTTCCTTGGGTTACCTAAACTTCTTTTAGAATTCCATTTTTATTTATCATGCTTCCAGTAGGTCTTTTCAAATGTCTTGTTTACTAGTTTCTAATTTCATTAGATAAACATAACTTGCACTCTCTGAATGTCAGAGTTTCACCACTTCCTGAGCAGGACAGAGCCATTTCTTACCTCCCTTTGTGTTTCACGCCTCTCCTGTTGCATTCCCTGCCTCCACCCCTGTTTGAGACATTGTCTTAAAAATCTCCTCCACACAAGTTCAGAACCATGTCTCCCAGTGTCCTACTTTCTGTCTAAAATGTGAAGCATAATTTAGAATACTCAAGGAGGAGCAGGGAAGTCTACACATTTTCCTGTATTTTTCTTATCCTGTTCATTTTTTTCATGGTGTTCTAGATTCCTTCTTTCATTGTTTCCTTTCTGTTTAAAGAATTTCTTTTAGCCACCCTTTTATGCTATTTCTGCTGTTGAAAAATTCCGCTCTGACACTACTTTCCCCTTGTGTAGCACGCTGGCTTGACTCGTACTTTCTTTTTTTATTATTTATTAATTTTACATATTTACAAGGTACGGTATGAAAAGTCAGCACAGGTATTCAATGCATGACCATCAGATCAGGTTACTTAGCATTTCCATCTCTGTAAACATTTTTAAAAATTCATTAATCTTAATTATACATCTTCATGGAATACACCATGACATTTCAATAAATGCATACAATGTGCGTTCATCAAGTCAGTGTGATATGTTTCCTTCTCTGTCATTACTTTATGACTGTCGCCTGGAGCTCCTCTCTTCTATTTGCTCAGAAACCATCTGCTATATTAGATAGTTGTGAGCTACACTCACTTCATCCCTCTGCTGGGCAACCCTGGAACTTATTTCTTCTAACAGTAATTTGGTACCCATTATCTCTCCTAGCGTCTACTACTCAGTATTCCATACTCAGTCTGACTTATTTTAGCTTCTACATATGCGGGAGAATGTGCAGCACCTGTCTTTCTGTGTGTGGCTTATTTCATTTAATGTAATGTCTTCCAGCTCCACCTGTTTTGTTGCAAATGACAGGTTTCATTTTTGTGGCTGAATAATATTCCTGTGTGTGTGTAAAATTTTTCTTACCCATTCATCTGTTGATAGATACCTTCACTGATTCCGCATCTTGGGTCTTGTGAATAGCGTTTCAATATACATGGCAGTACAGATGTCCCTTTGCTATAATGATTTCATTTCTTTTGGATATACCATTAGTGGGATTGTTGGATCATATGGCAATACTATTTCTGTTTTTTTAAGAGGAAGCACTATCTTAATAAAGCAAGTAGAAGCTGCTGCACTCCACACAACTGGGGGATTTTATTGGAAGGATAAATCCATGAGACCCAATGACTTTGAGTCTGTTCTGGAGGGTTGCAGGAGTCGGGGCACCCACTTTGGTCCCTGAAGCAAGAGAACCTTGCTCCCCTCCACTCAGTCTATCACTCAACTTGCCAAGGTGGAGCAGCAAACAACCTCTGCTGGGCAGGTGGCTGACCCTGGGAATGCTGTGCAGCTGTCTCCATAGTCAGGGAGACTTGTGTGGATGACAATGGATCCCTTCTCCCTCTGACTGTGAGAATCCTGTGACTGTGTGATAGGACATGGGGTGTGACTGGGTCTCTGGGCAATTACTGGGTCTGGCTTCAGAGGCTCAGAGTTTCGGGGGTGGGGGTCATCATGGAGGGTTCTGTGATCACACTGAGGAGCCCACATAGATCCTTTGGTTCATGTGCCTATGTGAGTAGGGAGGCACTGTGGGCTTATCCTGGGCAATTGGTTCAACTTGGTAAAGAGGGGCGGAGGCTGTGAACATGCTAGCCAATGTGATCATAACACCCGCCTGCTAATGATACAGGAGATCTACCATTCCCAAAGTGGTCGTCAGTCTAGACTTTTGTCGCACACTTGAGAATTGGCCAGGGCTCCCAGGTCCCACCCAGCATACACCTTGGAATATCTGCTGAAGGAGCAGACACTCCAGTAATGCCATGGAGGAATATTTTAAAGATAAAAGGCCTCAGCAGAAAAAAACAACAAGTGGCTAAAAATAAACATAGAGATACAAGAAACATGAACAAACAAGAGAATGTGACTCTCCAAAAAGAACACGCTTTAATATTAGAATGTGAAGAGGAAGACATTGATGAAATGCCTGAAAAAAATCCAAACGATGATCATAAGATTATGTAAAAACACAGAGAAACAAGTACATGGGTTAAAAAATTAATTTGTGGGGCTAGTGTTGCATCATAAATACTTGTTGCCTATAAGAAATATACCTCAGCAACAGAGATGCACAGACTGAAAGTGAAAGAGTGGAATAAGATACTCCACACTAATGGAAAGCACAAAAAAGCAGGGTATCCATCTAATCTTAATATCAGACAAAATAGACTTTGACACAAAAAAACTATTGAAAGAGAAAAGAAGGGCATTATGTGATGATTAAGAGATCAATTGAACAGGAAGAAGTGACTATGTTAAATGCATATGCACCCAATGTTAGGGCACCTTGCTATTTAAAATAGAAGTTAATCTAAGGGAGACGTAAGATCCAATACAATAATATTTGAAAACTTCAACACTCCACTTTCAGCAATGGACAGATGAACTAGATAAAATAAAATCATCAAAGAAACAACAGAGCTAATCGACACTATGGACCAAGTAGATCTAATTGATATCTACAGAGCATTTCATCCCACAGCTGCAGAATATGCATTCTTTTCATCAGTGCATGGAGCAATTCCAGGATAGACCAAATGCTACACCATAAAATAAGAGTCAAAAAATTCAAAAAAATTGAAGTCATACCATGTATGTTTCCTGATCACAATGGAGTGAAGCTGGTAATTAACAAGAACTCTAAAAAATATGTGAATACATGGATACTGAACAACACGCTCCAGAATGAACAGTGGGTCATAGGAGAAATCAAATGCAAATTTTTAATTTCCTAGAAATTAATGAAAAATGACAGCAAAGCATATCACAACTTATAGGGTGGCCGGTGCTGTGGCATAGTAGATAAAGTCACTGCCTGAAGTGCCAGCATCCTAAATGGGCAGAGGTTTGAGTCCTGGCTGCTCCACTTCCAATCCAGCTCTCTAGTATGGCCTGGGAAAGCAGTAAAAGATGGCCCAAGTCCTTGGGCCCTTGTACCCATGTGGGAGACCCAAAGGAGGCTCCTGGCTCTGGCTTCGGATACGCACAGCTACAGTTGTTGTGGCCATCTGGGGAGTGAACCAGTGGATGGAAGACCTTTCTCTTTCTCTCTATCTCTCCTTCTCTCTCTGTGTAACTCTGACTTTCAAAATAAATAAATAAATCTTAAAAAAAAACAAGAGATATGGCAAAAGCAGTGTTAAGAGGAAAGTTTATAGAAATTAGTGGCTACATCAACAAATCAGAAAGGTATCAAATAACTGATCTAACAATGTACCTCAAAGATCTAGAAAAGCAAGAACAAGTAAACTCAAAATTAGTAAGAGGAAAGAAATAATTAAAATTAGAAGAATCAATATCATCAAAATGACCATTCTCCCAAAAGCAATTTATAGATTCAATGCAATACCAATCAAAATACCAAAGACATTCTTCTCAGATCTGGAAAAAATGATGCTGAAGTTCATATGGAGACACAGGAGACCTTGAATAGCTAAAGCAATCTTGTACAACAGAAACAAAGCCGGAGGCATCACAATACCAGATTTCAGGACATACTACAGGGCAGTTGTAATCAAAACAGCATGGTACTGGTACAGAAACAGATGGATAGACCAGTAGAACAGAATAGAAATACCAGAAATCAATCCAAACATCTACATCCAACTTTATTTGAGCAAGGATCCAAAACCAATCCCTGGAGTAAAGACAGTCTATTAATGGTGCTGGGAAAATTAGATTTCCACGTGCAGAAGCATGAAGCAAGACCCCTACCTTTCACCTTACACAAAAATCCACTCAACATGGATTAAAGACCTAAATCTATGACCCAATACCATCAAATTATAAGAGAACATTGGAGAAACCCTGCAAGATACAGGTACCGGCAAAGACTTCTTGGAAAAGACCCCAGAAGCACAGGCAGTCAAAGCCAAAATTAACATTTGGGATTGCATCAAATTGAGAAGTTTCTGTACTGCAAAAGAAACAGTCAGGAAAGTGAAGAGGCTACCGATAGAATGGGAAAAAATATTTGCAAACTATGCAACAGATAAAGGGTTAATAACCAGAATCTACAAAGAGATCAAGAAACTCCAAAACAACAAATCAAACAACCCTCTCAAGAGATGGGCCAAGGATCTCAATAGACATTTTTTTTTTTTTTTTGACAGGCAGAGTGGATAGTGAGAGAGAGACAGAGAGAAAGGTCTTCCTTTTGCCGTTGTTTCTCCCTCCAATGGCCACCATGGCTGGCATGCTGCGGCCAGTGCACCGTGCTGATCCGAAGCCAGGAGCCAGGTGCTTCTCCTGGTCTCCCATGGGGTGCAGGGCCCAAGCACTTGGGCCATCCTCCACTGCACTCCCAGGCCACAGCAGAGAGCTGGCCTGGAAGAGGGGCAACCGGGACAGAATCTGGTGCCCCGACCGGGACTAGAACCCGGTGTGCCGGCGTTGAAAGGAGGAGGATTAGCCTATTGAGCCGTGGTGCCAGCCAGACATTTTTCAAAAGAGGAAATCCAAACGGCCAACAGGCACATGAAAAAATGTTCAGGATCACTAGCAATCAGGGAAATGCAAATCAAAACCACAATGAGGTTTCACCTCACGCCGGTCAGAATGGCGCACATACAGAAATCTACCAATAACAGATGCTGGCGAGGATGTGGGGAAAAAGGGACACTAACCCACTGTTGGTGGGAATGCAAACTGGTCAAGCCACTATGGAAGTCAGTCTGGAGATTCCTCAGAAACCTGAAGATAACCCTACCACATGACCCAGCCATCCCACTCCTTGGAATTTACCCAAAGGAAATTAAATTGGCAAACAAAAAAGCGATCTGCACCTTAATGTTTATTGCAGTTCAATTCACAATAGCTAAGACCTGGAATCAACCCAAATGCCCATCAACAGTAGACTGGATAAAGAAATTATGGGACATGTACTCTACAGAATACTATACAGCAGTAAAAAAAAAAAAATGAAATCCAGTCGTTTGCAACAAATGGAGGAATCTGGAACACATCATGCTGAGTGAAATAAGCCAGTCCCAAAGGGACAAATATCATATGTTCTCCCTGATTGGTGACAACTAACAGAGCACCAAAAAGGAAACCTGTTGAAATGAAATGGACCATATGAGAAAGAGTGACTTGATTGGCCCTTGTCCTGTTAATATACAACTTAATACTTTATCCCTTTTAGTATTTTTTTTGTTCTACTTAATACTATTGGTTGAACTCTGTAATTAACACACAATTATTCTTAGGTGTTTAAATTTAACTGAAAAGTGATCTCCATTAAATATAAGAGTGGAAATAAGAGAGGGAGGAGATGTACAATTTGGACATGCTCAAGCTGACTTGCCCCAAATGCTAGAGTTAGAAATGTGCCAGGGGATTCTAATTCAATCCCATCAAGATGGCATGTACCAATGCCATCTCACTAGTCAAAGTGTTTAATTTCAGTTCACAATTGATCATACTGCTAGGTCTAAGAGTCAAAGGGATCACATAAACAAGAGTAGTGTCTGCTAATACTAACTGGTAGAATAAAAAAGGGAGAGAACGATCCAACATGGGAAGCGGGATACACAGCAGACTCATAGAATGGCAGATGTCCTAAATAGCACTCTGGCCTCAGAATCAGCCCTTAAGGCATTCGGATCTGGCTGAAGAGCCCATGAGAGTATTTTAGGCATGGAAAGCCAAAGACACTCTGGCAAAAAAAAAAAAAAAAAAAAAAACCACCTAAATGAAAGATCTCTGCAAGTGAGATCCCAGTAGAAAGAACGGGCCATCAAAAAGGAGGTACCTTTCTCTGAAGGGAGGAGTGAACCTCCACTTTGACTATGACCTTGTCTAAATATGATCAGAGTCAGCGAACTCAAAAGGCTTCCATAGCCTTGGCAACTCATGACAAGAGCCTAGGGAGATTACTGACGCCATAAATAAGAGTGTCAATTGTTAAGTCCACAACGGGAGTCACTGTGCACTTACTCCTCATGTAGGATCTCTGACCTTAAAGTGCTGTACATTGTGATTTAATGCTATAACTAGTACTCAAACAGTATTTTACACTTTATGTTTTGTGTGGGTGCAAACTGTTGAAATCTTTTCTTAATATATACTAAATTGATCTTCTGTATATATAGATAATTGAAAATGAATCTTGATGTGAATGGAATGGGAGATGGAGCGGGAGTTGGGAGGACTGCGAGGGAGAGGGAAGTTATGGGGGGCGGGGAAGCCATTATAATCCATAAGCTGTACTTTGGAAATTTATATTTGTTAAATAAAAGTTAAAAAAATAAACTCAAAATTAGTAAGAGGAAAGAAGTGATTAAAATTAGAGAAAAAAAATTGAAACCAAAATGTTTATATAAAAGATTAGTGAAAGGCAAAGCTGGTTTTTTGAAAATAAATAAATAAAAATGATACATTTTGGTCCAACTAACCAAAAGCAAGAGAGAAGACCAAATTCATAAACTCAGAGATGAAAAAGGAGGTGTTACAATGGCTATCACAGAAATAAAAAGAAGGAATTACAAAAAAAAGCTATATGCCAACAAATGGGGAAATCTAGAAGAAACAGAGATTTCTGGACACACACAATTTACCAAAATTGAGTTAAGATACAGAAAACCTAAATGGACCAATAACCAAAATAAAGATTGAATCTGTAATAAAGACCCCACCAACAAAGGCCAGGACCAGATGGCTTCACTGCTGAATTCTACCAGACACTTAAAGAACGAATTCTAATTCTTCTCAAGCTAGTCAAAACAATTGAAAGGGAGGGAATCCTCCCAAACTCCTTCTATGAAGCCAGCATCACCTTAATTCCAAAATTAGAAAAAAATACAACAAAGAAAGAGAACTATAGACCAATGTCCTGATAAGCATAGATTCAAAAATCCTCCAGAAAATACTAGCTAATCAAACCCAACAACACATCAAAAAGATCATTCACGAAGACAAAGTGGGATTTATCCCTGCTATGCAGAGATGGTTCAACACATGTAAATCAATAAGTTTGATACATCACATTAGCATAATGAAGAATAAAAATCATAGAATGATCTCAATAGATACAGAGAAAGCATTTGATAAAATACAGCATCCTTTCTTTTTTTTTTTCTTTTTTTTTTCTTTTTTTTTTTTCTTTTTTTTTTTTTCTTTTTTTTTTTTTTCGGACAGGCAGAGTAGACAGTAAGAGAGAGAAACAGAGAGAAAGGTCTTCCTTTACCATTGGTTCACCCTCCAATGGCCGCTGAGGCCGGTGCACCGCGCTGATCTGAAGCCAGGAGCCAGGTGCTTCTCCTGGTCTCCCATGGGGTGCAGGGCCCAAGCACTTGGGCCATCCTCCACTGCACTCCCGGGCCACAGCAGAGAGCTGGCCTGGAAGAGGGGCAACCAGGACAGAATCTGGCGCCCCAACCGGGACTAGAACCAGGGTGCCGGCGCCGCAAGGCGGAGGATTAGCCTTGTGAGCTGCAGCGCCGGTCCAGCATCCTTTCATAGAAAAAAAAAAAAACCCTTAAGCAAATTGAATACAAAAGGAACACACCTTTAGATAATCGAGGTAATATATGACAAACTCAGAGCCAGCATTATACTGAATGGGGAGAAGCTGGAAGCCTTTCCACTAAGACTGAGGACTAAACAAGGATGCCCCCCTCATCATGTGTATTCAATATAATTCTGGAAGTTTTAATCAGAGCCATTAGATAAGAAAAAGAAATCAAAGGGATAGAAATGGGAAAGGAGAAAGCCAAGGTATCCCTATTTGCAGATGACATGATCCTATACTGATAGGAACCAAAGACTCCATTAAGAGATTATTAGGACTCATAAGAGAGTTTAGCAAAGTTGCAAGGTATAAAATCAACACACAAAAATCGATAGCCATTGTATATACAGACAATGACATGGCTGAGAAAGAATTTGTAAGATCAATCCCATTCATAATAGCTACAAAAAATGTAAATACCTTGGGATAAATTTAGCCAAGGATGTGAGAGATCTCTACATTGAAAATTACCAAAAAATTAAGGAAATACAAGAAGACAGAAAAATGGAAAAATCTTCCATGTTCATGGATCAGAAGAGTTAATATTATCAAAATGCCCATACTTCCCAAAGCAATGTGCAGATTTAATGTGATCCCAATGAAAACACCAAAGATGGCATCGGATCTAGAAAATATGACCCTAAAATTCACATAAAATCAAATGAGACCCTGAAGAACCAAAGTAATCCTAAACAATAAAAATAAAGCCGGAGGCATGATAACACCAGATTTCAAATCATATTATAGGGCAGCTATAATCAAAACAGCCTGGTACTGTCACAAGAATAGATCTCTATTTTGGTTATTGGTCCATTTAGGTTTTCTGTATCTTAACTCAATTTTGGTAAATTGTGTGTGTCCAGAAATCTCTGTTTCTTCTAGATTTTCCCATTTGTTGGCATATAGCTTTTTTTTTTGTAATTCCTGATGATTCTTTTTATTTCTGTGATATCCAGTGTAACACCTCCTTCTTCATCTCTGAGTTTATGAATTTGATTAGAGACAGCAGAAATCAATGCATGCATCTACAACCAAATAATCTTCGACAAAGGAGCTAAAATTACTCCCTGGAGGAATGACAGTCTCTAACAAGTGGTGCTGGGAAAATTGGATCTCTGCATGCAGAAGTATGACACAAGACCCCTGCCTTACAACACTATACAAAAATCAGCCCACAGTGAATCAGGGATCTAAACCTAAGACCTGAAACCATCACATCACTGGAGGAAACCACAGGGGAAACACGGCAAGATATTGGCATAGGCAAGGAATTCTTCCCAGAACCACAGGCCATAAAGGCAAAAATAGACAAATGGGATTATATCAAGTTGAGAAGCTTCTGTACGGCAAAGGAAACACTCAACTAAGGACACAACCAACAGAAAGAAGAAGACATTTGCAAATTATACATCTGATGGAAAGATTAATATCCAGAATATATAAGGAGCTTGAGAAACTCAACAACAACAAAACAAGCAATCCAATTAAGAAATGAACTAAGGATATGAAGAGGCATTTTTCAAAGGGTGAAATCCAAATGGCCAACAGACACATGAAAGATGCGCAGGATCACTAGCCGTCTGGGAAATTCAAATACAAACCACAATGAGGTTTCACCTCAGCCCAAACAGCTATCAGCCAAAAATCAAATACAACCAATGCTGGCAAAGTTGTGGAGGAAAAGGTACCCTAATCCACTGTGGTTGGGAATACAAACTAGTATGGAAGAGTTTGGATTTCCTTGGAAATCTAAAAATAGATCTACCATATGACCAGCAACCCCTCTCCTAGGAATTTATCCAAAGTAAATGAAATCAGCATATGAAATAGTTATCTGTACCCCCATGCTTATAGCAACTCAACTCACAATAGCTAAGATACGTAATCAGGCCAGCACCGCGGCTCACTAGGCTAATCCTCCACCTTGCGGCGCCGGCACACCGGGTTCTAGTCCAAGTCGGGGCGACGGATTCTGTCCCAGTTGCCCCTCTTCCAGGCCAGCTCTCTGCTGTGGCCCGGGAGTGCAGTGGAGGTTGATACGTAATCAACCCAGATATCCAACTCATGACGGCATAAAGAAATTGTGGTATATATACACTATGGAATAC
Source organism: Oryctolagus cuniculus (assembly GCF_964237555.1). NCBI lineage: Eukaryota > Metazoa > Chordata > Mammalia > Lagomorpha > Leporidae > Oryctolagus > Oryctolagus cuniculus. The sequence continues at coordinate 140,803,511 of NC_091432.1, forward strand.
CACCCAACCATAAAAAAGAATAACATCCTGTCTTTTGCAATAAAATGGATGCAATTAGAGACCACTACGTTTAGTGAAATAAGCCAGTCCTCAAAAGATTAATGTCATATGTCTTCTCTGATTTGTGGTAACTAATATACAGAGTACCAAAAAATATAATGTATATGAGCAAAACTGATATTTTGTGATTTGATTATTATAACTCTTGTCTATACTGTGGAGGAACAGTGGTTTTTCTACTTGTTGAATTCTTCATTTAGTGGAGGGTTAACATTGAGATTATAAAGTAAACCGAAAGTATGTCATTGAAAAAAAATTGAAATAAAAAACGGGGCCAGTGCTGTGGCTTAGCAGGTAAAGCCTCTACCTACAGTTCCAACATCCCACATGAGCAGTGGTTCAGAGTCCCACCTGCTCCAGTTTTGACCCAGCTCTCTGCTATGGCCTGGGAAAGCAGTAGAATATGGCCCAATTCCTTGAGCCCCTGCACCTAGGTGGGAGACCTGAAAGAAGCTCCAGGTTCCTGGCTTCAGATCAGCCCAGCTCCAGCCGTTGCAACCATTTGGGGATTGAATCAGCAGATGGACAGCCTCTATCTGTGTGTCTCTATTTCTGTCTCCCTCTCTTTCTCTCTCTCTTTCTCTCTCTCTCTCTCTCTGCCTCTGTAACTGTGCCTTTCAAATAAATAAATAAATCTAAAAAAAATAAAGAGCAGAAAGGAAAGAGAAGAGGGAAGGAGGGAGGGCAGGCTGGGTTGGAAGTATCATTATGTTCTTAAAACTGCATATATGAAAAAGATGAAATTTGTACCATTTATATAAATAATTTAAAAAGAGGGGAAGGGCCGGTGCTGTGGCGTAGCAGGTTAAGCCACTGCCTGCAGTGCTGGCAACACATGTGGGCACTGGTTTGAGTTCTGGCTGCTCCACTTTCAGTCCAGCTCCCTGTTAATGCACCTGGAAAAACAACAGCAGATAGCACAAGTCTTTGGGCCCTTGTAGTCACATGGGAGACCCTGAAGAAGCTCCTGGCTCCTGGCTCCTGTCTGGCCTACCCCCGTCCAGTGAACCGGCAGATGGAAGAGTGGAAGAGCTCTCTAACTTTATCTCTCTGTCTCTCCCTCTTCTCTCTCTCTCTCTCTCTGTAACTCTTTTTTTTTTTTTTTTTTTTTTTTGGACAGGCAGAGTTAGACAGTGAGAGAGAGAGACAGAAAGGTCTTCCTTCCGTTGGGTCACCTCCAAAATGGCCACTACAGGAGAAATGGGGACACAACCGGTGCACCAACCGAGACTAGAACCCAGGGTACTGGCACCACAGGCGGAGGATTAGCCTAGTAAGCCGCGGCACCGGCCCTCTCTGTAACTCTTTGAAGTAAACCTTTAAAAAAAAAAAGTGGGGTGGGGAGAGAAGACCCAGAATAACCAAAGCAATCCTGAAAAATAAAAAATAGAGCTGGGGGCTGGCGCCGTGGCTCACTTGGTTAATCCTCCGCCTGTGGCAACGGTATCCCATATCCCGGTTACTCCTCTTCCAGTCCAGCTCTCTGCTATGGCCCGGGAAGGCAGGGGAAGGTGGCTCAAGTGCTTGGGCCCCTGCACCCACATGGGAGAACAGGAAGGGGAACCTGGCTCTTTGGATTGGCATAGCTCCGGCCATTGTGGCCATTTGGGGGGTGAGCCATCGTATGGAAGAACTTTCTCTCTGTCTCTGTCTCTCTCTCTCTCTCTCTCACTGTCTGTAACTCTACCTGTCAAATAAATAAATGAAAAATCTTAAAAAAAAAAAAAAATAGAGCTGGGCTGGCACTGTGGTACAGTGGGTTAAAGCCCCTGCCTGTAGTGCTAGCATCCCATATGGGTACCGGTTCGAGTCCTGACTGCTCCACTTCCAATCCAGCTCTCTGCTATGGCCTGGGAAAGCAGTAGAAGATGGCCCAGGTCCTTGGGCCCCTGCGCCCACATAGGAGACCCGGAAGAAGCTCCTGGCTCCTAGCTTAGGATTAGCTCAGTTCTGGCTGTTGCAGTCATTTGGGGAGTGAACCAAAGGAATGGAAGACCTCTCTCTCTCTGTCTCTACCTCTCTCTGTAACTTTGTCTTTCAAATAAATAAAATACATTTTTAATAAATAAAGTTACAAGCATCACAATACCTGACTTCAAAGCATCTGTAAGGCTATATTAATTGAAGCAGCATGACACTGGCATAAAATCAGCACACTGAACAATGAGACAATGAGAACAGTGAGCAGAGAATCCACAAATTAATACACATATATATAAGCAATTGATTTTTGACAAAGATGCCAAGAACATATGCTGGAAAAAGGGCAGTCTCTTCAATGAATCCCACTATCAAAACTGTATATATATTTGTAAAAGAATGCAATTAGATCCCTACCCCTCACCATATACAAAAACAAACTCAAAATGTAGTAAAAACCTGAAACTACAAAATTGCTAGAAGAAAACATAAAAGAAATACTTCAAGATTTTGGTGCAGTCAAAGACTATTTTAAAGATTTTATTTATTTATTTGAAAGGTAGAGTTACAGACAGAGGGAAAGGTCTTCCATCCACTGGTTCACGCCCCAGATGGCCACAACGGCCAGAGCTGCGCAGATCGGAAGCCAGGAGTCAGGAGCTTCCTCTGGGTCTACCACGCAGGTGCAGAGGCTCAAGCACTTGGGCCATCCTCTGCTGCTTTCCCAGGCCATAGCAGAGAGCTGGATCAGAACTGGGGCAGCCAGGGCTCAAACCTGTGCCCATATGGGATGCTGGCACCTAGGCAGAGGCTTAACCTACTATGCTACAGCACTGGCAAAGATTTTTTTAAATAAATCCCCAAAAGCACAGGCAACAAAAGTAAAACTAGATGAATGGGATTATATTACACCAAGAAGCTTCTACACAGCAAAGGAAACAATCAACAGAGTGAAGAGACAACTGACAGAATAGGAGAAAATATTTGCAAGCTATTTATCCAATAAAAGATTAATATCCAGAATATATAAGGAACTTAAAAAATCTCAGCAACAAAAAACAACCAACTCAGCTAGCAAATGGACAAAGGATCTTAATACACAGTTTTCAAAAGAAGGAAGACATGGGGCCAATGCTATGGCGCAGCAGATTAACGCCCTGGCCTGAAACGCCGGCATCCCGTATGGGCGCCAGTTCTAGTCCCGGCTGCTCCTCTTCTGATCCAGCTCTCTGTTATGGCCTGGGAAAGCAGTAGAAGATGGCCCAAGTCCTTGGACCCCTGCACATGTGTGGGAGACCCAGAAGAAGCTCCTGGCTCCTGGCTTCAAATCAGCACATCTCCAGCCGTTGCAGCTACTTGGGGAGTAAACCAGCGGATGGAAGTCCTCTTTCCCTCTGCCTTTCTGTAACTCTGACTTTCAAATAAATAAATAAATCTTTTTTTAAAATTTGTCAATTTCTTTTTTTTGACAGGCAGAGTGGACAGTGAGAGAGAGAGACGGAGAGAAAGGTCTTCCTTTTTCCGTTGGTTCACCCTCCAATGGCCACTGCGGCCGGCACGCTGTGGCCGGCGCACCGCGCTGATCAGAAGCCAGGAGCCAGGTGCTTCTCCTGGTCTCCCATGGGGTGCAGGGCCCAAGCACTTGGGCCATGCTCCACTGCCTTCCTGGGCCACAGCAGAGAGCTGGCCTGGAAGAGGGGCAACCGGGACAGAATCCGGCGCCCCGACCGGGACTAGAACCCGGTGTGCTGGTGCCGCAGGCGGAGGATTAGCCTATTGAGCCTTGGTGCTGGCCAAAATTTGTCAATTTCAATTGATCTCTATGTTTGTATCTAGTCTCTTTCTGTTATAAAACCTTTTTAATGAGCTTTATTTTTTGGAGCAGTTTAGGTTCAAAGCAAAACTGAGCAGAAAATATAGTTCCCTCCCCATATGCACAGCCTCCACATCTGTGTGTGGATAAAAATCTGTGTAGTGATGGTAGCACAACAATATAAGTGCACCTAATGCCACTGAACTATAAATTTAAAAATAGTCTCGGTGATAAAAGTTGTATATATTTTACTACAATTTTTAAAAAATAAAAAAGAAAGGTGCTGGCACTGTGGCGTAGTGAGTTAAAGCCCTGGCTTGTGGTGCCAGCATCCCATATGGGCACTGGTTTGTATCCCAGCTGCTCCACTTCTGATCCAGCTCTCTGCTGTGGCCTAGGAAAGCAGTAGAAGATGACCCAAGTCCTTGGACCCCTGCACCCATGTGGGAGACCTGGAAGAAGCTCCTGGCTCCTGACTTCAGATCAGCCCAGGTTCAGCCATTACGGCCATTTGGAGAGTAAACCAGTAGATGAAAGATATCTCTCTGTCTCTTCCTCTCTCTCTCTCTCTCTGTCTCTATCTATCTCTTTCTGTACTCTGTGTTTCAAATAAATAAATCTTTAAAATGGGAAAATAAAAATCATGAATACATGCTTTCTTTAACTGAAAAAAGCATGTTAAAAACAGTGTACCCAGCACATATGCATGCTTGTGCGTGTGTGTGTGTGTGTGTGTGTCTGTGTATATAATGGTTTTTAAATAACTAATCTGGACAATCAATGGGCAAGCAACCAGAAATGATGTTAAAACTCCGCCTCGATGAACCTTGGCACTTGTGCTGGGCCAGCTCTTTACACAGAACTCATTCAACCCTGAAAAGAGCCCCTTACGAGAGGAACTTTCATTCTTCCTATTTTCTATATAAGGACTCGGGAGGTTGACTGGCAGGCCCAGGTTCACAGGGGGTCAATGACAGGATGAGAACCTGGAGCCCAGGGCCTCCCCATGGCTTTCCCCGTGGGGCTTCAGCTAGAGACAAGCAGAGCACCCTTCCTCTGGGGCAGGTAAATTTGCTCTGTAAATGTTTTCCTTGGGGCCAGCATCATGGCTTAGTGGATAAAGTCAGCATCCCATGTTGGCACTGGCTTGTGTCCCAGCTGTTCCACTTCCGATCCATCTCTCTGCTGATGACCTGGGAAAGCCTCAGAAGATGGCCAAGGGTTTGGGCATGTGCAGCCCACATAGGAGACCCAGAAGAAGCTCTTGCTCCTGGCTTCTGTCTGGCCCAGCGCTGGCTGTTGTTGCAATCTGGGTAGTGAACCAGCTGATGGAAGATCTCTCTGTGTGTACCTCTCTCTCTCTCTCTCTCTCTCTCTTTGTTTTGTTTTAAGATTTTATTTATTTATTGAGAGGGAGAGGGAGAGACAGAGAAAGTCTTCCGTCTGTTGGTTCACTCCCCAAATGGCCACAACGGCCGGAGCTGTGCTGATCCGAAGCCAGGAGCCAGGTGCTTCTTCCAGGTCTCCCACGTGGATGCAGGGGCCCAAGGACTTGTGCCATCCTCCACTGCTTTTCCAGGCCATAGCAGAGAGCTGGATAGGAAGAGGAGCAGCCGGGACTAGAACCTGCGCCCATATGGGACGCCGGTGCTTCAGGCTAGGGCTTTAACCTGCTGCACCACAGCACTGGCCCCTTTGTTGTTCTTTTGACAACTGAGGTTGTTTGAAAAATTTTATATGAAAGAATTTATTAAATTGATTGTGATTTTATCCAGTTGCTATCATTTACATAATTTGTGATTTTAAGGGGTAGTCTAAAGTGCTATTTTGTATTTGTCATTTTAAAGGGGATAACAATACACCTATCTCATTTGGTGTTTGTCAAGTTATATACTTTCATACGTAAAACACTGAAAGTGGTACTTGATATCAAGCAAAATTTTCTAGCTAATAAATCATCACCAAGAAAAATAACAACAGCATAGTATGCTATTATAGCCCATTAGGACATCCACTATTCCATATGTTTTCTATGATTTTATCAGAATTAGTATTACAGTAAGTGACAGAAGTGACTAAAGTAATTGCTTATGCTTCTGCTTGTTTCTTGAAATACTTTTCTAGAAATCAACTTTTGGGATTGTCCTAGTCCATTCAGGCTGCCTTAACACAATGCCATGAACTGGGTCATTGATAAACAGTGCTCATGTATTTCTCATTGCTCTGGGGGCTGCGATGTTGCAGACCAAGGTACCAGCTTCACTGCTGGCTGGAGAGGGCTGCTGTCCCCTGCCAGATGGCGCCTGCTCGCTGCTCCCTCTGCGGGGAAGGAGCCCTGAGTCCCCGCAGGGCAGAAGGGGCGGGAAGGGATGAACCCAACCCTTAACTGAGGGACCTCACCCCAGCTATCCTCAGGGCTTAATTACTCCTAAAGACCTGACCTCTATTCTATGACACTGGCTGTGAAGCTTCAACCATGAGTTTTAGGGATCTGTGTGTATAAAGCACATGAAGAGTATGACAGCCTGCAGCCAAATTGCTCTGCACAGCAAGTGAACTACCAGAAGTTAAAGCAAAGTGTGTGATGACAAAAGTGTGGTAATTTAACAGGTTTCAAGACTGAAAGATGCTACTTTGCCTCTCTTATTGGCATGCACTTTTTTTTTTTTTTTTTTAATTTTTGACAGGCAGAGTGGACAGTGAGAGAGAGAGACAGAGAGAGAAAGGTCTTCCTTTACCATTGGTTCACCCTCCAATGGCCGCCGCGGCCAGCGCACCGCGCTGATCCGATGGCAGGAGCCAGGATCCAGGTGCTTTTCCTGGTCTCCCATGGGGTGCAGGGCCCAAGCACCTGGGCCATCCTCCACTGCACTCCCTGGCCATAACAGAGAGCTGGCCTGGAAGAGGGGCAACCGGGACAGAATCTGGCGCCCCAACCGGGTCTAGAACCCGGTGTGCCGGCGCCGCAAGGTGGAGGATTAGCCTATTGAGCCACGGCGCCGGCTGGCATGCACTTTTTAAAAAATGCTCACATTTTGGTTTGAAAAAGGCAAGTGATTTCCTGTATTTCTCATTTTTCATTTCTGTCAATTCTGTTTTAACCTTGGATTTATCAGTGGACAAAGTAACAATTTAACCCTGTTTTCTCACATCCTTTGGACTGTTTTTCTAGGTTGTCATTTCTTTTTAATCATTTCCTATTATGACTGGGAGACTTTCAATGATTTATCTAAGTCATTTACTTTTTCTTTATTTGCTTCTGAAATCTTAAGACCCCTCCAGAAAATGCAGGATGTCAGTGATAACTTTAACAGGTGTTCAAATATTGCAGAATGTCTTTGGTTTATGTGATAAGATTGTCAAACAGCTTTATAGTCTGCAATGACTAACTACCTTCCACAACACCATTCAGTAAATTAGTCTCAATTTCTCACCAAAGTTACGCTACCAAATTACCTAATCTGTACTTAATCATGTGTTTGACCTGAGGCTGATTTTCTTACTTGTATATTCTTTTTATTAGATTATTTCTATGCTTATCATTTCTTAATTATTGATCATTTAAGATCTTTTGTATTACTATGTACATAGGATGTATTACATATACATTCTGTGATTTTTTATATGAATAAACTGTACCGTATACAATGGAGTTTTCGAGCATAACTTATTGATTATAATTTACCATTTATTACTCCAAATGAGTTTCAAGATATCTTTTTTACTAACATAACAGCTTCAGGATTATATTTATATTAATATATTAAATGTGGTAACAAGTAGCAGCTTTTCAATATTTAGTCTTTTTTTCCAACACCCTCCTATGTTTCTCTTGGATTTTAAATTTTTTCATCATTTTCTAAGTTTAACAGCTCCTCTGTCTAGCTTCTATGTCTTTCTGTTAGACCTATAATTTCCATATTTTCATTGCTATTTGGAGTAGAATCATTCCTCTTGGTATATTCTACTTATTAACCTGAACACGTTTTCTCTTGCCCTGACTTGCTTTTGTCCTTTAAAATAGTATTCTCAGCGTTAGGAAGGTCTCTGAATTTCAGAGGAACGGAAGCAAGGACAGGCCTGGGGCGGCCCCAGGTGTGATGGGGTGGCAGAAGGACGTTTCCACGGCACGCGTGCGTTTCTGGGGGTGGAGAAAGCAGCAGCGATGCAGGGGTGGGAGAGGGGCACACACGGGCAGCTTGCCACAAGGGCTGTAGAAACTCCCTGCGTCAACAGTTTCAGTTTCTTTATCCTTAAATGTTATACTGGGAACAAAATAATCTCTCAGGTCCATTTGGAGTTGATAGAGCTTAACTGTTAAGAGCCTGGTCCCACGAGACACACAGAGTGGATGGTGACATCACGTCTCTAAGGCCACTCCGCACAGTTCAGGGGTAAACTCCGCAGTTCTCTGAGACTGGGATTGCCGTGACCTTGTGAGACAGCCCCCGTGCTGAGACAACCACAGCTGGCTTGGGCGCTGTCTTCCAGGAACCGTCCCCATACCTAGCAAACCCCTCTCTCCTTCCCCTCCTGACTGCTGCTCCCAAGGGCTCGTGTTTGTGATCAGATGGCTGCAGAGCACAAGGGTCCCTCGGTAAGTGCCTCCCATTTCCACATCTCTGAAAGTCAGGAAGTGTCCTTTACCTGGTGCTGACAGCTCGATGGGGTGCTTTGAGGAAGCGGTGGCCCCGCACAGAAATCGGGTTAATGCCCCTGAGGCCAGCAGTCAGCCTCGCTGAGCTTCTAATGCTCATTGCACTGTGCCTTTCTATACAAACATAAATGTCTTCGTCAGCTGGCCCAAATGTGCTCACATGCCACCCTACAGGACTCCCTCTCTCTCGGAGCATGGAAAACCTTCTCATGGAGATTCTACTGCCGCAGTGAGGACCAAGTGCTGTGCTGCCCGATGTTGAAGTTCCCCCCAAGTTTTCATTTTCTGTCCATTCTTCTTTTTCAGTGTTTCTATTTTCATCCCCTGATATCCACCCCATTCTCTCGTTTCCTTTTAGATTTGTATTTTTTTATTTTATAGTTTTTCTGTATAATTATTCTTTTATTATGATCTTACAACAATTTCACCACTGAAATAAAGAAATGGAGCAACATAATTCCTCATGTCAGATTAATACTTTCTCCATGTTGAACTCAGAAATTAGATAAGTATTGTCAGGAAGCTATAGTTACCCGTTCCTCAGGTTTGTCATTTGGGCAGCATGAGTAACAACAAGGAAACAGAGTAAGAATTATTTAATACTTGATTCATTCTGTCCACAACAGTTCCCCAGTTTTGTCTTTTCGTTTTGGGTGTTGTGTTGTTTTGTTTTTACTTTTCATGATCCTAATTTTTTTAAGATCCTACTCTAGTTTTCTTGCAAAATGTTTCAAATTGTGGTCACACTCTGCATTTGACTGATTATTTAATGGTCAGAATCATGTGAAACATTTGGCAAGAATATGACAAAGAGGCTGGTGTGTGCTGTAAAAGGATATTTTCACCAGACAGAAAATCCTAGGTTGCAAGTTCCTTGAGTATATGGGAACCATAAAGTTGCCTGCCAATCTTCCCATGCAAACAAAAAGTAAGTTCTAAATAACCAAATAGTTAATAAAAGTATAATTGAAATCCCCAAAATTTGAGATGTCTTGGGATTTCACAAGCAAAGTTTAAAAGACACAGAAAATGGGTTGTAATCATTAAAAAATTCCTAATGTATAATGAAGCATGAGATTGAAAACAAGAGATTAACTAGGAAAATACCCCCCCAAAATGAGTGATACAGGATAAAATTACTACATGGACCACTTAGAGCAGCTAAAGGTACAATTCACAGAAATTTTTCAAAATGAACAGATGAATCACTTGCAACTCCAATGACTAGCAAAGTGGCTATGATATAATTTAATCAATTATTTCAGTTACTACAAAAATACAAGGTGATTATACTTTCATCCAGTGGTTCACTTGCTATAGCAAGCAACTTCACCATAAGTTTTAAAATTCTTATTGGTCAAAAAATTTGATTTGTTAAAGTAGTCAAGAAAATCAGAAGCACAAACAGTTTAAATAATATTTACTGTAACACTAATGGAATGATGAACATAGTAGAGACATAATCTGAGTTACAGTTGTATATTAAGTTACCGTTACTTTGTTGCTGTTAAGGGTTATTTGCTAACATAGCTGGTTCTATGCCACTCTTTGCAGCATTTTATGTATAATAGTGTATCAGTCCCCACACATCCACTGGGGTAGCTATGATTATAGACCTCTTTCTAAAGATAAAGAAAATAAAATTCAAAGTGATTAAGAATACCACTTAAAGTCACACAGTGAGAAACGGACGCAGCCTGGTGAATCAGTAGTTTTAAATAAAGTTGCCTTATGAAAGTTTTCTCTTTGCACTGTGGTTTCTAATGTCACGGGGATCGCTCTCTCCTGTGGGGAATGCAGTATTTCAGAAACCCGGCAGTAGATTTATTTGGACTTAACCCTCTTAGATATTAATTTATCCTCTTGAATTTATGAATTTCACCACATTTGGGACACTTTTAGTCATTTTCCTTGGGAAACATTTTCACTCCTGCCTAGTCTCTTCTCTCTTCTTGAGCTTCCAATCATTCCAACGTCAGCTCTTTTGTTGTCCCAGATCTCTGAGGCTCTGTTCCAGTCTAGTTTGTCTCCTTCATCCCAATGAGACAATTTCTACTGAATTTGTCTTCAAGTACTCTGTTTCCTTTGTCATCTCTCCTAGTGAATCCCTTTAATGCAACTTTATTACTATTATTATTTTGTATGCTTCCAAAGTTCATTCCTCTTTTTTCTTTCTTGTATTTTTTTAAAGATTTATTTTATTTATTTGAAAGACAAAGTTACAGAGAGAGGTAGAGACAGAGAGAAAGGTCTTCCATCTGCGGGTTCACTCCCAAGATGGCCACGACGGCCGGAGCTGTATAGATCCGAAGCCAGGAGCCAGGAGCTTCTTCCGGGTCTCCCACATGCGTGCAGGGGCCCAAGGACTTGGGCCATCTTCTACTGTTTTCCCAGGCCATAGCAGAGAGCTGGATTGGAAGAGGAACAGCTGGGACTAGAACCGGTGCCCACATGGGATGCTGGTGCTTCAGGCCAGGGCTTTAAACCGCTGCACCACAGAGCCAGCCCCTCTTTCTTGTATCTTTTCTGTCTTTTCCAAGAAGTGATATTTTTTCATTTGTTGCAAAAGTGTCTGTAATTGTTTGATGGAGCATTGTTATCATTGCTGCTTTGGATTTTCTGGCAGATAACCCCAAATCTGTGTGTTGGTATCTGAAGACTGTATTTCTTATGGAATTCATAGTCCCTGGTTCAATAACCATCCTAGATGCTTTGAGGAGGCCTTGAGAACATCCATGGGAAATTACAATATGAAAAGCCAATTCATGGATTTCTAAAGTTTTTGAACCGAAATAAGCCTCTTTCAATTCCATTTGTCCACAGATTTTTTGAAGTATCCTCATATTGTGTCATCAACCAGTTACTGTTTGAGGCTTTTATTTTAGCCTACAGTCAACCTGTCTGGGTCCCTCACGGAGATCTGGCTCAGGTCTGGGGCTGTGGGTAACTGCTCCTTGACTTTCAGAATCTTCGAAGTGGGATTCTGGTTTTCCTAACTTGGGTACTTCCAAGAATCCCATCTCAAGCCTGGGTGATGTCCCAGACTAGTATTCATTTCTCAAATATTTGACTGTGTTTTTTCTGGTCAGTTTCATGCATGGACTGCTCCAAAAGCTGCCATGGTTTCACGCCCAGGTGGTGGGATCATTCTGAATTTTCAACCTCACCTCAAATGTTACATACTCAGTGAGGCCTTCCAATCTATTTGTTCAAATTTGTTGCCTCTTGTTATTTTCAACTTCCTCATATAATATTTTCATAATATCTGTCACAACTTATATTTTATTGCACGTTGGCTTACTTGTTACTATCCTAGCTTCCCACTTCTTCCCACGAAAATAGTAATGAGTTGGAGATGGACTTTGCTTTTTACCACTTATTCAGCACATACCACAATGTCTGACACCACATTCTGTTGAATGATTAAATGGGTGGGATCTCTTTCAAACTAAATATACATTTTTTAAAAAATTTTTTTATTTATTTGAAAGGCAGAGTTACAGAGAGGTAGAGGCAGAAGACGAAGAAGAGACATCTTCCATCTACTGGTTCATTCTCCAAATGATCTCAATGGCCAGAGCTGGAATGATCCAAAACCAGGAGCCAGGAGCTTCTTCCAAGTCTCCTAAATGGGTGCAGGGGCCCAAGTACTTGTACTATCTTCAACTACTTTCCCAGGTTCATTAGCAGGGAGCTGGATCAGAACTGGAGCAGCCAGGACTTGAGCTAGTACCCGTATGTTATGCTGGTACTGCAAGTGGCAGCTTTATCCATTACACCACAGTGCTGGCCCCAGCAAATATACATTTTTAAAAAATGTATGTAACATTGGCACTACAGTAACTGCCGTATACATATTAACTTGTTTAGCACAGTTTTTATAATGTTGGCTATATAATTTTTATTTTTTTTCAGAACAGAATAAACTTACATTAAATATTTAAAATCACTGTTGCTGGTTATAGAATAGTCTGCTGTAACTGATATCTCATTCACACAATGAGTAAGTCCTCAGCAAATATTTACTGAGCTTTAAACCTAAGGAATTACTCTAGTTAATTGAAGAAACATATAAGACTCTTTTCTCCAAGTAGCTTGCATTCTATCTGGAGGAGAGAGAGAATAAACTAGTAACAAACTAATAAGTAGATTAACAAGATAATTCAGTGTATTATTGATTTGAGGAAAGTGGAGTAAGATAGGGAGAATGACTACTTGAGATGGAGATACACTGAAAGATATCAAATCAATCATGTGGAAATCCACAAAGACCCTTTCAGATTAAGTCTCTTTTGCTTGAGAAAGCGAGGGCGTACAGTATTGCCGGAGTGTGGTGAGCAGGAGTCAGGTAGAAAGGGAGGGCGTGAGGACAGAGGAGGTAAGATCAGGCTTTGTTGTGATTGAGGGGTCACTTATTCCCATCGCAATGGGGAGCAACCTGTTGGAGGCATTGGATGTGTGGAGCTGTACTTCATTATTGTTATGAACATGCCACTATCCACATACCTGTTTTATAGTTGTCAGGCATTTCTCAGTTCTGGTCTCTGGCTGTTAAAGAGCAACTCTAGGTGCCAGTCTTGTGATGCACTGGGTTAGGCCACCACTTCTGACACTGGCATCCCTTATAATTTAGAATTGGAGTCCCACCTGCTTCACTTCTGATCCAGCCCCCTGCTAATGTGCTTGGGAAGGCAGCAGAGAATGACCCAAGTGCTTGGACCCCTGCCTCCCATGGACCGTGACGGAAGTCCAGGCTCCTGGCTTATGGCTGGCCCAGCCCTGGCTGCTGTGGTCATTTGAGAATGAACCAGTGAGTGGAATCTCTCTCTCTCTCTCTCTCTCTCTCTCTCTGTAACTCTGCCTTTCAAATAAATAAGTAAATCTTTAAAACAAAACAAAACAAAAAAGAATAACTCTACTATAAATGTCCACGAGTTTTGATGGTCATATGTACTCACTTCTTTTCAGTATGTACCTAAGAGTGATTTGCTGAGACACAGGAGAGATGGGGCGGGGGTACCTAGAGTAGGCACTCGCAAAATATTTTCTAAGTACCTACAACAGTTTATGCTCCTTCCAGCAATCTACAGCAGTTCCAGTTGATTCTCATTCTTGCCCAAACGCAGTCTTTCAGACTTTTAAATTTTACTCAATCTATGGGGCTGGCGCTGTGGTGCAGCGGGTTAACGCCCTGGCCTGAACCGCTGGCATCCCATATGGGCACCGGTTCTAGTCCTGGCTGCTCCTCTTCCCATCCAGCTCTCTGCTGTGGCCTGGTAAAGCAGTGGAAGATGGCCCAAGTGCTTGGGCCCCTGAACCCATGTGGGAGACCCGAAAGAAGCTCCTGGTTCCTGGCTTCAGATGGATGCATCTACAGCCATTGCAGCCATCTGGAGAGTGAACCAGCGGATGGAAGACCTCTCTCTGTGTGTCTCTACCTCTCTCTGTAACTCTGTCTTTCAAATAAATAAAATAAATCTTAAAAAAAAAAGTTGTTGATGCTGATACAAGTACAGCCATGTCTGCAGCTTTGCTCATTTGTAAGGTGAAAGTGAAATCCAGTAAACAGGATTAGCCCAGGTCTCCCCGTTGCAGCTAGATCTTTAATTCGATGACACAGGAACACCGGAAATGGCACTGCCCTGATTTTTCACAGGCATTTCACACACCAGTTGTCCAATAGACACAAATATGTACAGTTCTTTGTACAGCAGTTATAAATCAGTAAACGTTTTTAAAGATACATTTTTGAAGTAGAGTTTATTATTTTATTAGCCACTGTGTGGGCTTTCCCATCCAAAGCAAGGTGACCAGCTACTCTGTCAGACACTTCAGGAGCTGTCTCATTTCTGGCTAGAAAATCAGAACATATTTTGCTTTCAAAAAGCCCATAATAGGTACATTTAAAATATTCAGGAATGAGTGTTCAGCATGGTAGCTAAGACACCTGCATCCCAATCAAAGTGCCTGGGTTTGAGTTCTGACTCCACTCCTGATGACCACTTCCTCTAATGCACACCCTGCTGGGCTGCAGTGATGGATCAAATACCTGGGTCCCTGCCACTCACACGGGAGACCTGGACTGACATCCTGGCGTCTGGACTCTGTCATGGACACTTCGGGGTGGAAGTGGATAAACGATTTCTTTCTGTTCGTCAGTCTCTGTCGCCATGCCTTTCAAATAAATAATATAAAAATTTAAATAATTACTTTTAAAAATTTTAATTCAGTTTCTTTTTGTTAATCTCTGAATGAGTAATGTCAAACAATGATGTTACCTTTTGAGTATTAATTTGCTTATTGATTCTTCCTACATGTTTTTGACAGATATAGCTATTGCAACTACATTCTATAGACTTCTACTAGTCCGTTGCTTGTCTTTTCATTTTCTTCATAGTACCTTTATTTTAAAAAAAAAAGATTTATTTACTTATTTGAAAGGCAGAGTTACAGAGAGAGAAGGAGAGGGAGAGAGAAAGAGACTCTTCCATCTATGGTTCACTTCCCAAATGGCTGCAATGGCTGTTTTAGGCTAGGCCAAAAGAGCCAGGAGCTTCTTCCAGATTTCTCATGTGGGTGTAGGGACCCAAGCACTTGGATCATTTTCCTCTGCTTTCCCAGGCACATTAGCAGGGAGGTGGATCAGAAGTGGAGCAGCCAGGACAGGAACCTGCACCCAGTTGGGATATTGTCACATGTGGTGGCTTAACCCACTTAGCCACAACAAGGCCCCTTCATGGTACCATTAAATGAAGACCAGATTTTAAAATTTTATGTTTAGGTATCTAATCAATATTTTTTAAAAGAAAATATTTATTTTTTTTAAACTTTTATTTAATGCATATAAATTTCCAAAGTACGACTTATGGATTACAATGGCTTCCCCCCCCATACCGTCCCTCCCACCCACAACCCTCCCCTTTCCCACTCCCTCTCCCCTTCCATTCACATCAAGATTCATTTTTGATTATCTTAATATACAGAAGATCAGCTTAGTATACATCAAGTATGGATTTTAACAGTTTGCTCCCACACAGAAACATAAAGTGAAAAATAATAGATGATTTTTTTTAAATGATGATGAAATCAGAGCAGACCTATTGTCATGTTTAATCCCAGTGAGAGTCAAGTTGGGAGTTGATAATTTCTTTTTTTTTTTTTTACAGAGGATCAGTTTAGTATGCATTAAGTAAGGATTTCAACAGTTTGCACCCCCATAGAAACACAAAGTGAAATATATTGTTTGAGTACTCGTTATAGCATTAAATCTCAATGTACAGCACATTAAGGATAGAGATCCTACATGAGGAGTAAGTGCACAGTGACTCCTGTTGTTGACTTTACCAATTGACACTCCTGTCTATGGCATCAGTAATCTCCCTATGCTCCAGTCATGAGTTTCCAAGGCTATGGAAGCCCTCTGAGTTCTCCGACTCTTATCTTGTTTAGACACGGTCACAGTCAAAGTGGAGGTTCTCTCCTCCCTTCAGAGAAAGGTACCTCCTTCTTTGATGACCTGTTCTTTCCACTGGGATCTCACTCGCAGAGATCTTTTGCCAGAGTGTCTTGGCTTTCCATGCCTGAAATACTCTCATGAGCTTTTCAGCCAGCTCTGAATGCCTTTAGGGCTGATTCTGAGGCCAGAGTGCTATTAGGGACATCTGCCATTCTATGAGTCTGCTGAGTATCTCACTTCCCATGTTGGATCACTCTCCCCTTTATTTACTCCATCGGTTAGCGTTAGCAGGTACTAGACTTGTCTATGTGCTCCCTTTGACTCCCAGTCCCTCCACCATGACCAACTGTTTTTATTTTATATTTATTTTTTATTTATTTGAAAGTCAGAGTTACACAGTGAGAGGAGAAGCAGAGAGAGAGAGAGAGAGAGGTCTTTCATCACTGGTTCACTCCCCAGTTAGCCACAACGGCCAGAGCTGCACCAATCCAAAGTGAGAAGCCAGGAGCGCCTTCTGGGACCCATGTGGGTGCAGGGGCCCAAGGACTCGGGACATCTTCTACTGTTTTCCCAGGCCACAGCAGAGAGCTGGATGGGAAGTTGGACAGCTGGGACTAGAACCGGTGCCCATATGGGATGCCAGCGCTGCAGGCCAGGGCGTTAACCCGCTGCGACACAGCACAGGCCCCTCTAATCAATCTTTAATGGCATGAGGTAATGGTTGAAGTGTATTTCTATATGTTTATTAGGTTTTCCTCAATAAATGTGTTGATAAGAATTTTATTTCCCCCATTAAACTGCCTTACTGCTTTTGACAAAAATCAGCCACCTATGTGCACGTGAGTCTATTGCTGCAGACTCTGTGCTGTTCCAGCTTCCCTGGCTTTGCATATGCAGAGGGCTCTCGCATTCCTGAGGGTACTGAAGCCATCCTAGGTTTTGAATTGTTACAGAGATGTTAGAACTAGTATTTCAATTTCTACAAAATTGCGTACTGGAGTTTGGATTGGATTGGATTGAGAAGTATAGATCTACTTGTTGAAAGCTGACATTTTGATAGCACGCAGTACCCTGGTCTTTGAACAACTGAGTAGCTCTCTGCTCATTTTGTCTATTTATTTCTAATTAATCTGAGAAGTGTTTTGTAGTTTCAAATGTATAGCTTTTAATACTGTTATATTTATTCCTAAGTGTTTTTTCTTTTTGATGGTATTGTAAACAAAATACTTTTATTTTCTTTTCAAATACAAGTCGCCCTGTTATAGAGAATAATTGATTTTATATGTGGAACTTTAGTACTACAAACATGTTTAATTCATTAACTGATTCAGGTAAGTTTTTGTAGGTTTCTTAGCCTTTTTCATGGACACATGCACACTATCTGCAAATGAAAACAGTCTTACTTGTTACCTTCCAAACTGTACATTTTACTTCATCTTTTCACAGGAATACTTATAGGGCCAATATGTATATGTGTAATGTTTTGTTTAAATGGTCAGAAAAGGTAACATTTTATTTCTCATTTTTGGTTGCTTTATTTATTTGAAAGGCACAATTACAGAGAGAGACAGAGAGAATCTGCCATCCACTGGTTCATTCTCCAACTGGCCACAACAGCTAGAGCTAGGCCAACCCAAAGCCAATAACTTCTTTCAGGTCTCTGACGCGGGTACAGGGGTTCAAGGACTTGGGGCATCCTCCACTGTCTTCCCAGGCTTTAGCAGAGAGTTGGATTGGAAGAGGAGCCGCTGGTACATGAACCGATGCCCATATGGGATTCCATCGTCATAGGCAGAGGCTTAGACTACTATACCACAGCACCGGCCCCAACACAGTTTTATATCAACATTTTTCTGATTTTTATGTCTACTCAGAAACATAGGAGGGTACTTCAAAAAGTTTTTGGAAAATGTGCATTATCTTTTAGTTTTATTTTCCCACAAATTTGTTGAAATACCCCTGTATGTTTTCTCCTTATCTTGATTCAAAAAAATCTCACACATTGTAACTTATTATCCTGGAATAAAAGGAACCGTCTGAATATATAGGAATAGTATGAGCTGTAATATCTCTTGGTCCCCTAGGGTTTATAGTCTAGGCCCACCACCATGCTTACAGACAATAATACCAGAGCATAGTTTACAACAATTACCATAAGTATTTCTATCCCTATAGGAGTAAGGGTATTTAGTTGATTGGCAACTTTGCATGGCAGTATTATTAAATGATATTTAGCCATTTAATGAGCCATAGGCTTTACCTTCCTATTTACTGTTGGAAGCCTAACAGGAATTGTTCCAGCCAATTCATCATTAGACATTGTTCATTATACTTATCATGTTGTAGCACATTTCTACTATGTTCTATCTATAGGAACTGTTTTTGCTTTTATAGGAGGACTTACACAATGATTTCCACTGTTTTGGGGATAGCACCCCAATCTGAGCTAAAATCCATTTTACATTTATATTTGTGGATGTCAACCTCACTGCCTTCCCACATTTCATTGCACCATCAGTCATGCCCCGATGATAGCCTCATTACCCTGATACCTATGCAACATGAATGACTGTCTCATCGGTGGGTTCACTTATTTCGCTAATAGCCAGTTTAGTAACAATCTTCATGATGTGAGAAGGCTTTGCTTCAATATGAGAAGTCTCAGTAATAGAGCTTGTAAGTGTGTGGCTCTAATCATAGCCTTATCTCCACTGTACTTGAACTAGTTCCACTAGAAGATTTTGAAAGCTGACTGTGTTACATTATGTCGATGTTATAATGTCATTGTGAAGCTAAGCAGCATTACTTTTCAAAGACTGAGAGTGTCAACCCTTCCACAATGAAATACCACAGTTAAAGACATCAACATGATTCATTACTATCATCTCAATAATCTTAGCATGGTTTATCTTATTGTAATTAAAACTCTCAAGATACACCTGTTCAGTGCAGCACTGTGGCATAGTGGGTAAAACCACTGCCTGCAGTCCCATATGGACATCGGTTCAAGTCCTGGCTGCTCCACTTCCAATCCAGCTCTCTGCTATGTCCTGGGAAAGCAGTGAAAGATGGCTCAAGTCCTTGGGAGACCCGCAAGAAGCTCCTGGCTCCTGGCTTTGGATCGGTCCAGCTCCGGCCATTGTAGCCATTTGAGAGTGAACAGGCATATGAGAGACCTCCCTCTCTATCTCTGTCTCTGCCTCTCTAATAAATAAATAAATCTTAAAAAGAATACACCTGTTTTTTAAAGCCTTCACCAAAGAATGTTGGAACATGTAAATATGAGACCCTTTGAGGGGAAAAAAGAACGAAAGTTTCTTCACTTCTTTCATTATCCATATAATAGTACCTATTGCTATTCTAATTATCTCATTCTCAAATATTACCCATCCTGCCCCCAAGTGCCCAATTAGTCTCTGTTCAACAGTGACTACTGCAACTAGTACTCATAATGTTGATTAACTTGATCTTTAATACCAATTTATCTCTCTTTTTTTTTATTTGACAGGTAGAGTTATAGACAGTGAGAGAGAGAGAGAGACAGAGAGAAAGGTCTTCCTTCCATTGGTTCACTCCCCAAACGGCCGCCATGGCTGGAGCCGTGCCAATCCAAAGCCAGGAGCCAGGTGCCTCCTCCCAGTCTCCCATGCGGGTGCAGGGGCCCAAGCACTTGGGCCATCCTCCACTGCCCTCCTGGGCCACGGCAGAGAGCTGGACTGGAAGAGGAGCAACCAGGACTAGAACCCGGTTCCCATATGGGATGTCTGTTCCGCAGGCAGAGGATTAACCAAGTGAACCACGGCGCCAGCTCCACCAGTTTATCTCTTGGCTCAACTAATATACTGGGAACTATTCACCAGAAACAGGTGAAAGTTTTGAAGAAAACCCAATAACACAATAAAAATAATACTGGCCGGCGCCGTGGCTCACTAGGCTAATCCTCCGCCTTGCGGCACTGGCACACCGGGTTCTAGTTCTGGTCGGGGCGCCGGTTCTGTCCCGGTTGCCCCTCTTCCAGGCCAGCTCTCTGCTGTGGCCCATGAGTGCAGTGGAGGATGGCCCAAGTGCTTGGGCCCTGCACCCCATGGGAGACCAGGAGAAGGACCTGGCTCCTGCCATCGGATCAGCGCGGTGCGCCAGCAGCAGCACGCCAACCGCGGCAGCCATTGAAGGGTGAACCAACAGCAAAAAGGAAGACCTTTCTCTCTGTCTCTCTCTCACTGTCCACTCTGCCTGTCAAAAAAAAAAATAATAATAATACTTAACACAGTACAGTGTATGTTATAATTATTTCATGGAATTTAACCAAGGCTAATGACATGAAAAGTAATTGCTTTTTTTCAGCTGTAAGAACCCTGATGACCAACATTTGGAAAACCTGTCCCCTCATTATGATAATTAACCACTCATTCATTGTCTTACCAGCCCCATCAGATATTTCAGCATGATGAGATGTTGGCCTCCTTTTAGTATTGAGTATTCTAGATCATCACAGGCTAACATTGGCCATTCACTGTGCACCAGATACAATAACCACATTCTCCTCCCACCCAAGTCTGCCAAGGAGTAAATGGCAGCTGAATCCGCCCCTGTTGCTGTGCCAATGGAACACTCACACTGTTCATCTGCTTATTTTAACACGTGAACCAAGGGACCACAGCCCACCTAGCTTTCTAGAAACCTGGAACATTGGGATTATCCTGTTATTTGCAGCCGTGGCCACAGCATTCACGGGCTGTGTATTTCGTTAAGGGCAAATATCTTTCTGAGATTCAATAGTAATTACAAATCTATTATCAACTACTCCATACATCGTTACTGATTTAGTAAGGAGACTTTTCAATTGCCAAATCTATCCTTACAAAATTCTATTCACTTTGTGTTAGCATGTGTTATTTCATCCCAAGACATTATTCACTTTCTGTTTTTTTATGAAACAGGAGCAAACAGCCATCAGGAATCTCCTCCAATGCAGGTAAAATTCTGTCTCACAACCTTAGTTGTCTTTAGACATTCCAGGTTCTCTTTCTTACCACCACTCCTATGAACCTTAGTTCTTAGTTCTATTCTCTCCTGGCCTTTTAGGAGACCCAACAGCTAAACTGCAGTGAAGGGTGGGCACTGTGGCATAGTGGGTTAAGCCGCCACCTGCAGTGCCGGCATCCCATAAGGGCGCTGGTTCGAGTCCTGGCTGCTCCTCCTCTGATGCGGCTCCCTGTATGGCCTGGGAAAGTCACAGTTGGCAGCTGTTCCCACTATGCCATAGCACCAGCCCCAAAAGTTACTATTCTCAAGGAAATGTATGAAATTGCCTTTCCCCCAATTTCACCAACAGAAATGGACTACCAAACATGTTTATTTTTATTTATTTATTAAAGATGAGTTTATTTATTTGAAAACGCAGAGTTACAGAGAGGGAGAGACAGAGAAAGAAATCTGTCTGCTAGTTCACCCCCGTAATGGTCACAACAGCCAGAGCTGGGCCAGGCCAAAGCCAGGAGCCAGGAGCTGCTTCTGAGTCTCCCACATGGGTGGCAGGGTCGCAAGCACTCTGGCTGTCCTCCACTGCTTTCCTAGGCCATTAGCAAGGAGCTGAGTCAGAGGTAGAGCAGCCAGGACACAAACCAGCACCCATATGGGATGCTGGCATCGCAGGTGGCAGTTTAACCTGCTGCTTTACAGCACCAGCCCCTATTTTTATTTATTTTACTTGAGTAGGGGGTAGAGGGGAGAGAGAGAGAGAGAGAACAGAGAGCCCTCATCCACTAAATCACTTGCCAAATACCTACAGTGACTAGGGCTGGGCCAGGCCAAAGCGAGGGTCAGGAATTCTTTCTGGATCTCCCACAGGAGTGGCAGACTCAGCTACTTGAGCCATCACCTGCTGCCTCCCAGGGTGCACATCAGTGGAAGCTGGAATCAGGAGCAGAACCAGGACCTAAACCCAGGCGTTCTACTATGCAATGGAGGCATCCCATGTGGCATCTTTACTAAATGAAGCACCCACCACAGGATGACCAAATTATTTGCTTTAGTCCTTCTGATAGTCAAATGTGGCATGATTTTGATCTGAATTTCCCTTACTATGAATAAGGATGAATGTTTTTTCTTTACATAAGTTATTTCTTTTTCTTTTTCCATGAACTGTAACCTCATATCTTTTGCACATCTTTTTTTACTGTGTTTTTTATTTTATATCTTGATAATTTTTAAATTATCCTTTTGTCACTGATCTGAGTTTTATAAATTTTCCATTTGTGTTTTGTCATTTATCGTTTGAGTTTTTCTATGTAGAAACAAATTTAGTAAACCAATCTTTCTTTGCAGAAAATAGAAAAAAAAAGTATGATTAGAAAATTCCTACTTTGTCACTCTAATGAATGAATACATCTTGGTAATACACATTCAAGGGCTGATGAGAAACTTCTTAAGGGATGACACAGACTGACCTTTGAATCCAATAATCAACTTTACTCTCATTAGCAGACAATTATATCGCTTCTGTTTTGATGTACAGTAGAATACTGGAAATATTCTTGACAAAAAATGAGATACAGTCAAGTCTGTAGACTGAATTAAAAGCTCATAGAAAATATTGAGAATAAAGCAGCAAGTGAAATGAAGCCATGAGGACACAATCTGACTACGTGAAATTCTACATGTCAGGAATAGTGATGTGACGTCCTTGGCACATAAGTGTTATAACAAAAACTGTAGGAGGGGGTTCCAGCCAAGACAGGAGAACAGGTATTAGACTTATTATTCCAAAAACAATAAATAGATGAAGAACTCACACACAAGAATGAAGCAACCGTCTCCAGGCTTTGGAAAACAGATGGCCCAAGGCGGGGATCCTTAGGAGAAGAGACATTGGTGAACTTGACATTCAGCCCATCTCACTGTCTGGGAACTGTTTCCAAACCTTAGCACCAAGAATAGAGTCCAGACGTAGAGCAGAAATCTTGCTGGGTAAAGGAAACACCAGCAGATGTGGGCTGGGTTTTATGAGACAAGTCACAAGAGAAAAAGGAGTAGAACAGAGATGGAGTCCAGGGAACTGCATACTGGTCACGTGGAGACTGCAGTGGTATCCTGAGCAGGAAGCTGCACGTGCACCAGTGCTCTGGGCATGACACCAAGGAGCCTAACAGAACAGATATGCGGTGGGAGCTGGGGGTGGGCCGAGTTGTGAGCCCAGTGGAGAACTGGAGATTGCACTGTGCCCACAGAGTTAAGAGTTTGAGCGGAGCAGCCAGAACAGAGATTGTACATGGCTTCTTTCCCTAACACTCTAGTTCTCATCTTTATTAGGCTTATTCTTGTGCGTGGGGTGAGAAACTAATTTTTCCAACGACAGTGTAGTGTCCCCCTATGACTAATTTCATGTCAGTAAAGACAGAAGAAGCAATACACCTTTACTGTCCCACCTCAGGGACAGTTCACTCAATGTCACAATGTGGTTCACAGGAATCTTTTTTTTTAAAGGGGCGGGGAGAGGGCAGCACTGTGGTGTACCTAGGGAAGCTGCTGCCTGCAGTGTCCGCATCGCCGGGAGCTCCACTCCAATCCAGCTCTCTGCTATGGCCTGGGGAAGCAGTAGAAGATGGCTCAAGTGCTTTGATCCCTGCACCCTTGTGGGAGACCCAGAAGAAGCTCCTGGCTCCTGGTTTCCAACTGGACCAGTGGGCCGGCTGTTGCAGCCTTTCGGGGAGTGAACCAACAGATGGAAGACCTCTCTCTCTCTCTCTTTCTCTCTCTCTCTCTTTCTCCCCCCCCCCCCAGTCTTTGCCTCTGTAACTCTTTCAAATAAATAAAATAAATCTTTAAAAATATTTATTTTATTTAATTAACAGGCAGACTGACAAAGAAAGACAAAGAGATCTTCTATCCACTGGTTCAGTATCCAAATGGCCACAACAGGTTTGGGTCAGGATGAAACCAAGAGCCAGGAACTCCATCTGGGTCTCCCACATGGGTGCCAAAGGCCCAAGCACTTGGGCCATCTTTCCCAGGTGCATCAGCAGGCAGCTGGATTGGAAGCAGCGCAGCTGGGACTTGAACGAGTGCTCAGATTTGGGATGCCAGCCTCAGTGGCTTAACCATCTACACCACAACACCAGCCCCTCAAAGAGATCTTGGTTGCCATTCCCTCTATATCACACTGGCCCTTTACATTAGATTCTGACTGTACCTCATGTGCAAAATGGAGCAACTATGCTAGACATTGGTGAGACATTTGCAAATCAGAGGATAGGAAATACAGCTGACAAAAATTCAGGGACCATCTACCTCTGAAATGTCTAGGGATCCAGCGGGTGACCTAGCCCTTCTAAGGTATAGGATAGGTTGTTGCATCCAGCTCCTTGTACAACAACAACAACAAAAAAAGAGGGACAGCACCTTCTGGACTTCTTTGGACTTTGGAGATAGTATGTTCCTCATTTACGCATGCTACTCCAGCCCATTTACCAAGGTCCCATAAAGTTGCCAGTTTTGAGTCGAGCCCAAAACAAGAAAATGTCTTGCAACAGGTCCAGACTGTTCACCAACAGGTCCAGACTGCTCAGCCCCTGCAGGTGTATGACCCAGTAGATCCAACATTGCTTGAGGTTGCACAGCCAGATCGGGATGCTGTGGGGGACTTTCAGCAGGCCCACGAGGGTGAACTATACAGCAGGCCCTGGGGAGTTTTAAACAAAGTCATGCATGCAGAGTGCTACTCTCCTGTTGAGAAGCGGCTCTTCATTTGCTGCCGGGTCTTAGTGAGCCATCCAGTTACCATGCAACCTAAGCTGCCCATCGTGAACTGGGTGTTGTCTGACCCGCCAAGCCCAAAATTCGGCATGCACTGAACCACTGCATAACCAAATGGAAGTGCTCTATATGAGACCCATGCTGGCCCTGAAGGCACAAGTAACTTGCATGAGGAAGTAGCCTAAAGGCTCCACTCCTGCCACCTTACTTTCTCCCAGCGCACAGCTGTGAACTCATAGGAAATTCCCTGTGATCAGTTGACTAAGGAAGACAACACTTGGGCCTGGTGTGCAGATGGCTCTATTGGCACTACAGCCCCGTTAGGAGAAATCCTGGCAGACAGAGGCTAAGGGAGATACTCCCAGTCAGTTGAGCTTCAAGCAGTGCAACACTTCCTACATCTCCCTTGGGAGGTATAAATGGTGAGACGTGCAGTTGTATGCTAATGTGTGTGCTGCAGTTGGATGCTGAGGGACTTGGAAGGAATACGTAACGGGGACAAGATCTGGAGGGGCCGGCACTGTGGCACTATGAATTGAGCCACTTTCTGCAGTGTTGGCATCACATATAGGCACCAGTTGGAGTCCCGGCTGTTCCACTTCCCATCCAGCTCCCTGCCAATGAGCCTGGGAAAGTAGTAAAAGACGGCCCAAGTGCTTGGTCCCCTACACCCATGTAAGAGACCCAGAAGAAGCCCCTGAACCCTGGCTTCAGATCAGCCCAGCTCCAGCCGTTGTAGCCATTTAGGGGATAAACAAGTAGATGGAAGACCTCTCTCTCTCTCTCTGCCTCTCCTTCTCTCTGTGTGTAACTCTTCCTTTCAAATAAATAAGTAAATATTAAAAAAAAAGATAGGTGGACTAAACGTGTGAAGATATTTGTATCCCCTGTTAATGCTTACCCAAGAATGACCTCAACCAGAGGACTGTAATACTCAAATGGATCAGATGGTCCACTCTGACCCTCCTTCCCCAGCCCAATAGATTCATAAACAAATTCATAAACATTGCCCAGTAGATCAATAAACAAGTGTGCCTGCTAACAAGGAAAGAGGTTATGTATGCATGGGCCACAGCAATGTGGAATTCTCTTCAGCGAGCCAGACTTGGCTGCAGCCTGTGCTGAACCAGGCTGCCAGCAGCTGAACCCAACACTAAGTCCCCGGTATGGGGTGATTCCCTGAGTGAGCTGTCATCCAGCTGGGTTACTAGGTTATGTTAGGAAACTTCCGTCAAGGAATAAAGGCTGGGGCTGGCACTGTGGGGCAGCAGGTTAATGCCCTGGCCTGAAGTGCCGGCATTCCATATGGGTGCTGGTTCTAGTTCCTGCTGCTCCTCTTCCAATCCAGCTCCTTGCTGTGGCCTGGGAAAGCAGTGGAAGATGGCCCAAGTCCTTGGGCCCCTGCACCTGCATGGCAAGACCCGGAGGAAATTCCTGGCTCCTGGCTTCAGATTGACAGCCAATTGGGGAGTGGACCAGTGGACGGAAGACTTCTCCCTCTCTCTCTCTCTCTCTCTCTCTGCCTCTCCTTCTTTCTCTGTATAACTCTGACTTTCAAATAAATAAAATAAATCTTTTAAAAAAAAAAGTACCTACCATACAGCATTCCTTCTGAGCAAAGAACTTGAGAACTTGGAAATGGACATATGCTTACTATGTTCCCCACCATCCTGAAGCAAACTGACTTTATAGAATGGCTGGACAACTTTTGCAGACTCAGTAACAACACTAGCTAGTTAGTAATACCTCACAGGGCTGAGGCAGGGTTTTCCAGAAGGCTGTGCATGCTCTGAGCTAGCACCCAACACGTGGTGATGTTGCTTTCATAACCAGGATATGCAGATCCTAGAAGCAAGGGATGAGAGTGGAATGACACCCTCAATAGTACCCGTAGTGATCCAACAAGCAATGTTTTTGTCCCTGCAACTTTATACTCTGTGGTTGTATACTAATCTATGTGCTACATAAATTACATATATTAATTTATGGTCTACAGATCATAGCAATGAACCTGTTGAACTGAAAGTTAAAACTGACCATTTGGCCGGCGCCGCGGCTCACTAGGCTAATCCTCTGCTTGCGGCACCGGCACACCGGGTTCTAGTCCCAGTCGGGGCACCGGATTCTGTCCCGGTTGCCCCCCTTCCAGGCCAGCTCTCTGCTATGGCTCGGGAGTGCAGTGGAGGATGGCCCAAGTGCTTGGGCCCTGCACCCCATGGGAGACCAGGAGAAGCACCTGGCTCCTGGCTTCGGATCAGCACGGTGCGCCGGCCCCGGCGTGCCAGCCGGAGTGGCCATTGGAGGGTGAACCAACGGCAAAGGAAGACCTTTCTCTCTGTCTCTCTCTCTCACTGTCCACTCTGCCTGTCAAAAAAAAAAAAAAAAAAAACTGACCCTTTGGGTTCCTCATGTCTCTGAATCAACCAAGATGGGAGTTGTGCTGGTTGGGATGACTGACCCTGATGACCAACGGGAAGCTTGGCTGCTACTCCACAGCAGTGGTAGAAAGATCAGGGAAAACAGGACCTCCCACAGGGCATCACTTAGTATTTGTATGTGCTGGGAATAAAGTCAGTGGCAAACTACAACATAAGCAGGACGTCTAATGGCCCAGACCCTTCAGGAAGGAAAGCTTGAGTCATTCTACCTGGTAACCAGCTGGTACCACTGCAGGCAAAGGGAACACAGAATGGGACAGTGGAGGAAGGCAGGTACAGGGGCTGGTGCTGTGACATAGCGGGTAAAACCCTGCCTGCAGCGCCGGCATCCCGTATGGGCACTGGTTTGAGTTCCGGCTGCTCCACTTCTGATCCAGCTCTCTGCTATGGACTGGGAAAGCAGAAGATGGCCCAAGTCTTTGGGCCCCTGCACTCATGAGGGAGACCTGGAAGAAGCTCCTGGCTCCTTGCTTTGGATCAGCCTGGCTCCGGCTGTTGCGGCCATTTCGGGACTGAATCAGTGGATGGAAGACCTTTCTCTCTCTCTCTCTATGCCTCTCTGTAACTCTGCCTTTCAAATAAATAAATAAATCTTTAAAAATAAAAAGGCAGTTATAAATACCATGTGATGAGTTATGAAAAATAAAAAAACTATAATTGCTAGGAATATTTTTCATTATAATTTTTTATTTTTATTCTTATTATTTATTATTCAATTACAGCTTGTAAATATATATAATATAGATATATGCTTGTGCTTCTCTCTTTGATCCTTTATCATATAACATGGATGGGAGGCCTGGCACTGTGGTAGAGCAGGTAAAGCCATCGCCTGCAGTGCCAGCATCCTACATGGGCGCTGGTTCGAGTCCCGGCTGCTCCACTTCTGATCCAGCTCTCTGCTGTGGCCTGGGAAAGCAGTAGAAGACGGCCCAAGTCCTTGGGTCCCTGCACCCATGTGGGAGACCTGGAAGAAGCTTCTGACTCCTGGTTCCTGTCTCCTGGCTCTTGCCTTCGGATCAGCGCAGTTCTGGCCGTTGTGGCCATCTGGAGAGTGAACCAGTGGATGGAAAACCTCTCTCTTTCTGCCTCTGCCTCTCTGTAACTCTTTCAGATAAATAAATAAACCTTTAAAAAGAAAAACATGATGGGCCAACTTTACAGAATAGTATTTAAGTCACAGCATATTAAGGAGAAGAGTGAATATCACCCAAGAATTTGATCCCCTTTGGGATAAGATGTCCATACATTTTCAGTTGTAGGCTGCATAGCTGCATCACATAAGGCAAAAATATAAGGGTACTTCAAAAAGTTGTGGAAGACAGAATTAAAAAATTTTATGTTGCAAAAAAAATTTGAAACCCATGCTTATTTTCATCATATGCATTTTTATGAACTTTCTGAAGACACCTCATATGCATGCTTTTTCTTTTTCTTTTTTTCTTTTTTCTTTTCTTTTTTTTTTTTTTTTTTTTTTTGTTTGCTGTTGTAGATTTATTTGAGAGACAGAATTACAGAGAGAAAGAGAGAGAGAGGTCCTCCATCCACTGGTTCACTCCCCAGATGGCCACAACATCCAGAACTGGGCTGATCTGAAGTCAGAATCCAGGAGCTTCTTCTGGGTCTCCCACATAGGTCAGGGGCCCAAGCACTTGGGCCATCTTCCACTGCTTTCCCAGCCCATAGCAGAGAGCTGGATTGGAAGTGGAGCTGCCATATGGAATACCTGTATCACAGGTGGCAGCTCTAGCTGCTGTACCACAATGCTGAACCCTCCACAGACTTTTTGAAATACCCTCAAACAACATTATTTTTATTTGGAGATCAAATATGGTTTAATGAGATATGTATGGGTAACAAGTAGGAACGGAGGGGCCAGAGCTGTGGCTCAGTGGATTAATGGCCTGGCCTGAAGCACCGGCATCCCATATGGGTGCTGGTTCGAGACCCGGCTGCTCCACTTCCAATCTGGCTCTCTGCTATAGCCTGGGAAAGCAATACAAAAAGGCCCAAGTCCTTGGACCCCTGCACCCGTGTGGGAGACCCAGAGGAAGTTCCTGGCTCCTGGCTTCGGATCAGCACAGCTCCGGCCGTTGCAGCCAACTAGAGAGTGAACCAGTGGATGGAAGACCTCTCTCTGTCTCTCTGCCTCTCCTCTCTCTGTGTGACTCTGACTTTCAAATAAATAAATAAATCTTAAAAAAAAAAAAAAAAACTAAGTTGGAATGGAGCATGTACTGGTAGTTAACTTCATGTGTCAGCTTGACTAGGCTACAGTGCCCAATCGTTGGTCAAAACGCCAGTCTAGATGTTGCTGAGAAGGTATTTTTTTAGGTGTGATACCATTTGAATCAGTGAACTTTAAATAAAGCACCTATGTGGGCCTCACTCAATTTAGACTGCCTTCATAACCAAGCCTGCAACAAGCTCTCCTGGTAGAATGTACTTCCAGCCCAACAGATTTCAGCATGCCAACTCCTACAATCACGTGAACCACTTCCTTAAAATAAATCTCTGTACTTCCTGTTTCTCTCAAGAACCCTGACTATTACGACACCCTTTTCTCAGTAATTGATATAACAGCTAAACAAAAGATCTACAAGGTCATCAGACTTTCAGACAACTTGACCTAAACATTTGCAAATGCATGTAAAACATTTTCACCAAGAGTTAGGCAACAAAAGTCATAACAGATGTGCAAACACTAAAATTTTGGTGTTTGTTTTCTCTCTTCAGTGGAGTTGTTTTTTAAAGATTTATTTATTTATTGGAAAGGCAGAGTTACACAGAGGGAGAAGAGGCAGGGAGAGAGGGAGGTCTTTCATCCACTGGTTCACTCCTACTTGGCCGCAACAGCCGAAGCTGCGCCAATCAGAAGTCACAAGCCAGGAGCTTCTTCTGGGTCTCCCATGCAGGTGCAGGGGCCCAAGGACTTGGACCATCTTCCACTGCTTTCCCAGGCCATAGCAGGGAGCTGGATCAGAAGTGGAGCAGCCAGGACTGGAATTGGCACCCACATGGGATGCCAGCATGGCAAGGGCCGCAGCACCGGTCCCTGGAGTTGATTTTTAAAATATATAATCTAGGGGTCAGCCCTGTGGGGTAGTAGGCAAAGCCTCTGCCTGCAGTGCTGGCATCACATATGGAAGCCAGTTCATATCCCAACTGCTCCTCTTCTGATCCAGCTCTCTGCTGTGGCCAGGGAAAGCAGTGGAAGATGGCCCGAGTGCCTGGGCCCCTGCCACATACATGGGAGACCGGGAAGAAGCTCCTGGCTCCTGGCTTTGGCCTGGTCCAGCCCTGGACGTTGCAGCCATTTGCAGAGTGAACCAACAGAGGGAAGATTTCTCTCTGTCCATAACTCTATCTCAAACAAATAAATTAAAAAATTATAATAAAAAATAAAATCTATAATCTGGGTATAGCAGTTAAGATGCCACTCTGCGACTTCCTGCATCCCATATTAGAATGTTTGGGTTTGAGGTCGGCGCCACGGCTCACTAGGCTAATCCTTCGCCTGCGGCGCCAGCACCCAAGGTTCTAGTCCCAGTTGGTGCACCGGTTCTGTCCTGGCTGCTCGTCTTCCAGTCCAGCTCTCTCCTGTGGCCCAGGAGGGCAGTGGAGGATGGCCCTGCACCTGCATGGGAGACCAGGAGAAGCACCTGGCTCCTGGCTTCGGATTGGTGCAGTGCGCTGGCCGTAACGTGGCAGCCGTAGTGGCCACTGGCAGAGTGAACCAATGGAAAAAGGAAGACCTTTCTCTCTGTCTAACTCTGCCTCTGTGTTTGAGTCCTGGCCCTGCTTCCATTTCAGAGTCTCCAGTGATGATTTTTCCATTGCCTTCTAACTTAGTGCCTGCGTATCACCTGAACATTGCCTCAAAACTCTTTTACTGTGAGATGGCAATTCTCTGCCTGACCAGAATGGTTCCAATTGGTCTGAGTTAACACCAGTGATGAAAATGTAATTAAGTTTATCCCCTGTCTATAGCTAGATGGACCACATATGATTACTTCTCCATCAGTGACCAATCGTAACTTTTTCCTGGGAATTTTGAAAATGAAATCATTTTGGGGGCCAGTGCTGTGGCATATCGGGTAAAGCTGCTGCCTGCAGCGCTGGCTCCTATATGGGTGCCGGTTCGAGTCCCAGCTGCTCCACCTCCGATCCAGCTCTCTGCTATGGCCTGGAAAAGCAGTGGAGGATGGCCCAAGGACTTGGGCCCCTGTACCTGTGTGGGGGACCAGGAGGAAGCTCCTGGCTCCTGGCTTCAGATCAGTGCAACTCTGGCTGTTACAGCCAACTAGGGAGTGAACCAGTGGATGAAAGACCTCTCTCTCTCTCTGCCTCTGCCTCTCTTTCTCTCTCTGTGTAACTCCTAGTTTCAAATAAAATAAATAAATCTTAACATATAAAAGAAAATTAAATCACTGGGGAAAAGTGAAGAAAAAAATGATGAAAAATTACTGACAGAGGAAATACTAATAGATAACAACAGTTAATATCTAACTATAGTTTTAACCAAGACCACATGTCTCCTATCATCCTCCTACATCAGAGTTGTTTAGTCCTTCTTCTGGTTTTGTGCGTCAAAAAACTCATCTGTTGCTCTAAACTAATTTATAATATTAGAATTTAAGGTCTTGAAGTATCACAGAAATACACTTAAACTTCCATTATTCTCTCCCATCCTGTTCAAACCATAATCCCTCTGCCAAGATTCTGAGACTCAGTTCTCCTATAGCAACCACCATCGACTTCTATTCTCTGACTTTATATGTGTGTGAATATATCAGTGCAATATGGAGGACTATTTACATAGCACAGTGTTGAGGAAACAAAATGATAGTGAATAAACCAATAGTTTTTTTGTCTCAGAATGACAACCAGGAGACACTGCTAAGTTAAATTTTCATCACTGACCTTAACCTGCAGTGTTCTTTATTTCTTCTGTCCTATTATACCTGCTGAAATACAATTTCACTAGCGACAGTTCTGACTAATCAACCATGCCAGTCAGTGGCAGAGTTCAAACTTTTTTTTTAATTGAATGTTAGGAGTGGGTATTTAGTCTAGTGGTTAAGCTACCTGCTCCTACACTGGAGTGCCTGTGTTCAATTCTTTGCTCAGGCTCTGGACTCCAGCTTCCTGCCAATGCAAACCCTGGGAGGTAGCACGTGACAATCCAAGTACTTGGGTCTCTACCACCCATGTAGGAGACCCAGACTGAGTTCCTGGTATCCTGGTTTGGACTGGCCCAGTCCTAGCTGTGTGGGTAAATCTAAAAAAAAAAAAAAAAAAAAAAAAAAAAACCTTTAATCTTGTGCTATCAGCTCTAAGTTAGGGATGCCCAAATATATTTTAATTTAGTGTTTCATGTACTTTCCATGGACAGTCTCTTAACTGAATCAGTAAAAATAATGAAATTGTGTTCAATCGAGTTCATCTTCTGACAGCAAAGCTGCTCTGCAGATTGATTGTGTCTGAAGTGACCCAGCCACATTTAGGCATTAGCACAGCTCCCGCCCCAAAGCAACAGTAGCCTTCTGTCTCTTGGGAATTAAAATGTGAAATATAGATTATATATATATATATATATACACACGAGCCTCATAACCAGAAATCAAGTTGTGTCTCAACTGATATATCGAAAGGGATAGAGGAGACAATTTTATATCTGAGGGTGCTTCACAAAGTTCACAGAAAATGGAATTAAAAGCAAGTTTATTTTGGTGCAAAAAAAAATTTTAAGGCCCATTTATTTATTTTGAAAGTCAGAGTTACAGGGAAAGAGGGAGAGACACACACACAGAGAGAGAGAGAGAGAGAGAGGTCTTCCATCCACTGGTTCACTACCCAGATGGCCACAACAGCCAGGGTTAAAGCCGACTCAGGAGCTTCATCCAGGTCTCCCACATGGGTGTAGGGGCACTTGAGCCATCTTCGATTGCTTTCCCCAGGCCATTAGCAGGGACGTGGATCGGAAGTGGAGCAGCCAGGGCTCATATGGGATGCCAGCACTACAGGCGGTGGCTTTACCTGCTACACCACAACACTGATTCCTGTAAAATCTTTCTAAATCCATACATTAAAAGAATCTATTTAAAAAGTTCATAGATAATGTGCATTTTGAAAAACTACCCATGAATTTTATTTTCTTGCCCCAAAATAACTTTATCTTTTAATTCCATTTTTCCATGAACTTTTTGACATTCCCTCAAACGTAAGCCTTATTGCTGAGGACCACCCCAGGCCCTTCTCCCAAGTCTCTGGCTGGCAGGTAAGACTTTACGGGAGGGCTAGCCACCTGTCAGCCACTTGTTTACCCCACAGGACCACAGAGGAGGCACAATGCCTCTCCTCAAAGACCCTCTGTATCCTAGGGCTAGAACTTCCTGAAGGAACTGGCATTTTATGGTAAGTCACTCACTTGCTTATAAAACTGCTCAGATCTGGTGTTATGTTCCATAGAAGGAGAATAATAGAAAGGACCAGAAATCAAACTATCAACTCCTGAAAAAAATAAATAAACCAAGACTTCTGAATTGGACCAACAGGAAATCTGAACCTACAATCCAGTAGACCTGTGTGAAAAGTGTTCCTACTTGCTATAGTTTGTCTATTAGTGTGGAGGTTAAATGCTCCTCCGATCCCCCACCCAAAGGCCCATGTGTTAAAGACTTGGTTCCCAGAGTGGCACTATCGGGAGGAGATGGAACTGTGACAGGTGACTCAAAAGTTTAAACTGTCTACATGGTATAGCACACCTGGGTGGTTATAGACTATAACTTGGTTGTTTTAAAAGCAGGGCCTGTTGTTGATAAAAATAAATGTTTTTAACTGGCCCATTCTGGCTTCCGCACCTCAGCTTGCTTGATAATGGCCAAGGCCACCAGACTGTGGTTTCCTCTGTCTTCTCCCGGCTGCAGCCAGGGGACAGCACAGGGGGTGCCAAGGTCCGTGAGAGCATGCTTGACCCCGACCAAGAACAACTGAGTACTTGAATTGTTACATTTTTCAATAAGGTTACAAAGAAACTGTCTGATTGGCTAACTGCTTCTCGCTTCTGTATGCCTGCTTTCTGCTTGCACTAGCCCTCACGCATAATTTTTTTGCCTTTAAAAACCCCCCAGCACTGCAACTCGGGGTCGTCTTCTCCAGACTCGCTCTGTGAGAGGGCAGTCGCCAGCTGGCTAATGAAGACTCCTAATTTGACCTCAAAGCATCGCTGTGTTTTTAATCTGTGTGCCCCACAACAGAACATGTAGGAGGTGGGGTCTAGGGCATTGAGGACATTGTCCCTTAGAGTAGTTCTCAGGGAGGGGTAGTTAAAAAAGCCTGCGTTTGGGTCTACCACTCCCTCTGCTCCCGAGAGCACCGTGGAGGCTCCTTCCTCTGCACTGCTCCACCAATGCCAACCCTTGCCCTCACAGAGGCTGAGCCAAGGGGGCTGCCCAGTCTTGAACTTGGGCCTCCAAAACTGTGAGCTAGTTATAGCTTTTTACTTTATAAAGTTAGTTGCCTAGATATTTCAATAGAGTGATAAAAAGCTGAAGAATACTCTCGTATAAAGAGTCTAACAAAAATGTTACAATACACTGATTACAGTTTTAACAGCTGAAGGAGACAGCAAATAGAAATGAACAGAAGGGAGGCACTCCCACCCTCTGCCAGCTCTGCAGCTTCCTCCCTCCTCTGCGCTTCTCCTGTGGCCAGTGCGCGGTGCGCGGGAGGCAGCCTGAGATGGCAGATGAGATCTTCAAGGCTCAGGTCGTCCGGCCTGGTGGCGACACGATCTTCGGGAAGATCATCCGCAAGGAAATCCCAGCCAAAATCATTTTCGAGGATGACCAGTGTCTTGCTTTCCATGACATTTCCCCTCAAGCACCAACACATTTTCTGGTGATACCTGAGAAACATATATTCCAGATTTCTGCAGCACAGGATGCTGATGAAAGTCTTCTTGGACATTTAATGATTGTTGGCAAGAAATGTGCTGCTGACCTGGGCCTAAAGAAGGGTTACCGAATGGTGGTGAATGAGGGCTCCGATGGCGGACAGTCTGTCTATCATGTTCATCTTCATGTTCTTGGGGGTCGGCAGATGAACTGGCCCCCTGGTTAAGCATGTGTTAGGGCCAATTGTTCCTTTTCCAGGCAGTGATAAAGTTTGCAGTCCAATGTCAAACAGCATACTTTTGCCTATGTATACAGATTGAGGAAATACTGGAGAAAAATAAAAACATACATAATAAAAGACATTATTGCATAAAAAAAAAAGAAATGAACAGAAGGGGCCAGTGCTGTGGCGAAGTGGGTAAAGCCACCACCTGCAGTGCTGGCATCCTATATGGGTGCCAGTTCCAGTCCTAGCTGCTCCACTTCTGATCCAGCTCTCTGCTATGGCCTGGGAAAGCAGTAGAAGATGGCCCAAGTCCTTGAGCCCCTGCACCCACGTAGTGAAAGGAATGGCCGAGAGCCAAGAGCCGCCATAAAAAAATGGCCTTAATAAAACAGTCCTGGGAAATGGGGAGTAAACTAAGTTCACAAGAAAGCAGATAGCTACTACCCAGAGATAAGGGCTACTACCCAGAGATAAGGGCGACAGAACATCCTGGTATGCACATAAGCCCCCTCCCCTGTGCTTGTTCAAGCTTAACAAAGAAACCGTGAGGCACGTAGGGCACGTAGCCCCCGTTTCTCCCCCTCCTCGACGACCTCCTCCCCTTGTAGTTGCCCAATAAACTTATGCCACCCTATAGTATGTTAATTTTGTGGTTTTGCCCTTTAAAAACTGTGTAAAATGATTGTTCGGGGCTCCTCTCTCTTGCTCGCTGCTTGCAGCAGTAGAGGGCCCATTTGCACAAATGAAATAAAATTGCCTCCTGCCTTTTGCATCGTCTGGTCTGGAGTCTGTGTTTCTGGGGTCGTCACAAAAGGACACCGCTTTTGGGGTCCTTCAGTAGGAGACCTGGAAGAAGCTCCTGGCTCTTGACTCCGAATTGGCACAGCTCTGGCCATTGCGGCCATTTGGGGAGTGAACCAGTGGATGTCTTCTCCCTCTCTCTGCCTCTGCCTCTCTGTACTGGATCTCTGGGATATGCGTCCAGGAGGGGTGATATTGAGTTGTGAGTCCCCAGTGGCGAATGCTAAGATGACATCTACCACAGAGAACCTAAATGAGGGCCCAAATGAACTTTGCCTGGAAGGCCTAGGGTCTTTCCTCTTTCCTTATGCTTTCTGTTCCTTCCTTCCTTCCTTTCTTTTTCTTTCTTTCTTTCTTTCTTTCTTTCTTTCTTTCTTTCTTTCTTTCTTTCTTTTCATTTCTTTCTGTTCATTTCTTTCTTTCTTTCTTTCTTTCTTTCTCTTTCTTTCTTTCTTTTTATTTTTTTAAAGATTTATTTATTTTATTTGAAAGGCAGAGTTACAGAGAGGCCCAAGGACTTGGGCCATCCTCTGCTGCTTTCCCAGGCTATAGCAGAGAGCTGAATCAGAAATGGAGCAGCTGGGACTTGAACCGGCACCCATATGGGATGCCAGCACTGCAGGCGGTGGCTTTACCTGCTACCCCAAAACACCAGCCCCAGATTTCACATATTTCTACAAAAAGAACCAGTTTAAAGAAAGGCTTGTGTGAGAGTCCCCAAGATCACCTTCAAGTCCAATGAGAAAGACTCATGGGACCCAGGAGTTGCTGTACTCTGGCCACTGTATATCACAGTGAAAGAATGCAAAGAATCAGCAGGGAGAAATCCAGAGCAAATCAACCATGGCTTCCAAGACCCTCTCCCAGCAGTGCTGCCCAGGACCCACTTAACTCCTCCAGCAACGATGTAAGGCAACACTTTACATGTGTGTGGTCTCATTTTATATCCAGGGTAGCATTCTAGAGACTCAGGGCCCCATGCTGGTAAATAGCCACAGAGACTCCCTAGACTCCCAGAAAGAAACAGCCTAAAACACATGCTGTGCACCAACCATTTAGATGCAGTAAGCCTTGTAAAACTAGTTCCCAGAGCAAGCCCAGGACTGTCCTGGCAAGCAGGCATTTCTAACGCTGATTATCTGGGGCCTGGCTCCATTAACTCTGCTGCACAGTCTATCCACCTTGGCCCTTGGTCAAACTATTTTATAGAAATTATCAGCAGTAGGACTCCGTGCAACAAAGCAAGACCAACCTTCATGATTGATCTCAGTTATGTTCCAAAGAGGTTAAAACAAGTCCCAATCATTATAAACCTTGATCTTAGAAAGCCAGGTGGTTTGAGTGCAAGTTCTTCTATAAAATATTTTTGACAAGAATAAGCCCAGAGAGTAAGTTGAAGCTGACCTGCCTGCCTTCCAGGCGGAAGCAGTAGCATGATAAGTTACACTCAAAGGAGTCCCAGAGAGCATCCCAACTGTTAGTGCACCCCAAGTGAGATATGCATGAGGCAGCACAGGTTAACAGTGTCTAATGTGGCTTCCCACAGTGTGGCCTCTGCCCCAGGAGTGCTAGTGCAGTCTGAAATTGTTGAGTCCTTGGACTTAGAGGGACCACAAGAAGACAGCTGGCTCCAAACAGCATTTCAGCTGTCTCCGGAGTGTGGACATCAGGAGGTGTTCTGCATGAAAAATGCAGGAGCTGGAACTGTTAAGGGGAAATGGCGACGAAGAGGAGTGACCTCAGTGCTGTCTCACACGGAAGAAGAATCTCCGTGCAGACAAGGCAGGAAACAAAGCAAGATTTATTGTTGTCTGTGCCAGCCTGCGGCACAATGAACTGGGTCTTCCTGAAACAGTGGGAATGCGGGGACAAGGACGCAAAGAATGGAGCCAAGACAAGTCCTGATCAAGGCTCGTTTATTGAATAAATCCAGTAGTATTTAAACAGGACCAGTTGTTTACAAGAAGGAGCACAAAAGATTTACATATCAAAAAGGCTCTTAAGGTTACAATAAAACACTTAGGTGATAAATGCAGGTTTCAGGTGTGACTATCTATATCATCTCTTGTGAGGGGTTTAGGTTCTTCCTGCCTCTTCCCGGAATCTCCCTAGCCTAATTATCTGTGCTGGGAAGTCTCCATTCATACGTTTAAGTGTAAACAAAGGGAGCGACTACCTGTGGCTGCCCACAGCTGTCAGTAACCTCCTGCCCCAGCAGCCAGGAGGGCGCTCCAAGAGACACAGACCCAAGAAACCGGTGGTGGACGCGGTATCTTTTAAGCACAATTCAGGGAATGATCAATCAAAGGGCAGGGACAAAATCCATCAGAGGACCTGAACTGTGATCCTGTCTAGTCTGCTCCTGATAAAATAAAAGCCATCAAAAGGATGGGCTAGGTAAGCTCTTTCTATTTTCATGATAAAACTGGAAACTCAGAAAGGTGGGATCAGCAACTTTGTCTTGCTAAAGGCAGCTTCTGGGGAGAAGCATGCATCTTGTCCACTTTTTTTAAGATTTATTTACTTATTTGAGAGGTGGAGCTATAGACAGGGACAGGGAGAGACAGAGAGAGGTCTTCCATCCACTGGCTCACTCCTCAAATGGCCGCAACGGCCAGGGCTAGGCCAATCCAAAGCCAGGCTCCAGGCGCTTCTTCCAGGTCTCCCACATGAGTGCAGGGGCCCAAGGACTTGGGCCATCT
Organism: Oryctolagus cuniculus; assembly: GCF_964237555.1. Classification (NCBI taxonomy): domain Eukaryota; kingdom Metazoa; phylum Chordata; class Mammalia; order Lagomorpha; family Leporidae; genus Oryctolagus; species Oryctolagus cuniculus. Next base: position 140,842,236 of record NC_091432.1, read on the forward strand.
TCTGCTGCTTTCCCAGGTGCATTAGCAGGGAACCACATGAGAAGCAGAGCAGCTGAGACTGGAACAGGCACCCATATGGGATGCCAGCTCTGCAGACAGAGGCTTAAGCCTACTATGCCACAGCAACAGTCCCTGTCTTGCCACTCTTAAAGGGACTCCCTGTTAGTAAAATGGCGCAGTCTTATCTATGGCATGATGTACACCCTGACACCATCCTAGGCTCTAGCCCCCACTGCCATTGCTGGAAGCCAGGTGGCCACATAACCACCAGTGTCAAGCTCTATCCCATCCCACTGGGATTCACTGCTCCTACTTCCATGCCCCCCCACACAAAGTTTTGAAAGGACCTGTCCCTGAACTTGTGGCTCGCCCCCCCCCCCTTCTCCTGACCTCTGTCTCTCTTACACTCTCCTTCTCTCTCTTTTCTTTCCTCGCCCCTTCCCTCCAGTCTGACAGGTTTCCCCCAATAAACTCTTTCCCTTACTCCAGTGTTGGTGCGTTTTGTGGCGGCCTTACACTCCCCCTTTTCTAGTTCCAACATGGACCTGTCCTAACCACCTATTAGCCTCTAACTGTCACAGAACCTCTCCTGCAGTTTCAGTGACAAAGATTCCTTGAAATGTCAAGTCAGGGGGCCAGCACTGTGGCTCAGCAGGTTAAAAGCCCTGGCCTGAAGCGCCAGCATCCCATATTGGCAACAGTTCTAGTCCCAGCTGCTGCTCTTCTGATCCAGCTCCCTGCTATGGCCTGGAAAAGCAGTAGAAGATGGCCCAAGTCCTTGGGCCCCTGCACCCATGTGGGAGACCCAGAAGAAGCTCCAGGCTCCTGACTTCAGCCTGGCCCAGCCCTGGCTGTTGCAGCCAATTGGGCAGTGAACCAGCAGATAGAAGGTCTCTCTTTCTCTCTCCCTCTCTCTGTAACTCGGCCTTTCAAATAAATAACATCTTTAAAATTGAGACAAAGGGCCGGCGCCGCAGCTCACCTAGCGGCGCCGGCACACCGGGTTCTAGTCCCGGTCGGGGCGCCAGATTCTGTCCCGGTTGCCCCTCTTCCAGGCCAGCTCTCTGCTGTGGCCAGGGAGTGCAGTGGAGGATGGCCCAAGTTCTTGGGCCCTGCACCCCATGGGAGACCAGGAGAAGCACCTGGCTCCTGGCTTCGGATCAGCGCGGTGCGCTGGCCGCGGTGCGCTGGCCGCGGCGGCCATTGGAGGGTGAACCAACGGCAAAGGAAGACCTTTCTCTCTGTCTCTCTCTCTCTCTCTCACTGTCCACTCTGTCTGTCAAAAAATAAATAAATAAATAAAAAATAAAAATGAGACAAAGAAGCAGAAGTAGCAGCAGCAGCAGCAGCTGCGGTCTCTCTTCCCCCTTTTGCAACAGTTCCTCAGGAAAACTTGCTTTCCCTGCTTTGACTTTTGTCTGACTCTGGGTTTTCTCTGACAGGCATCAGCACGGTCCCACCTGATCAGTTCAGCGGGCAGTCTGAATTCAAAACAGGCTCAGCAGCTAGGTAGACCAGCACAGAGTTTTTCTTTCAGAGGAAATAGTTTTGAGAAAACAAAAAACAGAAGATCATTTTTTAATAAATGTTTTTATTTTATTTTTTTTTAGCCTAGTGAGCCGCGGCGCCGGCTTAAAACAAAAGATCATTAATGCCTGCCTCTTCCCTCTGCCTTCTGGGGGAACTGGGTTGTTTCTCCCTCTTTCTCTCTCCCGGTTCATTGTTGCAAAATCAGTGGGTCCTTTTTAGCAAAAATAACTACACTTTACAAATCATGCCCTATTCCCACCCAGACGTTTCCTCAGGAAGCGTTGCGTGCAAGAAGAATAAACTCATTGGCACACACACACACACACACACACACACACATCTTTATGCAAGTTAGTTTAAGACATGTCACGTCCAGGAATTGGACAGGACAAAACCATGAATTTTACAGATTTCAAAATATGTTTACGTAGCCTCCCACCCCTTCGTCCTGGTGACTCATCCAGCTAGCAGCCTAGCCGAGATTAATCCTTTCCTTGCAAGGATCTTCACTTAATGGTCAACCCACTTTCCTAAAGCAAGCGGACCAGGAGTAGGATGAAGAAAGGTGAGTCAGTTTAGCAGTCCGTTGTTGCAATCCGAAAAGCTGAATACGGTGATCAACAGACAGCCACGAGACATTCGGAAAAGGAGGTCAAGAGTGCAGGCTGCCAGGAATGGGCGGGGAGTTCAAGGTCCCTGTGATCTGTCCACACCAGCTTGTGGTTTGGGGCAGAAATAACAAGTAAGGAATGCAATTAGTTTTTGTGTCAGAAACACAGGATGCATCAGAAGCCTCGCTGCAGATGGGTCCCATTACAGAACAAGTCCTTTCTTGTGGGCATTTGTATGTTCCCTAGACAAGCCAGCCGGCATCCATGCTTGTTTTCGTAGTTTGGGGAGCCACAAAGATGTGTGGGGTCTGAGCTTTGTGTACCGGGCTCTGCAGGCTTCCAGTTCAGCACAGTTTGCAAGGAGGCTGAACCAGCCCCGCAGCAGGTGGCATCAGGTTTCAGCGTGGAGTCAAGTCCAGGCGATAAGCGGCTGTGATTGCATATTCCCCAAAACAGCCTGGGCTTCTGTTCTGTGTTCCGTGACTCAGTGACAAGCAAACAAGCCCTGTGTGACTTGTTAGCGTCCAAATCGGTCAGCTCAGAAACACGCACAGAGGCCTGGAAATGACCAGCCTCTCAGGAGCCACCTTAGTTTACAAAAGCTGATCAGCAACTAAAAATCCCATTTAGAGATTACCTTTCTTCAGTTTGTCTGCTTTTTGTCAGAATTTCCAATCAGCAAACAGTCGATCAAAAATCATCAGAAATGGGAACTTAACTTCTTTTAATACCCAAAGATTCCATTTGGAGATTTGTTTTGTTTTGTTTGGACTGCTCTCCTAATGAGGATGATCACTCTGACATGAGATTGAAAGCATAAAATATTATACCATGTAAATATTTTATCAGATGCATATGCAATAGCCATAAAGTACAAAGCCATTTTTTAAATTTCCTTTCTGTGCCATTTCCCACCACAGCAAATTTAGCATTTACAGGGTTAACCTTACAGCTGCCAAGAAATGCCTGGGCTGGGGGAGGGGAAGCTGTAGCAGCTCAGGAGATGAATTTTTTTTTCTTCTCTAGTTTGTCTAAAGCTTTGCTGTAGCCTTAGGGCCCGGTTTCATTTTTTTGCAGAAGAAAGCAACACAAACTTTGATGTGGGGCTCACCCAAAGCTCTCCTTTGGGAATGAGTGGGCCTTTTCCCCTCTGATGCAATACCAGGGCTTTTGTTTTTCCTACTCAAAGGTTTCTTACCAGTTTATCTTCCTACTAACAGGTTTTGAGAGTCTCTACCCTTTCAAGGCAAGCTCTTCTCAAGAGGTTGGAACGTGTGCTGTACACAGTTGAGAATTTGATTCTACACAATCTTGTGTTTAACCATAGCAAAGTATGTGTAACATAAGATTCGCCATTGTAACTACTTTGAAGTGTCATTAACTATGTTCACAGTGTTTTTGCAACATCACAACATCACCACTATCTCCAAAGTTCTTCCAGCACCCGGGATTAAGCAGTAAATCCCAATTCCTCCTCTCCCACCACAGCACCCAGGGAACCTCTGTTCTGCCTGGCCCCTTGGGCATATTGTGTGTGTTTTAGGTGAAGAGGATCATACAAGTTCTGACATTTGGCGTCTGACATATTTCACCTGGCATGTTTTTAGATTCGTCTATGTTGTCACATGTCTCAGAACTTCATCCTTTTTATGGCTGAAAAATACTCCACTGTATGCATGAAGGTACTTCAAAAAAAAAAAAAAAACACACACACAGAAAATGCATATTATGGAAAAACTATGCATGGATTTCAAAATGTTTGCACCAGAACAAATTCATCTTTTAATCCAATTCTTCCACAGACTTTTGGAAGCATCCTTTTGAATCCTACATTTTGCTTCTTCATTCGTCCATTGATGGAGGGTGAGTTGTGTCTCCCTTTTGGCTGTTTGGATAATGCTGCAGGAAACATCCATGTCGGTGTCTGAGTCAAGCTTGTGAAGAGTGTTCTCAGCCTCCGTGATTTACCGGGCCCAGGAGTTCTTATGCTCATGGCTACCATTTAGCAAGGGGAAAGGGGGGGGGGGGGGCAGAGGAAACCAGGCACCTGCTTCTAGGACTTCTCACATTTTGTGATGGTGTGAGGAGTCAGATGGGTTAATAGCTAGGGGACCCCAATGGAATTTGGGGTGTAAAATATTTGCTTCCTTCCCCAAAAACGTTATTTTTAACAAGAACAAACAGCCTGCCCTCCTTCCTTCCAGAATCACCAAATTTACCATGAGATTAGCAAGGAAGCTCTTCCTGAGCTCCCGGCTTATTGTGAAAACAAGTTATCTACCCCACCCTTAGCAGGCCAGACTGGATGGAGAATTGTAAATAAGGTCTTATGACGGTTTTTGTCCCCACCCAAATGCCAATCTGATTGCCAAGTTTTTTTTTTTTCCTTTGAAATTGTACTTAAAGCCCACTGCCACCAGTCCCCTTTGTTTTCCTCTCCTGGATGCCCCCTCCACACCACTCTGGCTGGAGGTTCTTGATTCTACTAAACCCTTTTAGATCTCTTGGAAATTTTTCTTCCGGGTGAGGCCAAGAACCAAGGTAACAATAATTTCCATGCCGCCAAGTTCCTGTAATAATGGGGCAAACCCAATTCTGAATTTACAAATTGCTGTGGGCCTGCCTGCCCCTTTCTACATAGTCGTGTGACCTTGGCTAAGGCATGTCTCACCATCCCCAGTTTCCTCCTCTGGGAGATGCTTAGATATGGTTATTTTTAACCAGAGTCCCGTTAAAGGGTATTTATTTCCTGAAGTAATCTACATCAGTTATTTAACGCATTGCACAGCACAGAGTAAGTGGACAAACAGTAGTAAGGATTATCGCCATCTATTTTATTAGTCCTGTTAATATCAAAGTAGTGATATGTGTTTCTGAAAGGAACTTGATGCAAGTCATAGCATGTAATAAAACACAAGAGTAAATTAGAGTTGCAGGAGGCTTATCCTCCATGCTGCAACCTTATGGAAGGGCCTCACATCTGAGGCCCGGACATTGGTGGTTTTTTGCTTGTTTTAAATATTTATTTATTTATTTATTTATTTGAAAGGCAGAGTTACAGAGAGGCAGAGAGAGATGTCTTCCATTTGCTATTTCACTCTCCAAATGGCTGCAACGACCAGAGCTGGGCCAATCCAAAGCCAGGAGCCAGGAGCTTCTTCTGGGTCTCCCACATGGGTGCAGGAGCCCAAGGACTTGGGCCATCCTTCACTGCTTTCCCAGGCCATAGCAGAGAGCTGGATGGGAAGTGGAGCAGCCAGGACTTGAACCGGCGCCCATATGGGATGCTGGCATGGCAGGAGGTGGCTTTACCTGCTAGGCCACAGCGCTGGGCCCAACATTAGTGTTCTAGGAGCACTCTTTGTTGGTGACACCCATTCTTGAAATCAAGGCACCCCGGGCCTTATTTGCTTCTGTTAGCTGAGTCACATGACTGGCCTCAAAACGCAAGTGCTTTCAAAGTTATCTACTTCCCAGTAAATAGGTTTTCTGCAAAAACAACAGAAGCTCCTCGCCCACAGTGCATCCCTCCCCTGGAGGCTTTTAGAAACTGAAAGAAACCTGGTGGACCATCAGCCCTGGGTCCCTAGGACAGTCCAGGAGAATGGCTACACCCCCTATCTTCACACATTTTTTGTTGGGTGGGGTGATCGGCCTAGCAGCTAAGATACTACATCCCATACTGGAGTGCACAGTTCACATGTCCAGTACCCTGCTTCTGATCCAGCTTCCTGCTAATGCACACCCCGGGATGCAAAAGGTGACAGCTCAAGTAGTTGGGTCCCTGCCACCCATGTGGGTGACATGAACTGGGTTCCTGGGTTCAGCCTGCCCAGACCCGTCTGTTGTAGGCATTTGGAGACAGAATCAGTGGAGGAAACATTTCTCTCTGTCTCTTTGTCTGTCCCTCTGCTGACTTCCAATAAAATTAAAATAGATAAATAAAAATGTAAAAAACATTTAGTAATAAAAACAGACTTCAGGATACATCAGTCAAGTCCTAGCTTGTAATGGAGATGATTTTATTAGCTTTTGGTCAATCGTTCTAACTGAGAAATTGTATCCCGAGCTCTCTTGGCTAGTGGAATGACATTTCAGTGCCCTCCGTGACAAGGAAAATTCAGCAACTGGAAACTGCTTTAGCTCTGAGACATTGGCAAAAGTCATGCGATTTCACAATGGTAACAGTCATCTATCACTGCACTAAAAATTAGGATGAGGGAGCCAGTACTGTGACACAACAGATTAAAGCCCCAGCCTGCAGCGCTGGCATCCCATATGGGTGCCAGTTCAAGTCCTTGCTGCTCCACTTAAAAACCAGCTCCCAACAGATGATGGTCCAAGTCCTTGGGCTCCTGCACTCACGTGGGAAACCCAGATGAATCTCCTGGTTCCTGCCTTTGGATCGGCTCAGCTCCAGCTGTTGCAGCCATTTGGGAAGTGAATCAGCAGATGGAAGACCTCTCTCTGTCTCTATTTCTCTCTGTAACGCTGTCCTTCAAATTAAAAAAAAAAAAAATTAGGATAAACACAGCAGCTCAAAACAATGCACACTTCTTATCTCACAGTTTTTAGGCAAGGGGCTGGCTCTGTGGTGTAGTTGCCTAAGTCCCTGCTTGAAGTGCCAGCATCCCATATGGACGCCAGTTCTAGTCCCGGCTGCTCCACTTCCAATCCAGCTCTCCGCGATGGCCTAGGAAAGCAGTGGAAGATGGCCCAAGAGCTTGCACCCATGTGGGAGACCCAGAAGATCTGGAAGAAGTTTCAGGCTCCTGGCTTCAGATCAGCTTAGCTCTGGCCGTTGCCATTATTTTGGGAGTGAACCAGAGGATAGAAGACCTTTCTCTCTGTCTCTCCCTCTATCTGTCTGTAATTCTGCCTCTCAAATAAATAAATAAAATCTTAAAAGAAGAAGGAGGGTAGTGGAGGGGAGGAGGAGGAGGAGGAGGAGAAGTCCAGGCAAGCTTAGCAGGTCATCAGCTCAGGGCCTTGCGGGGAGGCTGCAATGCCTGAGAGGCGGGGCCCCGTGCGGGGTGGCCGAGGGAAGAATGTGCTGCCACGCTCCTGTGTCTGGGGCAGAATTTCAGTTCTGCAAATGGCTGAGGGACTGAGGAGCAGATGTGTGAACAGTTACACCAGGGTGCTTTGGGCGGGGGGGTGGGGGGGAGTATTCCCGGGCAAGGAAGCACTGATGTCTAAATAGAGCAAATAAGCCAAATCCATTATCTGCTGGTATGTACCTTTTTGCCTGAAATAGCTATTTTTATCTCAATTTTTAAATTAGTGTTTGGGTTCTTCACTGCTGAGAGTGACCAAGTCCCCTGTGAATGAATATGAGTAACCCGTCCCTATAACTACAGCTCCCTTCCGGCCAAGGCTGGAAATTAATTTCACATCACTGTAAAATTCTTGAACAAACAAAAGTGTAAGGATATTATTCAGTGGAGGGAAAAGCATTAAACAGAATGTAACATACTACTTTATCATGAAAAAGAAAAAGACATTAAAATATTTCTATATATAAATATATTTATATATTATGTATACCTATATAGAATATATTTGTATCTTATATACTAATGTACATTAATATACTTATGTTACTATATTTTTTATATATTATTTTAATGTATAAATATGTTGTGAAAGGGTACACAAAGAAACTACAAATAGGGGTCCCGCGCCGTGGCTCACCTGGTTAATCCTCCACCTGTGGCGCCGGCATCCCTTGTGGGCACCTTGTGGCTCCTCTTCCAGTCCAGCTCTCTGCTGTGGCCTGGGAGTGCAGTGGAGGATGGCCCAAGTGCTTGGGCCCCTGCACCCGCATGGGAGACCAGGAGGAAGCACCTGGCTCCTGGCTTCGGATCAGCGCAGCGCCAGCCGTGTCGGCCATTTGGTGGGGGGGGTGAACCAACGGAAGGAAGACCTTTCTCTCTGTCTCTCTCTCACTGTCTATAACTCTACCTGTCAAATAAATAAATAAATAAAAATCTTAAAAGAAACTACAAATAGATATATAAGTGGGGGTGATGAAGAGACTCAAGTTTTTTGTTTTGTTTTGTTTTGTTTTTTGACAGGCAGAGTGGACAGTGAGAGAGAGAGACAGAGAGAAAGGTCTTCCTTTGCCGTTGGTTCACCCTCCAATGGCCGCCGCAGCCAGCGCACCGCGGCCGGCGCACCGCGGCCGGCGCACCGCGCTGATCCGATGGCAGGAGCCAGGAACTTATCCTGGTCTCCTATGGGGTGCAGGGCCCAAGCACTTGGGCCATCCTCCACTGCACTCCCGGCCACAGCAGAGAGCTGGCCTGGAAGAGGGGCAACTGGGACAGAATCCGGCGCCCCGACCGGGACTAGAACCCGGTGTGCCGGCGCCGCTAGGTGGAGGATTAGCCTAGTGAGCCGCGGCGCCGGCCTCAAGTGTTTTTTTTTATATAAGATTTATTTACTTATTTGAAAGGCAGAGTTACAGAGAGGCAGAGAAAGAGAAAGGGTCTTCCATCTGCTGGTTCATTACCCAGGTGGCTGCAATGGCTGGAGGAGCTGATCCAAAGCCAAGATCCAGGAGCTTCTTCCGGGTCTCCCACGTGGGTGCAGGGGCCCAAGGACTTGGGCCATCCTCCACTGCTTTCCCAGGCCATAGCAGAGAGCTGGATGGGAAGTGGAGCAACCAGGACTTGAACCAGCACTGCAGGTGGCGGCTTTACCGGGTAGGCCATAGCGCCAGCCCTGAGACTCAAGCTTTTAAAAACTTTTCAGTTTTTGTATTTGGAGAGGGTAAGAAAAATACTAAATCGCATGGAAAGAACATGAAACGTGCCCCTCAAACAGCTCCCTAACCCCCATCAACACTCGAGAGATTGCTAATAGTTTGCTACATATTCCCACAGACCAGGGCTTCTCAATGCCATACCAGCAATTCGGGGCAGTTCAGAATACTCCCCGTCCCGTACCTAGATACCAGTAGCATCCTCCTGCCGTCATGAAAATAAAAATGTCCACTGACATTGCCAAATGTCCCGGGGAGGGCGTGAACATCTCTCCCAGTCCAAGGCCACTGTAGCATACACCAAAACCTAATACAATAAACACACGGACGAGGTGTTGCAGTCTGAAGAGCATGTGGTGCAGGTGTTTAAACCCCAAAATTGCTGGGCTAATTTTAATGGTTGATGGAGTAAGGGTAGAGAGAGCTGATGCAGTTATGGTGCCTAGCAGCCGGGTCCAGTGGGAGGTCTTCAGGCTACTGGGGGCATGTCTCAAGAGGGCTGGCTTTTCAGCTGAGTTCAGCTCAGCTCCTCTCTGCTTCCTGGCTGCCCATGATCCTCCCTCAACACACATTCTGCCACCCAATGCCTGAGTCAGACAGCAGACTCCTGGAGCTGCCTGATCTGGGGCTGAGAAACTCCAAAACCTTGAGCTGAAATGTACTTCTCCCTTCCTGGGCACCTGTCCCCAGGAGCAAAGTTCACAGAAAGCCAAGTGATGCATACAGTGACTTGTGATTGTTTTGGCTTTAGTAGGTATGATTGACAAAAAGCCAAACAACATCATCTTTGTTGCTTTCTTTTGTGTTTTACAGATAAGAACATTGCAGTTCAGAGAATTATTGCATTTTGGACACCTGATTTCCCAACAGCGCCCTTTCAACACTATCTTTATTACTTCTTTAAAATTAATGGTGGGGCCGGCGCCATGGTTCACTTGGTTAATCCTCCACCTGCGGCGCCGGCATCCCATATGGGCGCCGGGTTCTAGTCCCAATTGCTCCTCTTCCAGTCCAGCTCTCTGCTGTGGCCCGGGAAGGCAGTGGAGGATGGCCCAAGTGCTTGGGCCCCTCACCTGGCATGGGAGATCTGGAGGGGGCACCTGGCTCCTGGCTTCGGATCGGCACAGCACCGGCCATGTTGGCCATTTAGGGGGTGAACCAGCGGAGGGAAGACCTTTCTCTCTCTCTCACTCTCACTGTCTAACTCATCTGTCAAATAAATTTTAAAAAATTAATGTTACTGTGGATTGATAAAGTAATAATTATATCCATGTATATGGGGCATAATATAATGTTTTATGCACGATAATCCCCCTTTAGCCACCATCAACAAAGGTCTAAAAACATTAAGTAAAAACTTCAGATATAAACAGTTTATAGTTTAACTTGTGCATCATTCTGAACAATCTAATGAAGCCTCTGCCAGCCCCACTCTGCAACACCAGAATGTGAATCATCCCTTTGTCCTGCATGTCCATGCCACGCATGTCTATATAGCATATCTGTGCCATGCATGTATGCACAGCACGCCTATGTAATACATGTATGGATAGCATGTCTTGCCAGGAGTGTATGCATAGCATGTCTGTGCCATGGGTGTATGTATAGCATGCCTTGTCATTCATGTATTCATACCGTGTCTGTGGTATGTGTGTATGTGTCGCATGCCTGTGCCATACATGTATCTGCAGTATGCCTTGCCATGTGTGTATGCATAGCATGCCTGCATCATGTGTGTATGTGTAGCATGTCTTGCCATGCATTATGCCTAGCATTCTGTGCCATGTGTGTATGTGTAGTATGTATATGCCATGCCTGTGTAGTGTGTCTGTGCCATGTGTAGACATGCTACATGTAGACATGCTACATGCATGTCTGTGCCGTGTGTGTATGTGCAGTGTGTCTACCATGTGTGTATGTGAAGCATGTCTGCGCCATACATGTGTAGCATGTCCATACTATATGCGTATGTTACCTGCCCACTAGTCCTAGTAAGCCCTCTCCATGATCAGATCAACTCTCACAGTGCGAGTTTATTGTTTCATTTGTTATGTTTGATTATTAGTTATTGTTGTTAATCTCTTACTATGCCTAATTTATAAATTAAACCTCATCACAGGAATGTATATATAGGGAAAACATAGTATGTATAGGTTTAGTGCTATCCATGGTTTCAAGCACTCACTGGCGCTCTAGGAAATAAATATCTTTGGGGAAGAGAAATCTCCTGTATGGATTCAATGTGGCAAGATTAAATCAATCTAATCAACATATCTGTCCCCTCTCTTTTCTATCATTTTTAGAGTGAGACGTTTGAAATTTACTCCCTTATTTTGAAATACACAGGGGCCATCATTGTGGCGTAGCAGCAGGTTAGGCTGATGCCTATGATGCCAGCGTCCCATATCAGTGTCAGTTCCAGTCCTGGCTGCTCCACTTCCAATCCAGCTCCCTGCTAATGCACCTGGGAAAGCAATGGAAGATGGCCCAAGTACTTGGGCCCCAGCCAACCATATGGGAAACTCAAAGGAAGTTCCTGGCTCCTGGCCTCAGCCTGGCCCAGCCCCCAGACATTTAGCGATTTGGGGAGTGAAGCAGCAGATGGAAGATCTGTGTGTGTGTGTGTGTGTGTGTGTGTGTGTTCTTTCTTTCTCTGTAACACTGCCTTTCAAATATTGGGGCAGACGTTTGGCCTGGTGTTTAAGACATCACTTGGAACATCTGTATCCCATATTAGAGGGCCTGGGTTTGAGTCCTTTTTCTGCTTCTGATTCCACTTTCCTGCTAATATGCAGTGAGGCAATGGCTCGAGTACTTGCCACCCATGTGGAAGACTTGGTTTGAGTTCCATGCTCCTGGCTTCAGCCTGGCCCACATCTCCAGGAGCTGTGGGCACCTGGGGAGTGAACCAGTGGATGGAAGATCTCTCTCTCTCTCTCTCTCTCTCTCTCTATATATATATATATATACACACATTTATATTTATATTTATATTATATTTTAAATATAAATGAAAATAAATAAATAAAAACATTTTTGAAAGAAATATAAAATCCTTATAGTCACCCTGCTGTGCGATAGATCTAGAAACCTATCCCTCCTGTGTATGTGAAACGTGGAATCCTTTGATCAGCATCTCCCCATTCCCTCTTCCTCATCCTGCCCCCACCTCTGGAAACCATCACATCACTCTCTACTTCTGTGAGCTCATCTTTTACAGAGTCCAGGTGCAATGAGACCACACAGTTGTCTTTCTTTACCTGGCTTTTTCCCGTTAGCGCAATATCCTCCAGGTTCATCCATGCTGTTGCAAGTGATATGATTTACCCCCTGCCAGCCTTTTTAAAGCCGAGTAGCATTATTTTGTGTATATATGCCACATGTTTTAAATCAATTCGTTCACTGATGGACACTTACGCTGATTCCATATCATATGAGTAATGATGCAATAAACATGGAAGTGCAGCTATCTCTTTGGTATTCTGACTTCATTTTCCCGAGAAATATACCCAGAAGTTGGACTCATGGCTAGCAGTCCTATTTTTAGTTTTTGAGCAGCTGTCATACGTTTTCCCACACGGCTGTACTAATTTACATTCCCACAAACCACGTGCAAGGGTTCCCTTGTCTCCACCTCCTGGTCAGCATGTGCCTTTCATCTTCTCAACCACAGCCCTCCTCGGGGTGGGTGTTTGGCCTAACAGTTAAGCAACAGTTGGGATGCTCGCACCGCAGGTCAGAGTCCCAGCATCACTCATGACCCCAGCTTCCTGCTCATGCGCACTCTGGGAGGCAGAGGCGATGAGTCAAGTTCTTGGGTCCCTGCCATCCCCACCTAAGACATGGATTGAGTTCCTGGCTCCTGGCTTTGTCCTGGCATAGCCATGGCCACTGCAGGCATTTGGAGAGTGAACCGGCTTCCTCTGTGTCCCTCTCTTCTGTCTCTCTGCCTCTCAAATAAAATAATTGATAGGGGAGCCGGCGCTGTGGCTCAATAGGCTAATCCTCCACCTAGTGGCACCGGCACACCGGGTTCTAGTCCCAGTGGGGGCGCTGGATTCTTTCCCGGTTGCCCCTCTTCCAGGCCAGCTCTCTGCTATGGCCCAGGAGTGCAGTGGAGGATGGCCCAAGTGCTTGGGCCCTGCACCCGCATGGGAGACCAGGAGAAGCACCTGACTCCTGCCATCGGATCAGCGCAGTGCGCCAGCCACAGTGCACCAGCCAAGGTGGCCATTGGAGGGTGAACCAACGGTAAAGGAAGACCTTTCTCTCTGTCTCTCTCTCTCACTGTCTACTCTGCCTGTAAAAAAAATATAAATAAAAAAATAATAATTGATAGGGGCTGACACGTGGCATAGTGAGCAAAGCCGCCACCTGCAGTGCCCGCGTCTCATATGGGCGCCAGTTGGAGTCCAGGCTGCTCCACTTCCCATCCAGCTCTCTGCTGTGGCCTGGGAAAGCAGTACAAGATGGCCCAAGTCCTTGGGCCCCTGCACCCACATGAAAGACCCAGAAGAAGCTCCTGGCTCCTGGCTTTGGATCAGCTCAGCTTCAGCCATTGCAGCCAACTGGGGAGTGAACCAGTGGGTGAAAGATCTCTCTCTCTGTCTCTCCTTCTCTCTCTGTGTAACTCCGACTTTCATATAAATAAATAAATAAATATTTTTAAAAAGAAAATTATAAATAAAAATAAAAAGCCCTTTAAATAGTTGTGAGGTGATACCTTGTGGTTTTGGCCATTTGTATGGCTTCTTTTGAGAAATGTCTGTTCAGGTCTTTGCCTATTTTTTTTTTCCAGGTTCATGATTTATTTTACAAATTGACTTATCACATATTGAGTTGGCGTTAGCTTCTCCAGGCATGAGAACCTAACAGATGAGATACAGAGAATATAAAATGCATTTTTGTCTCTTTCAGAGCTGGAGAATTTTAAATTTTGGACATTAGCTTGAAATATAAGATGTGGGTGAAGTTAAATGTCTGTTGCCCCATGCAATTGATTTTTCTGTTGATTTTGTATCCTATGATTTTACTGAGTTCATTTATTATTTTCAGCAGGCTTTTTTTTTTAAGGAGTCTGTGTGGTTTTCTGTATACAAGATCAAGTAATCTGCAATCAGAGGCAATTTTACTAACTCCTTACTGATCTGAATACCTTTTATTTCTTCCTCTTGCCAATTGCTCTGGTTAGGACTTTCGGTACTGCATTAAACAATAAGCATCCTCACATTGTTCCCGATCCTAAAGGAAAATCTTTCAACTTTCCACATTCAGTATGATGTGAGTTGTTGCCTTGTTATGTATAGCCTTCATTATATTGTGGAACAATGCTTTTATATCTAATTTGTTGATTTTTTAAAAACCATGAATGGGTGTTAAATTTTGTCAAATGCTTTGAATGTTTGATTTTTGTCCTTCTGTTAATGTGGTTTATCACATTGATTTGCGTATGTTGAACCAAACTTGCATATTAGAGATAAATCCTGGGACAGGTGTTATGGTGTAGTGGGTTCAACTGCTGCTGGGATGCCTGTTTGAGTCTCAGCTACTCCACTTCCATCCAGCTTCCTGCTACTGGGATCCAGTGAGGCAGCAGGTAATGGCTCAAGAGGTTGAGTTCCTGCCACCTATGTGGATGACCCAGATGGAGTTCTGGGTTCCTGGCTCTGCCTGGCCCAACCGCTATTGTGGGCATCTGAGGAGTGAACCAGTGGGTTGAAGATCTCTGTCTCTCTCTCTCTCCCTCTGTGTGTGTTGTGTGTGTGTGTGTGTGTGTCTTTCAGAGAAATAAAAATAAATAAATAATAATTTTTAAAATCTTGATTTTTCATGCTGTATGGTCATTTTAATGTGTGGTAGAATTCAATTTGCTAGTATTTATTATGGATTTTTGCATTTATCTCCATCAGAGATATTGGCTTATAATTTTCTATTCTGATAGTGTTCTTCTCTGACTTTGGATTTAGGGTAATTGTTGACTTCATGAAATGAATCTGGAAGCATTCCCTCCTCTTCAAGTTTTTGGACAGTTTGAGAAAGACTGGTATTAAGGTTATAAATGCTTTGTAGAACTTGCCAAGGAGGCTGTTAGATCCAGGGCTTTTCTTTGATGGGAGGTTTTTGTTTGTTTGTTTGTTTGTTTGTTTTTAAGACTTATTTAATTGTTCCTCTGGAATGAGCAACAGAGAGGGAGAGAGCCTCCATTCTTTGGTTCACTCCCCATTGGCCACAACAGTCAAGGCTAGGTCCAACCACAGCCAGGAGCTGGGAACTCCATCCAGGCCTCCCACGGGGTGGTAGGGCCCCCAAGTACTTGAGCCATCTTCTGCTGCATTTCTAGGCACATTAGCATGGAGCTGG
This sequence comes from Oryctolagus cuniculus, assembly GCF_964237555.1. Classification (NCBI taxonomy): domain Eukaryota; kingdom Metazoa; phylum Chordata; class Mammalia; order Lagomorpha; family Leporidae; genus Oryctolagus; species Oryctolagus cuniculus. The sequence continues at coordinate 140,857,503 of NC_091432.1, forward strand.
ATCAGAAATGGAGCAGTAACCAGCACTCTGTTATGGAATGGCAGGCTCACAGGCAGTGGTTCAACCTGCTGTGTCACATATCAATCCTGGGAGATTTTGTATCACTGACTCAATCTCTTATCTTTAATAGTCAGTTCAGATCTCCTATTTCTTCATGATACAGTGTTGGTAGGCTTTATGTTTCTATAAATGTATCCATTTCTTCTGGATTATCCAATCTGCTGGCAAATAGTTATTCATAGTAATCTTTTAGGATCGTTTGTGTTTTTTATAGTATCAGTTGCAATGTCTCCTCTTTCATTTGGTTTTATTGATTAGAGTCTTCTCTCCTTTTTCCTCATTCTAACTAAAAATTTACCAATTTTGTTGGTCTATTCAACTTCTAGTTTCATCGGCCTTGTTTATTGTTTGTCTAGTCTTCATTCCATGTATTTCTGCTCTGATCTTTTTTATTTCCTTCCTTCTGTTAACTTTGGACTTAGCTTATTCTTTTTTATCCCCTTGAGATATAACCTAAGGTTGTTAGAGATCTTTCTTCTTTCTAATGTAGGCATTTATCTCTATAAACTTCTCTCTTAGAATTGCCTTTGGGGACCTGTGTTGTGGCACAGCAGGCTAAGTTGTCGCCTGAGATGTCAGCATCCTATTTGGGTACCAGTTCATGTCCCAGCTGTTCCACTTCCAATCCAACTCCCTGCTAGTGCACCTGGGAAGGCATTGGAAGATGGCCCAAGGGGTTGGGACCCTGCCACCCATGTGGGAGACCCGGAAGAAGCTCCTGGCTTCTGGCTTCAGCCTTGCCCAGCTGTTGCAGCCATTTGGGGAGTGAACCAGCAAGCGGAAGCACTCTCTTTTGCTCTCTCGCTCTCCCTCTCTCTATGTAACTCTGACTGTTAAATAAATTTTTTTTTCAAAAATATGATAATAAAAAGGAATTGCTTTTGCTGCATGCCATACACATTAAGCTCTGGTATGCTGTGTTTCCATTTGCACTTGTTTCAAAATATTTCATCAATCCACCAACAAGTGAGAGGACTCATTTCTCCATACTCTCACCAACCCTAAATATACCACTAATCTTTTTACTTTTGCAAAACTTAAAGTGAAAAAATAAGAGGGGCCAGCATTGTTGGCATAGTGGGTTAGGCTGCAACTTGTGATGCCAGTATCTCCTATCCCATTGCATGCACCTGAGAAAACAGCAGAACACGGCCCAAGTGTTTGGGCCCCTGCCACCCATGTAGGAGGCCTGGATGGAGTTTCAGATACCAGGCTTCAGCTTGGCCCGGCTTGGCTGTTGCAGCCTTTTGGGGAGTGAACCAGCAGGTGGAAACTCTCTTTCTCCCTCTCACCCTCTCTCTCATTATTGCTCTCTCTGTCACTCTGCCATTCAAATAAATAAAATAAATTTCTTTAAAAATTAAAAGATACTGCAATTTGCCTCTTTCCTGGGACTTTGTCTCCTTTGCTCACACTTTGAGAACAAGAAAGGGCCACATGGGTGCACTTTGTGGAGACAAGCATGGCTTCCCTTCTGCATTTCTTGACTCAGAAGGTTTTCATCGCACTGGAAGAGGAGCCGTGAGACCTGGTGTCATTAAGATCGAGGGTGGACACTGAGCTGCCTGGAGGGGGCCTCTGGAAAGTCTGAGTCAGCGCTGAAGGGACCTATGGATCACAGTGAGGACTTTGCTACCTGCAGAGTACTGCCCTTATCTAAAGAAAGTCACATTCAACCATTCACAGTTGTGCAGACTCCCAGGGACCTGCGTGTCATAGCCAGCCACCAATTTACCCCTGATGTAAAGCAATGAAGAAAGACTGACTGAAGGGGGCTGGCGCTGTGGTGTAGTGGGTAGGGCCGCACCTGCAGTGCCAGCATCCCATATGGGCACCAGTTCGAGTCCCAGCTACTCCATGGAAGACCTCTCTCTCTCTGCCTCTTCTCCTCTCTCTGTGTAACTGACTTTCAAATAAACAAATAAATCTTTTAAGAGAGAGAGAGAAAGTGCTGACTGAAGGACTGGATTTTGGCCTTTCTAAGAAATAATCCTTAAGGTCAAAATTCCAATTTTCAACTAAAATTTTTGACATTAGCTTTTAGAAAGATGTGTGAATATGTTTTCTCCCATACTTAAACCAGAAGATAAAGAACACAAATTTGCCAGGAAACAAGTATTAGAAATTTACTTAATTTTACATTAGAATCATCTATATTTACATTGCAAGTTATCTATATTTAAATATACGTATCCTGAGTAGAGGATTCTTAAATTTTTATTGGTTTGAACCATATACTATTGTCATTTTAGGGGCAAGGGCTTGGCATAATGGTTAAGAGACAATTCGGAACAAACACCCCTGTATTGGAGTGTCTGGGCTTTAGTCCTGGGTCCAGTCTTGATTCCAGGTTTCAGTAAATATGCACCCTGGGCGATAATGGTGGTAGCTCAAGTACTCAGGTCCCCATCCCCCATGTGCAAGAGACCTGGATTGAGTTCCAGGCTCTTGGCTTCAGTCTGGCCAGCCCTGGCTGTTGTGGGCATTTGGGGAGTAAACCAGCAGATGGGTGATCTCTCTACCTCTGTCTCTCTCCCTCTGTATCTCTGCCTTTCAAATAAATTTTTTAAAAAAGAATTTTTTTAAGATTTCTTTTATCTATTTGAAAGGTAGAATTACAGAGAGAAAGGGAGAGACATGGTGATAGAGAGATCTTCCATCCATTGGCTCACTCCCCAGATGGCTACAACTGCCAGGGCTGGCCCAAGCCTGGAACTCCATCCGAGTCTCCCACGTGGATGCCGGGGGCATAAATACTTGAGCCATCTTCTGATGCTTTTCATAGGCACATTAGCAGGGAGCTGCATCTGAAGCAGAGCACCTGGGACTCAATCTGGCATTCACATGGGATGTCAACATCACCACAATACTGGCCTCAAAGAATTTTTTCAAAACTGTCATTTTTAAAAAAGGTAAAGAATGATCAAAGTTTGAGTAAACCAAAAGCCTACCTATAGATAGATATACTCCATGGCCAATTTATTTTAAAATGTCTAGATCTTTCCATAATACCATTAAAGTCTTGAGACTCATAGGAGTTAGGTTATTTGTTTTTATTGTCTGATTCAGTCTTCTTGCTTCATCTTTTTGTTTATTTGATTGCCGACTGGTATGGGAACTTTGGTAGCAGTTTTGGTAATATCCTGAACTGAAGGAAGCAGCTGTGTCTCTCACATGAAGACTCTGCCCACAGGGGCAAAGGTTCCCAAAAGTTCTTCCGTCTACAGAGGAGGCTTTTTGGCTGGGAGTGGAAATAATGAGTAGGCACTGGCAGGCAGAATGTTCTGTGTCGCTCCAAGGTATGAAACATTACCTGTTTGGTGAAACAACATTACATAACCACTGAACCTGGGCCTCTCCAGCTGTATGACTCAACAGTTTCACAAGGTCATTTATCAACATCATTATCCCAGGCCCTACCAATTAGCATTTGCAGAGCACCCACACGGAGATGACAGTGCACTTGATGCCCGACGGAATAGAAGGAAGACAAAGAGTACAACTGATGAAGTAAACTTGGCCCTGTGCATCTGAACATGAAACACAGAACAAACATACTTGTCAATCCATGCCTCTCTGTGTCATGCATGAGAGAATAAACTCTTTGAATCTCACCACGGAGCTTCACAGTGGCCATCTGTGTCACAACAGAAGATGAAGCAGATGGGCTTTCCACCTGAAAGGTGTTGAGAAAGCATCTGGTCTCACCAGGACCCCAACGGCAGACTCTAGAGACTTGGAAGGGCCTTCATTGACCACTGAGTCAAACTTTTCAGAATCCTTGGACAATGCCCCTGACCAGGTAGTGACCATCAAGTCTCTAAAGTCCTGAGGAATTTCCACATTCTTGGGAAGATTCTGTAGGTTGACATAAGAAGGATTTTAGGGGTGAGTATTTGGCTTGGCAATTAAAATGCCACTCAGGACACCTGCATCCCATATCGGAGTGCCTGAGTTAAGAGTCCCAGTTCCACTTCCAATTCTAGCTTCCTGCTAATGCACACCCTGGAGGGAAGCAGGTGATGGCTCAAGTACTTAAGTACTTCCTGCCACCAACATGAGAGATCTGAATTAAATTCCTGGTTCCTGGCTCCTGGCTCCTGGCTGTTGCAAACATTTGAGGAGTAAACCAGATCTCTCTCTCTCTCTCTCTCTCTGTGTGTGTGTCCCCCTGCATTTGAGAGATGGGAAATTTGGAGCATTCCATAAAAAAAAAAAAACTTGAAATTATTTTAAGAAAACTATTGCGCAATTGTTTTCCAGTTAATAGCTCTAGATCAAATAGATTTTAGGTGGGCTTTGGAGTTGAACCAAGATGATTTTTTTCATTGTCATCATTCTAATTTCAATTTGCTCATTGTTGGGGCCAGCACTGTGGTGTAAGCATGTAAAGCCACCACCTGCAACACTTGGCATCCCATGTGTTTGAGTCCCAGCTGCTCCACGTCCAATCCAGCTCCATGCTCATGGCCTGGGAAAAGCATCCGAGGATGACCCAAGTGCTTGGGCCCCTGCCATCCATGTGGGAAACCTGGATGAAGCTCCTGACTCCTGGCTTCAGTCTGGCTCAGCCCTGGCCATTGCAACCATTTGGGGAGTGGACTAGCCAATGGAAGATTCATTCTCTCTCTCTCTCCCTCTCTCCCTCTCTCCCTCTCTCCCTCTCTCCCTGTTCCTCTGTAACTCTGACTTTCAAGTAAATAATAGATCTGTTTAAAAATTGCTCATTGCTGCTTTATATCCCCATAAGTTCTATTTTGGACTAGAAAGAGGCAGAACAGAAAGACAAGCTGAACAAGATCCCTTTGTTCCTACCAGAAGGTCAACACCTTCCTTCCTTTCCTTCTTTGAAGCTAGTCCACCATACAGGGTCTCACGGCTACTTCTGGCTGGGACTGCAGAATCTCTTCCACAACATCCCACACGACTGACTCCTCAGATGAGACCACGTCAAGTGCATCAGCCCATCTTTCCAGTCTTCTTTCTTATTCTGCCGCCCTCTAAAGCAATTTAAACTGTAAACTGTTGTCACCAAGCAAACAATCCATGGGCACTGTATGATATCTAGCACATATAAAGCACTTTCATTTTTAACACATCTCCATTATTTTAAAGGGAAAGAAAGAACTGTCAAGAGAGGTTCACAGCAAGGAGCTGATTTATGCGATGGAGGGGCTGAAGTCCCCAGGAAAGGCCATGAGGAAAAAGCAAGCTGGATCCTCCACCACAGCCAGTGCCACAGGAGACTTGCTTCTTCCCCAGGGAAGACTGTTTCTGCTCTTAAATTCTTTGTTACTGATTAAATCAGATGCACCTAGGTTATCTGAAATAATCGTCCTTGTTTAAAGTCTTCTAATGTGACTTGTATCACAATACAAAGTACCTGCACAATACCCAGATTAGTGTTGGATGGAGTAGACGGGGACCGTAACCTATCCAAATTGACAAATAAGCTGACCATCACCCCTGTGCAGTAGATAAGGAAGATTTTATCAATCCTTTTGCTACAAGGAAACTGGAAGCTCAGAGGACTTAAAGTATTTTCCTGAAGGCCACTGCTAACCAACATTTTGTTTTTCAGTTATAAAGTGGATTAGCAATCTTTCTTGGTGTGGTTGTTTTGATAAGTGAGTTCTCAGTGTAAAACAACTATTAAATCCCCTTCTGTCTGTGAAGTCAGCTGGTTTCTGAGCTGTAAGGATATACATACTCTCATTTGGTGCAAGGGAGAGTTCACATTAGAGTACCTTTTTTTTTCCAAGTAGTTCCATTTGCAAGAATTAACTTTATAATAATATTTGCACACATCTGTAAAGATACATATGCAAAGATATTCATTACAGTGTTGTTTGCGAGTGAAAAAAACTAAATGTCTATCAGTAAGAGAAAATGAGATTGTTTAAATGAATTAGGATTTGGTCTAACAATGGAATGCTAGCTAAGTATTGACAAAGATGGATGTCTGTGGTATAATACAGGATCTAAAATAGAAAATTTTTCATTATGTGATGCTACATAGTATCCTAGACATTTTGCTACCGTCTTTGGTGGTGCGCAGAGGATGGATTCTGTCTCCACACAGTTAAAATTAACATTTTGCCCTTGAGAAAGAACTCCAAGATGGGGATAGTGTTTGAATTGAGCCTCAAAAGCTGTAGGCCCCCAACAGCTGCACCATCCCTGCTGTTGCCTGTTCTCTCTGGGAACATCTGCCCTTGTTTCCAGATCACCACCAGGACTCACTGTGAAGGAGCCTGCAGCTCAGTGGGCGGTGATGCCACAGCTAGAAAACTGAGACCAGACACCAGGTCACAATAGGGAGAGCAAGAGCAGGGCCAAGCGACCGAGGTGGGCTCTCATCATGAGGCAAGAGACACGTGCATCAGAGAAACATGTCACACCCATGGCGAAGGGAGTCTTAGCTGGAGACAATGGGTAACACAGTGACTGACGCCACAGATGAGACCACGTTATCTAATGTCCTTCAGAACTTCTCTTTTCCTGATGAAATCCCTGGAAGAGGAGGCAGCCACACTTTCTGAGATTCTATTAGGGGATGCAATGGCTACAGGGAAACCGCAAGGACCCACAGATGAGAGAAATGCCCAGACTGTTAGATCAAAGGGGAAAGGAGTAAGTATATATTATTTAAGGATGATATCAGATTCATGACTGTAAGCCCATAGAGAATATCTCCGTGTTTGTTCATTGCTGACTTCTAGGCACAAGGCCTAATATAAAATATTCAATAGGGAGGGATTCAATAGGGAGAATAAATGGCAACACATCATTTCCAGCACCCAGGCATCTCACTTCCATTATCCCAAGCTCCCTGCCCATCCCACCCCTACATTTTACACCGTCCTCCTAAGTGGACCAGAGTGGAGACCACTTGCAAAGGAAGAAATGGAGACAACACCCAGCCCCATCATGCTGTTAAGGACTTCAAATCCTTTCACGGCCCATGTAGAATCTGTGGAAGGCAGAGCTTCCTACAACAAATGAAATTCCAAAACATAGGTGGAACAACCTAACAGAGAACGACCCTCCATGGGAGGAAGGCAGCACGCGTGGCTTATGGTTATTGAAGACTGTTTCCCTCAATCAAATCAATCTGATGCATTACAGCAGATTTCAGATGTGTAAGCATGGTCAAAGCAATGAACAGGATCAGCACACAGTGCCTCAGGTCAGTAGTTTTCGCTGATGTGTTTGTGTGCCCTTGGATTTGTAAGGTAGGAAGTTAGACATTGGCCTGTATGTATGACAGGAGCCCACAGAAAATAAAGCACCTGCAGAAGCTCATCTTTTAAAAAATATTTATTTATTTATTTGAGACACAGAGTTACAGACAGAGAGAGGGAGACACAGAGAGGTGGGTCTTCCATTCACTGGTTCACTCCCCAAATGGCTGCAACAGCAGTAGCTGGGCTAATCCAAAGTCAGGAGCCAGGAGCTTCTTCTGGGTCTCCCACATGGGTTGCAAGGACCCAAGCACTTGGGCCATCCAGAAGCTCATCTTGGAAGCAGACCAGTGTTTTACACTGACAAAGTCCTACCCATACTCACCTCCACCCCCCAACAATGTTATGGGTTGGAGAAGCTAGAAGAATTTGACCCCATTCCCTTATAAGCCCCAATCTGAATACAGACTGCACTGCCAGCTGTCAGCCCCGTGTTCACTTTCACCATTTCTCTTATACACCCCAAGCTGCTTCTTTCTCTCTCAGTGTCCCTCTAAGGCTCTCTTGGGAGAGGGACAGCCAAAGAGGGTCTCACCTCCCTGGACTCCTGCTGGCTCCTGCTTTACTATGGAGGACTCCAGCAGAGCACAAGGGACCACCACAACCTTGGGACAGTGTTATGAGACCTCAGGAGATCCCTGCTGAAGGTGCTAGCTAACTGGGGTCTCTCCCAGGAATAGGGGAGATCCAAGTCCATGAGGCTTTTCTAAGCATCTCCAGGACAAGAGGAGAGGCTAGAATTTCTGCATCCTGGGGAAAGGAGAAGCACCCCTTCAAGTCCACCTGAGAGCCTCTGAGCTTGGGGTAAACTACCAGAGTCCCCAGGAAGCTGCGGCCAAATTGGCAACAATTCCACTCTTAGCCTAATACTTACCATTCTGCAATGGTCTTTTCTGGATGCCACACACCAGGGGCTGCAGGCAGAGTCATGAAACCACATCTCTGGCCTCAAGATGCTTCTCTTGGAGAGATGGGGTGTGTAATTCAGTTTTTCTTGTTCTCCTGCTCAAACTAACCTACTTTCCATACGTCACTCAAATCATCATTCAGTTCCATTTCCATTTTTGAACTTAGCCAAAGACGCCTCCTTGCCTCTCTTCAAACACTCTTGGTCTTCCACAAAGCCATGAAAGCATCATGGGACAACACCAGCGGCTGTTGCGCGTTGGCGACTTTCTCACGGGGCTCAAGGACATTCAGAAGCTGGAAGACGGCAAGTAAGGAAGGCGCCCTGCAGACGGCAGGTGGATTTAGAGGACACACAGGCCAGATCCCCAGTGTAGATGCTAATATGCCTGGGAATGGCCAACTTGTGTGGCCCCTGCTCCCTGGACAGCAAACCTAGAAACACCCAGGGAAACAGGAAACACCCAGGCAGAAAGAGCAGATCCCAGGTCTCACTCACTCACTGCCCAGCAAGGCTGTGACACTGGGAAGATCTGAGCTTCCGCCATGGCCGAGTCTCACTCCTGCAGGGAGAGGACAGCACTTGGGTACAGGGTCCTTCGGGTATAACTTGCAGTAGGAAGACACATCCACGGATCAGGGCCCTATGTTGTTTTTGTTTTTAATTTTTTTTTAATTTTTTGACAGGCAGAGTGGACAGTGAGAGAGAGAGACAGAGAGAAAGGTCTTCCTTTGCCGTTGGTTCACCCTCCAATGGCCGCCGTGGCTGGCACACCACGCTGATCCGATGGCAGGAGCCAGGTGCTTCTCCTGGTCTCCCATGGGTGCAGGGCCCAAGTACTTGGGCCATCCTCCACTGCACTCCCTGGCCACAGCAGAGAGCTGGCCTGGAAGAGGGGCAACCAGGACAGAATCCGGCGCCCCGACCGGGACTAGAACCCGGTGTGCCGGTGCCACAGGCGGAGGATTAGCCTAGTGAGCCGCGGCGCCGGCCCTAAGGGCCCTGTTTTACACTGAACTCTCCTCTGGCATCTTAGGGATGATCCTGAAAAAGAGTCGATTCCTTGTTCAAGGGAGCTTGTTCTCAGAGTAGGAGCTGGTTCCTCCGTGGGTGCTGGTGACTCAGGATGGAGTTGGATAAGCTTGGACCACAGCTTCAGGTCCGACAGGGAGGCAGCAATTACTGGCTTGGGGAATCAGTGAGGGCAGCAGGACACAACAAAATCAGGGAAACCATCACAGTGGAGCCGGGGACGTAGCGGAAGTGCCAGAGTTTGTGTGGAGAAGATGAACCTTGTGTTTTGAGGGGATCATAGAAGAAACTGGGGGTGCTTGGTTATAAGGTTCTATTTGCTTCTCGTGGTCTCAATGCTTTTAAAAGAATGTTTTGTGTGTTGATTTTAGAATTGGTGAATGAATGAACCTCGCTGTTCTAATACCTGAGCTTCCCAAAACCATGAGTCACTGAAACGTGGTCATCAGAGCCAGGCTTAAAGACCTAGCAGCGAGCTGATCCAGGCATGGAACAGGGCTTTCGTCCAGAAGTGATCCAGCGAGAAACTCCCTGGAGGCACCAGGCAGAGCAGCCTCCTGGAAGCTGCTGCAGTAGGAGGAGGCAGAGCCCAGCCCAGCCCAGGCAGCTGCCTGTGGCATGGCTCACCTGTCTCTTCCTCCTTCCAGCGTGACACCAGATGAGCTGGCATCTGTATCAAAGCCAAGACACCGGCCCTGGGAGCCTTGGGGCTTTACCTGCTGTGGCCTCAGTGCTCACGTCCACTTCCACCGGTGCCCGTGGGCTCCTAGTTTGCCAAGTGAGTGATGGGGCTAGGGAAAGAGACGAGGGCAAAGGCCTAAAAGCTGAACTTCCTTTCAAGGCCCTGCTGCCCTAACGCGCATTTCAGTGGTTTCTTCACTTTAGAAAGGAACCTGACACCACCCTTGATTCTGCATCCCCCACTGCTGGAACCCTCTGCCCTGTCAAATGGGGCTCATAAGACCATCCTTGCCCTGGGGCAGTGGTTCTCAAAGTGGGGTCCCTGCCCAGTCGCATCTGCATCTCTTGGGGGACTTGGGACTTGTTATAAAGCAAATTTTGAACCCAGACCAGACCACCTGATGCAGAGTGATGGTGGCACCAAGTCATTCAGGGGCCCTCCAGGTGGAGTGTGAGAGCTGCCATCCCAGGGTTGTGGTGAAGATACCGTGAGGATTGTGTGTAACAGGCTCAGTACCCACACCCAGCACCCGAGCAGCAGGTGCTGTTCCTGTCTTCACCATCATCATCATCATCATTATCATCATCCTGGCAGGACTCTTTTCTAATAAAGCTTGATTTCCAAGAGTACCAGGCACTCACCGACACACGTGCCCTTCCTCTGGAACCCCCACAGGAAGGACATGGGCAAACTGTGCCTCTTTAACAGCACAAGGGTCAGAGCCGGCGCTGTAGCATAGCGGGTAAAGCTGCTGCCTGCAGTGCCGGCCTCCCATAGGGACGCTTATTCGAGCCCCAGCTGCTCTACTTCCGATCTAGCTCTCTGCTATGGCCTGGGAAAGCAATAGAAGATGGCCCAAGTCCCTGGGCCCCTGCACCCACGTGGGAGACCCGGAAGAAGCTCCTGGCTCCTGGCTTCAGATCAGCGTAGCTCCGGCCATTGCGGCCATCTGGGGAGTGAACCAGCGGATGGAAGACCTCTCTCTCTCTCTCTCTCTTTCTCTCTGCCTCTCCTTCTCTCTCTATGTAACTCCAACTTTCAAATAAATAAATAAATCTAAAAAAAAAAAAAAGGCAGCACAAGGGTGTTCTCTGTCTATACCACTTACTATAATGACACAGGGAATCCAGAGGGGGAAAATGCAATTTCTGTGAGTACAGTAATAAGGAAAGACTTTGTCAGTGGGGCCTACTGTAGTAAGGAGATGCCCACAGCCTAAAGTGGAAATTTGTCAGGAGAAAGGTGGGGCCGGCGCCGCGGCTCAATAGGCTAATCCTCCGCCTTGCGGTGCCAGCACACCGGGTTCTAGTCCTGGTCGGGGTGCCGGATTCTTTCCCGGTTGCCCCTCTTCCAGGCCAGCTCTCTGCTGTGGCCAGGGAGTGCAGTGGAGGATGGCCCAAGTGCTTGGGCCCTGCACCCCATGGGAGACCAGGAGAAGCACCTGGCTCCTGCCTTTGGATCAGCGTGGTGCGCCAGCCATGGCGGCCATTGGAGGGTGAATCAACAGCAAAAAAAGACCTTTTTCTCTCTCTCTCTCACTATCCATTCTGCCTGTCAAAAAAAAAAAAAAAAAAGGAGAAAGGTGAATGAGCCATGCTTTCAGGCCATGAGATAAATGGTCATGGAAAGAGTAGGGGTCTGGGGAGTGGTAGAAACTGCATTGTAAAGTCTCGAAACTTTAAAAACAGTGTCAGACATTGCAAGGGAAAGTCGAGGCAGGAAATGCTGTCTGCAGTCAGGCACAGAAGGCAGGGATCTGGGCCTCAGCTGCAGCAAAGAAGTTACAGTGTGGAGCTGGTGCTGTGGCGTAGTGGGTAAAGCCACTGCCTGCAGCAAGGACGTCCCATGTGGATGCTGGTTCAAGTCCCAGCTGCTCCACTTCTGATCCAGCACCCTGCTAATGCACCTGGGAAAGTAGTGGAGGATGGACCAAGTCCTTAGGTTCCTGTACCCACGTGAGAGACCCACATGAATCTCCTGGCTCCTGGCTTCAGTCTGGCTCAACCCTGGCCATTGTGGCCACCTGGGAAGTGAACCAGCAGATGGAAGCTCTCCCTCTCTCTGCTTCTCTGTAACTCTGCCTTTCAAATAAATAAATAAATATTTAAAATAAATAAATAAATAAAAAGAAGTTAGTGTGTGGAGTTCCCATAATGTTTAGGGACTATCTGCCCCAGGGAAGCCAGTCTTGAGTCATGGTCAGGACAAATGTTTCAGTTACCGAAAAACTCACTTTTCTCTATGCCATATTTAACAGGATGAATAACAGTTCTGGAAATACCAGGTCTTCATTCCTGGAACCTATCACTGTTACCCTCTGTAGCAAAGACTATACCTGTGATTAAGTCGAGGGCTCTGCGATAGAGTGATATCATAGATTACCTGGGGGAGCCCTAGAAATGTCATGTCTACATAAGAGGGAGGCAGAAGAACTGACACAGACACAGGAAGAGAGGGCAGCGTGACCAGAGAGACCCCAATGATGTGGCCACAAGTCAAGAAATGCAGGCAACCACCAGAAGCTGTAGGAGGGAAGGAACAAATTCCCCCCAGAGTCCCTGGGGAGAGGAAGTGCAGCCCCTTCCAACACCTGGTTTTCAGCCCTGGGATGCTGATTTCAGACTTCTGCCCCCATAGCTGTGAGAATAAAATCCTGTTGTTCTAAGCTACCATAAGGAAAGACCATCTTTTAGATTTGAGGAAGAGCCCCTCTGGCCTTCAGCTGATAGTTTGTGGACTTAGAATCTCAGGGGAGGGGAGAAATACCCTTGTCATCTACTACACCGAGGTGCTTGGCCAGGATTTCCTTGGAATCTATCTGCCCAGGTTTGTGCCCTTTTGCTGTAAAAGCAAGATTCCTATACGACTGTCCTGTTTACAATGGGAAGGCTGAGCCTTGGGAAAGCTGTTAGGAAAGCTACATGTGGAGTAAGTAAATACTCAAACTGCCCCCAGAAAAGGACAAGGAGCACAAACCAGAGCTCAGTGAATCCTAGCTGACTGATTTACTTGACAAATTGGCTGATGGTTTCACCTTCCAGGAAAATGAAGGTTACAGTAATTTGGAAGAGTTAGATTTCATCAATGATTTCATTTGAACATCAAGCGGGCTGCTTACAAGATGGTCATCAATGTACTAAACCATTTTGCAAATGGATACTTTACTGGATAATGTTTTATAAGGATTATTCTTGGGGCCAGCATTGTGGCATAGTGGGTTAAGCCTGTAGTTCCAGCAATGCCAGCATCCCATATGGGTGCCAGTTCAAGACCCGGCTGCTCCACTTCCGATCCAGCTCCCTGCTATGGCCTGGGAAGGCAGTAGAAGATGGCCCAAGTCCTTGGGCCAGGGAGCTGGATCAGAGGTAGAGCAGTTGGGACTTGAACTAGCACCCATATGGGATGCCAGTGTCGCACGTGGAGGCTTTACCTGCAATGCCACAATGCTAGCCCCTCTTAATTTATTTTTTAATATTTATTATATTTGAAAGGCAGAGTGACACAAAGCAAGAGAGAGATCTTCCAGTCACTGTTTCACTCCCCAAATGTCTACAATAGCTGGGGCTGGGCCAGGCTAAACCAGGAACCTGGAGCTACATCCAGACCTCCCTCACGGGTGGCAGAAGCCCAAGCACTTGGGCCATCTTCTGTTGCTTTCCCAGAGTGATTATCAGGGAGCTGTATCAGAAGTGGAACAGCTGGGCTTAACCCCCACTGCACCACAGTGCTGGCCCTTCTTCATTTTAGATGTTAGGTACACTTAGTATCAAAAGTGTCCATGTTTTCTCTAGTGCATCTGTACCACATTCCAAGAAACAAAGGGCACACCATTCTTCAGGGCAGCACCTTCCACATAGCCTGTCGGGCTGTTGCTCAAGGCCTACAGCTCAATGGGGTGACAGGTTTTTCTACCCTGTGCAATTTGAGCGAGCTGTGGCCCAAGGGCAGCTGTAAAACCCACGTGTTAGAATAACTTAGATTTCTTGTGATAGACTAACTAAACAAACATACAGTGGGCAGAGTATATGGCAACAGGACTGTGACCCACAGAGACACAGAAACATAATCTCCACAGTGACCAGCTCAGAACAGTCAGGACTGCTCAGTGCCTGGTGATTGTTCTTACTTGTTGCCTCTACTTCCAACCTAAGACAAACATGAGAACACCAAAAGTACGCCCCAAAGCAAACTTATAAAATGACCTATTTCTCCTTAGGCCTCTTCCAGCTAACTATGCTCCCCTAATCAATCACATACGACGCTCCCCTCCAGATACCCCTACTCCAGCTTCCCCACGGGAACCTCCAGTCAGGGCTTCCCTGAAGTTCCCCTTTCTTCCCACTGTAAACCTGGGAACAAACATCTGTCTGTGCTTCCAGAAATGCTATCAAACTTAGCTTTGTTAGCTTTTAATTAACAAATAAAAATTGCAGAAATAGGGAACGACACTGTGGTGCAGCAGGTTGAGCTGCTGTGCCACTTATAATTCAGATTTCTTTTTTTTTTTTTTATTTGACAGGTAGAGTTACAGACAGTGAGAGAGAGAGAGAGAGAGAGAGAGAAAGAAAGGTCTTCCTTGCGTTGGTTCACCCCCCAAATGGCTGATACGAAGCCAGGAGCCAGGTGCTTCCTCCTGGTCTCCCATGCGGGTGCAGGGCCCAAGGACTTGGGCCATCCTCCACTGCCTTCCCGGGGCCACAGCAGAGAGCTGGACTGGAAGAGGAGCAACTGGGACTAGAACCCGGCTCCCATATGGGATGCCAGTGCCACAGGTGGAGAATTAACCAAGCGAGCCACAGTGCTGGCCCAATTCAGCTTTCTGCTGATGAGCTCCCAGGAGGCAGTAGAAGATGGCTAAGTGCTTGGGCTCCTCCACCTATGTGGGAGACCCTAATGGAGTTCTGGGCTCCTGGGTTTGGTCTGGTCTAGCCCAGCTGTTGTGGCCATTTGGGGACTGAACCAGCAAATGAAAGATCTCTCTGTGTATATCTCTCCCTTTCTCTCTCTCACTTTCACTCTGCCTTTCAAATAAATATTTCTTTAAAATTGTATATATATTTATGTATATAATTAAATTAATTTTGCTTTTAAACATTTACTCATTTATTTTTCAGCCAGCTGAAAGGCACAGAGGCACAGACACACACACACACACTTAGTGAGAGACAGAGATTTTCCAACCATTGGTTTACTCCCCAAATGCCAGCAATAGCCAGAGCTGGGGCGAGCCAAAGCCAGGAGTCAGAAAATCCATTTGGGTCTCCCACATGGATGGCAGGGGCCTAAGCACATTAGCAGGAAGCTGGATCATAAATAACGTAGCTGGGACATCACTCCCATATGTTATATATTTGTTCTAAGAGGTGACTTAATCCACTGCACCACAATACCTGCCCCTCATTTTAAAGTTGAGTTCACAAACTGATAAGCACTGTGGCTCCATTTTTTTTCTAAAGATTTATTTAATTTATTTGAAAGACAGGGTTACAGAGAGAGGTAGAGACAGAGAGAGAGGTCTTCCATCCGCTGGTTCACTCCCCAGATGGCTGCAGCGGCCGGAGCTGTGCTGATCCCAAGCCAGGAGCCAGGAGCTTCTTCCAGGTCTCCCACGCAGGTTCAGGGGCCCAAGGACTTGGGCCATCTTCTACTGCTTTCCCAGGCCACAGCAGAGACTAGAACCGGCACTCATATGGGATGCCGGCACTTCAGGCCAGGTCTTTAACCCACTGCGCCACCGCGCTGGCCCCTGTGGCTCCATTTTATAAAATAAAAAGGAAATAAATGCCTAGAAAAGGGTTATGGAGAGTAAAACAAGGAATTTTTATTTCATTAGTTATTTATTTGAAAAATAGAGTTACAGAGAGGCAGAGAGAGAGAGAGAGATACAGAGAGAGAGAGCTTCTAGTCACTTGTTCACTCCTCAAATGACCACAACAGGCTGGCGCCGCGGCTCACTAGGCTAATCCTCCGCCTAGCGGCGCCGGCACACCGGGTTCTAGTCCCGGTCAGGGCGCCGGATTCTGTCCCGGTTGCCCCTCTTCCAGGCCAGCTCTCTGCTGTGGCCAGGGAGTGCAGTGGAGGATGGCCCAAGTGCTTGGGCCCTGCACCCCATGGGAGACCAGGAAAAGCACCTAGCTCCTGGCTCCTGCCATCGGATCAGCACGGCGGCCATTGGAGGGTGAACCAACGGCAAAGGAAGACCTTTCTCTCTCTGTCTCTCTCTCTCACTGTCCACTCTGCCTGTCAAAAAAAAAAAAAAAAAAAAGTGACCACAACAGCCAGGGCTGGGCCAGGCCAAAGCCAGGAGCCAGAAGCTTCTTCCACATCTCCCATGCGGGTGCTTTCCCAGCCACATCAGCAGAGAGCGGGATCAGAAGTGGAGCAGGGTCGTGAACATGCACCTATATGGGATGTTGGCATTGTAGACGATGGCTTAACCCACTACACTAGAGCGCTGGTCCCAGAATTTTTATTTTCTAAAATATATTCTATACAATGAATATATTTATTTTATAACTAAAAAATAAATTAGAAACACTTCTGAATTGCGGTGGGTGTTGAAGTGCAGAGGGTTAACTGCTGTCTGCAACACTGGCATCCCATATCAGGGTACTGGTTAGAGTCCCTGCTACTCTGCTTCCACCTTCCAGCTAATGAACCTGGGAAAGCAGCAGACAATGGCCCAAGTACTTGAGCCACTGCCACCCACAAGGGAGACCTAAATGGAGTTCCAGGCTCCTAGCTTCAGCTTGGCGCAGCCACAGCCTTTGCAGTCTTTTGGGAAGTGAACCAGCAGATGAAAGATCTCTCTGCATCACTCTACCTTTCAAACACATGAATCTTTTAACAACCAAAAAAACTGACAATTTCTTTTTGTTGTTTTTTTTTTAAGATTTATTTTATTTATTTGAAAGTCAGAGTTACACAGAGAGAAGGAGAGGCAGAGAGAGAGAGAGGGAGAGAGAGATCTTCCATCTGCTGGTTCACTCTCCAATTGGCCACAATGGCCAGAGCTGGACCAATCCGAACCCAGAATCCAGGAGCTTCTTCAGGGTCTCCCACATAGGGGCAGGGCCCCAAGCACTTGGGCCATCTTCTACTGCTTTCCCAAGCCATAGCAGAGAGCTGGATCAGAACTGGAACAGCCGGAACTCGAACCAGTGCCCATATGGGATGCCGGCGCTTCAGGCCAAGGTATTAACCTGCTGCACCACAGCAACGGCCTCCTTAATTTTTTTTAAATACTTAGCAACATACACGGCTATTTCAAAAGGTTTGTGTAAAACAGAGTTAAGATTACTTTGGTGGAAAAATTTTGAAATCCAAGCACAGTTTTGTCAGAATATGCATTTTCAAGCAATTTTTGAAGTCTCCTTGTATATTCTCTCCAACTAAAGCATTTCTTCAAACTATTTAAAGTTAAATAATCTTGGGGCCAGTATTGTGGCATAATGAGTTAAGCCACCGCCTGCCATGCCAGCAGCCTATATGAGTGCCAGTTCTAGTCCTGGCTGCTCCACTTCTAATCCAGCTCCCTGATAATGTGCCTGGGAAAGCAGTGGAAGATTATGGCCTGAGTACTTGGACCCCTGCACCTTTATGGGAGACCAGGATGAAGATCTGACTCCTAGCTACATCCTGGATCAGCCCTGACATTGCTGCCATTTGAGGGAGTGAATGGCGAATGGATGATAGCCCTCTCTCTCTCTCTCTCTCTCTCTCTCTCTGTGTGTGTGTGTGTGTGTAACTCTGCCTTTCAAATAAATCCTAAAAATAAATAAATAAATAAATAACAGCAATTTGGAGTCTGAAGGCATAATCCATCAGGCATATTAGGTAAGAGCCGTCTCCCTTGTTCTCAACCGGTTTTCTGCTGCTTATCAACCAGGTTTCTGTTTTTATTCTAAAGGATTTATTTGAAAGGCAGAGTAACAGAGGGAGACAGAGATTGATCTCCCACCTCGTTGGTTAGCTCCCCAAATGGCCACAACAGCTGGGGCCGGACCAGAGCTCTGTCCAGGTCTCCCTCGAGGGTCCCAGGTGCATTAACGGGGAGGGGGGCAGGATGTGGAGCAGGGGCTCACACCGGCCAGGAATCCTTGAGGGCGGAGACCGGAGCAGCCGCTTAGCCAGGTGGGCGCCGCCCCCGGAGACCCACCCGGACCCGCACATCGCACCACGTGTCTGGGACCTGCCTGTCCCTTCCAGACCTTTCTGAGGCCAGCCGCAGCCGGCCGTGAACCTGGGGGGGAGGGTGGGGGGTGACACGTACAAGGGTCGGGCTCCCGCTTCTGTTCTCGCCCCGCCCGCCCGCCCATCGCAGCAGCGCGAGGTGGAACTTGGTGGCTCCGCAGCCCCCTCCACGGTACCCTGGGCGGCCAGCTCAGCTCCCGGCCCACTGAGGCAGGCGCTCCCGGCCCTCAGGCAAGTTGGGACCCAGCCGCGTCACGCGCTGGGAGTCAGCGCGCTCGCAGGCCCCGCCCAGCGGCCGGCACCGCCAATCGCAGCGCGGGTATGCGGTGGAGGCGGGGCCTTCCAGACCTCAGACCCGGGGCCTTAAAGCCTGAGTCAGTCACAGCTGGCCCAGGACCTCGGCCCTCGGCGGCCTCCGAAGAGCCGAGCGTGTGCGGAGTGCGCCTGCGCAGCGACGGCCGTCCCAGGTGAGCGCCCCCAGCCCCGGCTCGGCCTGGAGGAGGGGGCTCCTGCAGGGACGCGGTCTATAAGAGGTTGTGGCTGCCCCCAGCTCTGGCCGCCCTGAAGCGGGGAAGCGAGAGAGGGCGGCTGGAGAACCCCGGGAGGCGCCCAAGTCGCTCCGGATTCCAGCTTGGGCGTTGGGTCAGTCAGCGTCCGGCCTCCGAGGAGGGCTGCCCCCAGATCTCGGGGCCTAGCCGGGCCGGACCGGGCACCGGGACCCCGCACGCCGGCCGCGGTGTCCAGCTCCCTGAGCCGCCATAACCCGGGAAAACGGCCGGCACTCGCGGAGGAGGGGGCGGCCTGCGCGCCCGCCCCCTGCCGCGGGATCAGGGTCCCCGGAGCCCTCGGGAGTGGGAAGGCGTTTCACTCGGGTCTGGATTCGGGCAGGGGTCCGGGGACCTGTCTCACCTCCCGCTGTGCGCTAGTCCACAGGGAGGTGTGAGGCGAGCCTCCTGCCTCTCCGGGACCCCTTCACCCCTACTTGGGGTCAGAGGACCCCATTAGTGAGGTGACTTGGGTGCTTGTCGATCAATAACCTGGACCAATCATATTCTTGTTTCCTAGTTGTTACCTTAAGATTCCAACCCACAAAGTTCTATGACACTAATCAAAATCAGAATTATCATTAGCATTAGTACAGTGAAATCAATTTCAGTTCCTATAGCACTTGTCAATCTGCTTTTCATTTTTGGTAGCTGAATCGATTTTTTTTTTTTTTTTTTTTCATTAGTCCCCGGCTTGGTTTCCCCTGCCCACATTCTTAGCCTTTTCACAGTCCTGGTGTTAGTAATAGGGAAGATTATTTAAATGCCTCACTCCAGCACGGAGGTTGTAATGTGTCAGTAGATGGCTTTTTTTTTTAAAAAAAGAATTGATCTAATCAGTTGCTCATCTCTTTTCCTTTCCTAGGTTTTTGAACCATGAATCCTTCATTTCTCCTGGCTGCCGTTTGCTGGGGAATAGCTTCAGCTATCCCAAAATTTGATCAAAATTTAGACACACAATGGTACCAGTGGAAGGCAACGCACAAGAGACTGTATGGCCTGGTTGGTAACACTGAAATTGTCCAGAGACCCTGCAGAGGGGGTCCCTGTTGGGAGTTTACAGGCAAAGAGTGGCTTCTAGAGACCAGCTTTTACCAAAGCAGTGATTTAATAGTGCTCTTCATGAGCACAACAGGGCAGACCCCCTTGCTGGGTCTGAGCATGGAGCCCGGCTCCCTCAAAGCCACCCTGGCCACGGATCCTGTCCCACCTCTGTCTGCCAGGCCACTCGGTGAGGGCGGGCTGGGTCGTGAGTGGAGGTAATGACCATGAGCTCTGTGATTGCCCCTAGAATGAAGAAGGATGGAGGAGAGCCGTGTGGGAGAAGAACATGAGAATGATTGAGCTGCATAACGGGGAGTACAGCCAAGGGAAACATGGCTTCACCATGGGGATGAACGCCTACGGCGACATGGTGAGTGTGCTGCAGATCCCGGGACCCGGCACCTCCTCTCCCTGACTCTTTACCAGAGTAATCTGTTGCTTTGTCAACTTTTTATTTACCGTTCCTTGAAGACCAATGAAGAATTCAGGCAAGTGATGAATGGCTTTCAAAACCAGAAACACAAGAAGGGGAAAATGTTTCGTGACCCTCTGTTGCTTCAGTACCCCAAATCTGTGGATTGGAGAGAGAAAGGCTATGTGACTCCGGTGAAGAATCAGGTATGACAATGTCAGATTCAAGCCATCTGTGTCCCACAGAGAAACCAAGAAGAAACGGGCAGGGTTGCTTTGAGGAAGAAGCATACAGTTCAGTGCTCAGATATGTGAACTGTTGTGTCTTTTCAGGGCCAGTGTGGTTCTTGTTGGGCTTTCAGTGCCACTGGAGCCCTCGAAGGGCAGATGTTCCAGAAGACGGGGAAACTCATCTCCCTGAGCGAGCAGAACCTCGTGGACTGCTCTCACCCTCAGGGCAACCAGGGTTGCAATGGTGGCCTCATGGACTACGCCTTCCAGTACGTTAAGGACAACAGCGGCCTGGACTCAGAGGAATCCTACCCGTATGAAGGAATGGTACGTGGAGCTTTTCAGTTTATCATTCTAGCTCTGCTTTTGGGAAAGTTGAACGCTTTCAGAAATAACATGAGTTTTTTAGAATGCACATCTTGGATGGTGCCGTCTCTGTCTCTAAACTGTCAGTACTGTCATACATTATTAGCTTTCTGCACAGTTTTCTGAGATGGTGAATACCTAGCTATTCTTGCTTCTATGTAACATGGAGAATATACACACCATTCTACGTATCATAGGTTTTTCCACTGTAAAGAATTTCTTGTGAACAAGAGGTGTCGTCAGAGAAACTTCACCTGATTTTTCAGTGTCAAATCAGCTAATACTCAAGAGTATTTTACTTCCTGGGATGATTTTGTAACATAAAACATAGGCTACAGATTGCCGAGTATCTTGATTCTAGAACTTGTAATTCCTAAGAGGTAAGTGGTAGTAATCAAGTCTCTCCCCTTTAACTCTGAAAGGATGGAACCTGTAAGTACAAGCCTGAATGTTCTGTGGCTAATGACACTGGCTTCGTGGACATCCCTGGGCATGAGAAGGCCCTCCTGAGGGCCGTGGCCACGGTGGGGCCCATCTCTGCTGCTATTGACGCAGGCCATATGTCCTTCCAGTTCTATAAATCAGGTAGGTTTTCACTGAATTTCTGGTCAACTTTTTAGTATTATGTCCTTTCCAACAGTGTAGGATTGCCTGATGTGCATTTAACATAGTGATGTTTCCATTTGACATAATTAAGCATTTTCTCATGATTATAAACTAAATATTTTTATATGACTATACAATTAGTTCTATAGCTACAGTGTAATTTACCTATCTATTCAATTGTTGAACCTATTTATTTATTTATTTGACAGGTAGAATTACAGACAGAGAGACAGAAAGAAAGGTCTTCCTTCCGTTGGTTCACTCCCCAAATAGTCACAATGGCTGGAGCTGTGCCGATCCAAAGCCAGGAGCGAGGTGCTTCCTCCTGGTCTCCCGTGCGGGTGCAGGGGCCCAACCACTTGGGCCATCTTCTGCTTTCCCAGGACTGGAAGAGGAGCAACCCGGACTAGAACCTGGCGCCCGTATGGGATGCCAGCGCCGCAGGTGGAGGATTAACCTACTGTGCCACGGCTCCGGCCCCTGCTGAACCTATTTTTCTGAACATTTTTACTGCTGTAATCAGGACTGTAAAGAAACCCATGGCTTAAAGGTGTTTTGTATTTTAAACTGACAAGGAATAGGATGGGATTATGCTGATTAGTGCTTTGTCTGGAAGATGAATGGCTAAAATATCTTAGCCTTTAGTTTTTTTTTTGTTTTTTTTTGTTTTTTTTTTTTTGGAATTTTTTAAAGTGGAAAATGTCCCTGATTTCATTGATTTCTGATGAATTAAGATTGATGTTTCCTGGGCCAGTGTTGTGGCATAGTGGGTAAGACTGCGCTGCCTGCAGTGCTGGAATCCCATATGGGCACCTGTTTGAGTCCTGGCTGCTGCATTTCCGATCCAGCTCTCTGCTGTGGCCTGGGAAACCAGTGGAAGATGGCCCAAGTGCTTGGGCCCCTGCACCCATGTGGGAGACCCGGAGGAAGCTTCTGGCTCCTGGCTTCAGATCAGTGCTCCTCCAGCCGTTGTGGCCAATTGGGGAGTGAACCAGCAGATGGAAGATCTCTGTCTCTGTCTCTGTCTCTCCTTCTCTGTGTGTAACTCTGACTTTCAAATAAATAAATCTTTAAAAAAAAATTGAGGCCAGCGCTGTGGCTCAATAGGCTAATCCTCTACCTGCAGCGCCAACACACTGGGTTCTAGTCCCAGTTGGGGCACCAGATTCTATCCCGGTTGCCCCTCTTCCAGGCCAGCTTTCTGCTGTGGCCCGGGAGGGCAGTGGTGGATGGCCCAAGTGCTTGGGCCCTGCACCCACACGGGAGACCAGGAGAAGCACCTGGCTTCTGGCTTCGGATCAGCGCGTTGCACCGGCCGCAGCAGCCATTGGAGGGTGAACCAACGGCAAAGGAAGACCTATCTCTCTGTCTCTCTCTCTCACTGTCCACTCTGCCTATAAAAAGAAAAAAAAAGAAAGGAAAAAAAAATTGATGTTTCCCTTATCAGCCATTACTGTTTTGGCCAAATATTTTTAAGCCTTACACAGTATCTGGAGTTTGTTTATGACATTCCACTGAATTTGGAGGTGCCTCTCTCACTAGGGGGTAGGGTAGGTCTCTTTGACATGTTGCTTGGAGCTTCTTACCCCAATGTCCATTTTACTTTCTCAGGCATTTATTATGATCCAGACTGCAGCAGCAAAGATCTTGACCATGGTATTTTGGTGGTTGGCTATGGCTTTGAAGGAACAAATTCAAATGCCACTAAATATTGGCTTGTGAAGAACAGGTATAAAACTCTACACAGCATATTTGTATCTTAAATTGAAAAGGGAAATGTTTGGAATCAGCATTTGGATTCTAGTCCATAAAAGCTCGATTTTGAAATCTAGAAGCCTAGAAATCTTTCTTCCATTTACAGTGAACACAGAATTATTAATGTTTGATTATAAGATTCTATACTGGTCTTTTGGGGGTTACTTATATATATTTATAAGTATTTCTAAATTCTAAAAGTTTTCTTAGGAAATCTGGAACATATCTGGCTTCAGGGTTTCAGATAAAAGATCGTGGGCCTATAGATTGAGGGCTGGTTTCCATCTTGTCTTTAGTTTTTGAACATCTTCCTCAGCTGATTTGTGAAGTCAGAGATTGTCAGAGAATCCGGTGGCTGACACATTGTCCCTTCCTATTGTTTGATGCCTGCATCACATTTCACTCTGTGGCCCTCAGGTTGTCAGGATCAATTTGTACATGTAGATTATCTTTAATTGAATGGAATATAAGGTAGCATCTGAAAACAGCTATATTGGAGTCCCAGCTCTGCATCAATTTTTCAATTTTCTATCTTTGAAAGTCAAGATGGCCGGCGCCGCGGCTCACTAGGCTAATCCTCCACCTAGCGGCGCCAGCACACCGGGTTCTAGTCCCCGTCGGGGCGCCGGATTCTGTCCCGGTTGCCCCTCTTCCAGGCCAGCCCTCTGCTGTGGCCAGGGAGTGCAGTGGAGGATGGCCCAGGTGCTTGGGCCCTGCACCCCATGGGAGACCAGGAAAAGCACCTGGCTCCTGGCTCCTGCCATCGGATCAGCGCGGTGCGCCGGCCGCAGCACACCGGCCGCGGCGGCCATTGGAGGGTGAACCAACGGCAAAGGAAGACCTTTCTCTCTGTCTCTCTCTCTCACTGTCCACTCTGCCTATCAAAAAAAAAAAAAAAAAAAAAAAAAAAGAAAGTCAAGATAAGGACCCACAGAAATTAATATACTTATAGAAAGATATGATAGCACTTAGAGTAGGACCTGATGAGTGGTAAGCACTATTTTTTAAGTGCTGTGATTAATAAGCTAATGGTTCATTGAATTCTTTATATAAAACTCAAACCTGCTCCTCTTTCAGCTGGGGTACAACCTGGGGCGACGAAGGCTATGTGAAGATCATCAGAGACAAGGACAACCACTGTGGGATTGCCACGGCAGCTAGCTATCCCACGGTGTGAGCTGACGATGGCAACATGGAGGACCTGAGGATGTACGTCCAGAGGGATTTTTATCTTAAAACTGACAAGGCCTTATTGTGCAAGATAAAACACTTGAATCTCTGAGGATCCAAGTTGTGATTTGAATTCTGTGACATTTTTACAAGGGTAAAATGTTACCACTATTTTAACTACTGTTATAAACAGCCTTATGATATTGAAGACTCACTACTTAATTCTAAGACTTTTGAATTTTCATTTTTTAAAAGGATGTATAAAGCTTTCTTTACCTTTTAAAATAAATTTTAACTCAGTATGTAGAGATGGGACTTCTTTCTTTTTAGTAATTTTTTTAAACTTGAGAACTGCAGCCAGTATTGTGGTGTATAGGATTAAGCCACTGCCTACGACACTGGCACCCCACATGGGTGCTGGTTTGAGTCCTAGCCACTCCACTTCCAAATCAGCTCTCTGTTAATGACCTGGAAAGAGCCCCTGTCACCCACATGGGAGACCTGGATGATGCTCCTGGCTCCTGGCTTCAGCCTGGCTCAGCCCTGGCCCTGGCAGCCACTTGGAGAGTGAACCAAAGGAGCAAGACCTCTCTCTCTCTCTGTGTGTAACTCTGGCTTTGAAATAAATAAAATTTTTTAAAATTCAAAAATAAAACTTTAGAGAGAAACTGAAAAAAGCTCCCATCTATAGGTTCACTCCCCAGATGTGCACAATGGCCAGGCTGAAGCCAGGAGCTAGGAACTCAATCTGTGTCTTCCACGTGAGTGGCAGTAGAAGTACTCAAGCACTTGAGGCATGCCCTTTTTCTCCCAGGGTACACATCAGCAGGAAGCTGGACTCAGGAGCTGGAGCTGGGAATCAAACCCAGGCCTTTTGCGATGGGGTGCAGCATCTTAACTGGTGTCTTCACCCCTAGGCCAAACATCTGCTCTGGGCTTCTTTCTGGTTTGATGCATTACCTTTCTTGTGTAATCAGGAAAAATAATTTGGCCCTGAAGAGGTGATTCAGTGTGCCTGTGGCACATTAGGAGAAAAACAATGGCTTCTACTTAAATTATGCAGATTTTATGTCAGCCACTCACTGGCTGTTTCTGACCAACTTTTTATAGTTTATATATTTAGTGGTGTGATATGATTTTTGATACATGTACACATTGTAGGATGATAGCATATCATCACCTCATCATTTCTTTCTCATAAGAACACCTAAAAACCTTAGCTTGAACAAGAAACACAAAAAGCTCTCAGCTGTTTAGAAATACATGATACAGTATTATAATCATAGTCACCTTGCCATGTAGTAGAACACCAGAACCTGACTAACTCTTGAATCCAGCAAAATTTGACAGTCTGGATGGACAAAGGAGAATTAAGAAAATATTCAGTTTGTAGAAAAGTGACTGGACATTGAGATTCATAGGTGTTAGAGAATAGAAAAGGAGAACCCTCCGAGATGACTTGCTGGTGAAGACCATGTGACTATGCAGTTTGAGGATGGGCCAGACTCAGATGGGTGGCTGAGGCTGTTTTGTTGTTTTGTCAGGTCTGATGACAGTACACCTGGCTCTGCTAGGAAAACCTCATTGGTTACCTCATGAGAGCAAAAATAAATTTTTCTTGTGATTAACAAATCTCAGGGGTTAGGTAATAGGTAGAGAAATGTGTCCAAGGTCAATGAAAGATTAGGATAGGTTATGAAAATAGTTCTGGCCTTGAGCTGGGTAAGAGATCACAAGCCAAAGACAGGCTGGAAGTCACTAAGCCAAACTTAGATTTCAGCTATTTAATCCCTGGAATTGATCTCAAAAGAGCAAAACACACCAAGCATATAGTTAAATGCATAGTAGTAAATACAAACAAAACAATGTTTGCCTGTTTAAAAGACAGTAAACAGGCGAGACTTCAGAGGAAGTATGGGTAGTTATTTATCTTCCTGCAACAGGCGTGTGTTTTTATTAGCAGGAATAATCGTGGCGATGTATGTAAAATAAGAATACAAGGGATGAGCAGATGAGATGTTTAACTGAGCCGTACTCCATCGTGGAGTGCATGAGAGGCGGGGGAGGCATATTCCAGAAAGCTCTCAACAGCCTATGTACAGCCAGCTTTGGGATATCCACTCTACCACACTGAGTCTGGAGTGTTTTCTGATGAAGGATTATTCCTTCATTTTGCTTTGTTGGCAGCAGGAAATTTTAAGTCTCAAAGCAGATTACCCCTCAGTTGTGTAAACCATAGCAGATTTTTGAAGGTCTCGTAATTTTCAAAATCACTGAAAAGTTCCAAATTACATCTGGGCCTAAAAATATTTTTCAGAGAAGCCAATTGACTGGAAAAATTTGCCTTGAAACATAAACTTCGTACCAGCATTTCCTACACTTCAACATCTAAATCATTTTGTTCTCCTAACTAAATTGCAGAGAAAGGAAAGGGGAGCTAGAGACAGTTGAGCAAATTATGAGGGAGGAATTGGCTGGGGTGTGAATGTCATGGTAACACATGAGCTTGAAGGAAAGTGAAGACCTGAAATAATTAGGAAATGTCCATTCAAAACAACATGTGCATTTTGCATTTGTGTGTTTTGCCTGTGAGAACAAACTGGGTGTTTTCTAAATTAATTGCACTGTTAACTGAGAAGTCTAAGATTCAAGAAGAAAAAACTTAGATTTTAGAAAGAACAGCCATATGTTGCTTAACAGTGGAGATTGTTCTGAGAAATGTGTTCTCAAAGATTTCCTTGTGCAAACCTAGGAGTGTTCTTCCATAGACTAAGGTGACTACCGTGTCACTAGGTGATGTGATGTGATGTGATGGGACTACTGCAGTATGTGTGTTCTGTTGTTTACCCAAACATTAATGTGACTATGTATCTCAAGCCATTTCTCTATAAACACTTAAGTGTGCAAATGTTTGTGATCATCTCTATTTTTAAATTTAAGTTAATAAGTAAAACTATTACCAAGAGCTGCTCCGTGATCTCGTGATCTTTTTTCCTCAGTACTTTAGAATGTTCATTATAAATGTATTTACTCTTGTAAGTACTTATTGGGCACCCATGCAAGAGTGCTGTGCTGTACTGTGGGGAAAACAGTGAAGCCAGTAGTTATGGCCTCTCTCTGCCACCATAGCCACTTTGATCATTAGCCTATTGGGTAATGAAAAGGGCAGCTGTTAGGCCGGTGCTGCAGCTCACTAGGCTAATCCTCCGCCTGCGGCACTGGCACCCCAGGTTCTAGTCCTGGTCAGGGTGCCAGATTCTGTCCTGGTTGCTGCTCTTCCAGTCCAGCTCTCTGCTGTGGCCCGGGAAGGCAGCAGAGGATGGCCCAAGTGCTTGGGCCCTGCACCTGCATGGGAGACCAGGAGGACGCACCTGGCTCCTGGCTTCAGATCAATGCAGCACGCCGGCTGTAGCAGCCATTTGAGGGGGTGAACCAATGGAAGGAAGACCTTTCTCTCTGTCTCTCTCTCACTGTCTATAAGTCTTTTTCTGTCTCTCTCTCTCACTGTCTAACTGCCTGGCAAAAAAACAACAACAACAACAAAAAAAAAAAAAAAACAACAGAAAAGGGCAGCTGTATCAGATACAGATGTATCTACAGAAAGGGTCATACTTATCCATTTGATTGTTAAAACATTCCTCTGTTGAGCTCTCCTTGATATGGTTTGTCCACTTAGGTCTAGCCACAGGCCTATTCCCCAGACTCTTGTCACCAGTGTTGTAATCATGGTCTTTCCAAGTCCCTAACCAGTCAATCTGTTGGCCACAGGTCATGATTCTATTTATGATTAGACATCTGGCCATTTCTTCCACACAACGAGCAACCAGGTTCAAGTTGAAGTTCTGCTTACCGGAGGATTTCTCTTCATCACCGTCCCTCATGGATGTCCCAGAAAGGATGGTATTTGTGTGCTTTTAGATGGTGCCTGCGTAGTTTGCACAACCATTTATTTATTTATTTATTTTGACAGGCAGAGTGGACAGTGAGAGAGAGAGAGACAGAGAGAAAGGTCTTCCTTTTGCCGTTGGTTCACCCTCCAATGGCCGCCCTGACCGGCACTAGAACCCAGTGTGCCGGCACCGCAAGGCGGAGGATTAGCCTAGTGAGCCACAGCGCCGGCCCCTGCACAACCATTTATAAAGTAAGCCCAAGCTTTCTCCTCAGATGATCATAGGAGAATTCCACCCGTGAAACCACCGTTAGCAGGTAATGTGGTAGGAGGACCATCGGCATTTGGACCACTGCCTTAGCGGGCCTACTTCATCAGATCATGTATATACCACTTTCACTTATTTATTTATTTATTTGAAAGGCAGAAGGATAGAGAGACAGAGAGCTCACATCCACTGGTCCACTCCCATAAATGCTTTCAACAGCTGAAGCTGGGCCAGGCTGATGCTAGGATCCTAGAACTCAAGCCAAGTCTCCCATGTGAGTGGCAGGGGCCAAAGTACTTGGGCCATCAGCCTGCTGCCTCCCAGGGTGCACATTAACAGGAAACTAGAATCAGGAGAGGAGCCTAGACTCAAACCCAGGCGCTCCAATATGGAATGTGGGCATCCCAAGCAGTGTCTTAACCGCTGCACCACACACTTAACTTCCAACCTGCATTTGGTGTGAAAGCCCAGCTTTATGGCTCAGTGGCTCAGACAACATCTAGTTCATGACGGGCAGTTCAGGCTGCAGGGTAACCAGGTAGCCCACGATTAAGCAGTTCAGCCTCTACTAAGGCCCAGGAACAAACAGCTGTTTCTCCAAAAGAAAGTAGTCCTCTGCAGAGGATGATATGTTCCAGAATCCCAAGGGTCTGCACTGATTTGCCTGTGGAGGCCTTCCAGTGGCTCCAAACCGCATCTGAATGCTGTTGACCCTTTGCACCCCTACGATCTGCTGGATCATATGGCCCATGTGGCAGAGGGACTCTGTGCAGAAGCCTGACCCATTGCAGAGCCTTTTCTTGTCTGGGCCCTACCCAAAACTGTCACTCAAATGAGAGATAAGTTGTCTTCAAAATCCAAAGAAGTCCCAAGGGTTGGTGTTATGAGGGGCCAGATGCAACAATTCATCCTTCACCTTAAAAGGGACTTCTCAATGTGCCCCGCATCACTAGACTCCTAGAAGCTTACTGAGGTGGAAGGCACCTGCATTTTTGTAGAATTTATTTCTTCCCTTCTGACAAATACGAGGACACTTCAAAAAGTGTAGGAAATGCATATTAAGAAAAATTATGCATAGGTTTCAACATTTACAAGGAAATGCACAGATGGTCTTGCGTAAGACTCAGGAGCCTGACTGAAGCCTGGCCAAGCCAAGTCATGGTTGCTGTACCCTC
The DNA here is from genome assembly GCF_964237555.1 of Oryctolagus cuniculus. Classification (NCBI taxonomy): domain Eukaryota; kingdom Metazoa; phylum Chordata; class Mammalia; order Lagomorpha; family Leporidae; genus Oryctolagus; species Oryctolagus cuniculus. The sequence goes on from NC_091432.1 coordinate 140,887,081, forward strand.
CTGGGATGAGTGAGCAGATCTTATCTGACTAGTCCACTCCAACATTTCAGTTTCCCACAGACCTGGGATATTGTCTTCTCTCATATGCCAAAGGTAGCCACGGCATCTCAACTTTTTGAGAGTAGGCTACTTTGAGGCCCATGCCTCAGCACCAATCTAAATCCTTGAGCTACAAGGTTGCATCAACTCCCTGCCTAACAGGCCCTTATCAATGAATTTATTCTGATCCAACTTTATGTTCCTTTCACCATTATCTTTTATTATTATTATTATTTGACAGAGTTATAGACAGTGAGAGAGAGACAGAGAGAAAGGTCTTCCCTCCGTTGGTTCACCCCCCAAATGGCTACCACGGCCGGCGCTGTGTCAATCCGAAGCCAGGAGCCAGGTGCTTCTTCCTGGTCTCCCAAGAGGGTGCAGGGCCCAGCACTTGGGCCATCCTCCACTGCTTTCCCAGGCCACAGCAGAGAGCTGGACTGGAAGAGGAGCAACCGGGACTAGAACCCGGTGCCCATATGGGATGCCAGCGCCGCAGGCAGAGGATTAACCAAGTGAGCCACGGTGCCGGCCCCTCAACCTTTTTTTTTTTTTTTTTTTTTTACAGGCAGAGTGGACAGTGAGAGAGAGAGAGAAAGGTCTTCCTTTGCCGTTGGTTCACCCTCCAATGGCCGCCGCAGCCGGCACGCTGCGCTGATCCGATAGCAGGAGCCAGGTACTTATCCTGGTCTCCCATGGGGTGCAGGACCCAAGCACTTGGGCCATCCTCCACTGCACTCCCGGGCCACAGCAGAGAGCTGGCCTGGAAGAGGGGCAACCGGGACAGAATCCGGTGCCCCGACCGGGACTAGATCCTGGTGTGCCAGCGCCGCAAGGTGGAGGATTAGCCTAGTGAGCCGCGGCACCGGCCCTCCCCCATTATCTTAACACCAATAACATCCATTCTTAATACAGACTTAAATCTGTACCAATTGGAAAGCCCAGGCAGTTCTTGGGGAATATAATTCACTTCTTGGGTCACACTTTCTACTTCACCTTTCAGCACCTGCTGGGACCTGAGTCTAGCTATAGATCTAGAAGCAAAAGAAGTTGGTGAGTGTGAATTCTAAGGAAAATTAGCAGTGTCTTGCAGGACAACCACCTCAGGGGGATGCCATTTTAGATTTTGCAGGCAAAATAGATGGAGGTGGGAAGGCTGCTTTCTCCTGGTGGAGGAAGCAGCAGAACTTACAAGGTCAGTGCACCCAGCTTCGTCAGCATGTGCCCGCGTCTCTTCCTTCCAGATTTCAGACTCTGTCCTTCCCAATCACTCTAACAGCCCACGAGACTGGAAACGAACTCTGTGTGCCTTGTAATTCATCTACTCACAGCAGAGGACTTTGAGTCTGGTTGTCTGAAGCCTTGGCTCTGTGGCTACAGGTGATGAGGGTTTTTTTCAGAGCCCATTGGGAATTTTCAGATTATTTTTGTGGCCCTTGAGCTGGGAAATTTTTTTTAAATTTTTCAAAATTTATATAAGGTGAACAAATTTCATGTATTTCACATATTCAGATTTAGGAGTATAGTGACACTTCCCACCCGCCCTCCCTCCCATCCACGCGCCCACCCTCCTTCCTCCTTCCTTCCTCATTCTTTAAGTTTTACAATGACATACTTTCAGTTTATCCTATAATCATAAGGTTAACCCTCCACTAAATAAAGAATTCAACAAATAGAAGGACAAGGCGTAGCAGACAAAGCCACCACCTGTACTGCTGGCAGCCCATATGGGTGCAGGTTCAAGTCCCGGCTGCTCCACTTCCGATTCAGCTCTCTGCTATGGCCTGGGAAAGCAGTGGAAGATGGCCCAAGTCCTTGGGCCCCTGTACTTACGTGGGAGACCTGGAAGAAGCTCCTGGCTTTGGATCAACAGAGCTCTGGCCATAGCGGCCAATTGGGAAGTGAACCAGCAGATGGAAGACCTCTCTCTCTCTCTGCCTCTCCATCTCTCTGTGTGTAACTCTTTCAAATAAGCGCCATGGCGAAGCAGGTTAAGTCACCACTTGCAGTGCTGGCATCCCATATGGGCACCAGTTCGAGTCCCGGCTGCTTCACTTCTGATTCAGCTCTGTGCTATGGCCTGGGAAAGCAGTAGAAGATGGCCCAAGTCCTTGGGCTCCTGCACCAGTGTGGGAAGACCTGGAGGATGCTCCTGGCTCCTGGCTCCTGGCTCCTGGCTTCGGATCAGCAGAGCTCTGGCCGTTGCGGCCAATTGGGGAGTGAACCTTCGGATGGAAGACCTCTCTCTCTCTGCCTCTCCTCTCTATAACTCTGACTTTCAAAAAAAAAATATATAAATCTTAAAAAAAAAAAAAAAACAAATAAATCTTAAAAAAAAAAATCCAAAAAAAACCACAAAAAACACTGTTACTCAACAGTAGAGACAAGGGCAGTAAACAGTCATCGAATCTCAAAATGAGCTGGGAATTTGAAGCCCTGAGTTCATCCTTTCAGTGCCTGCTTTGTCCAGCGCATTTACAAGCAAGCAGACTATCTCACACTGGCTACTTTGACAGAAATGTTTCATGTATCACATACATGCCCATTAGTGTTTGATTCGGAGTATCCAGTGTAATAGTCTGCACATCTCTATTGCCATACACACCAAGGACTAGCGACACCACCTTTGCCACTGGAAAGGGAATTATTGTCTTTACATTTAATCAGGTTAGATTAACCAATGACCCAAGAACCATTCAGAAAACACAGTCTAGAGCTCCTTCTAAAGCCACCATCAGTCACAGTCACACAGTCTGTGTTCTGAGGAGCTGACTCACAGGACCGAGGTGACAAGTCCAGAATTTGTGGTCTGGCAGCTCAGGCAGTGTTTCTGCGTTACATTCTGGAGCCAGAATTCAAGAAATCTGTCCTCACTCTTAGGATTGATCGGTGAGGCCTACTCACATTACACAGATTAATCTGCTTTACTCGAAGTCCAGTGATTTTAGATGTCAGTCACTTTCACAGTCACATCTAAACTTGTGTTTGGCATAACCACAGCCTAGCCAGGTTGACACAACATTTACCAACACAGGAACATTCTCCTTGATATATTCCTGCCCCCTTTTCCTCCCTCACCTGTCCACCTGCTCCTCCTTCCCCTGCCATCCTCTCCACCTTACATCCACAACACATGTCACACTTAAAATATTTTTAAAAGAATTATTTTACTTATGTGAAAGGAGAGAGACAAACAGAGAGAGAAATTTTCCATCTGTTGGTTCACTTCCCAAATGTCAAGGCCGGGCCAGGCCAAAACCAGGAGCCTGGAACTCCATCTGCGTCTCCCATGTGAGTGACAGGGGCCCAAGCACTTGGGTCATCTTCCACTGCTTTCTCAGGCAAACTAGCAGGATGTTGGACTGGAAGTGGAGCAGACGGGACTCAAACCAGCGCTTGTTGTGGGATGCTGGTATCAAAAGTGGCTTAAACCAGTGCCGTGGCTCACTAGGCTAATCCTCCACCTTGCGGCGCCGGCACACCGGCACACCGGGTTCTAGTCCCAGTCGGGGCGCCGGATTCTGTCCCGGTTGCCCCTCTTCCAGGCCAGCTCTCTGCTGTGGCCAGGGAGTGCAGTGGAGGATGGCCCAGGCACTTGGGCCCGGCACCCCATGGGAGACCAGGATAAGTACCTGGCTCCTGCCATCGGATCAGCGCGGTACACCGGCCGCGGCGGCCGTTGGAGGGTGAACCAACGGCAAAGGAAGACCTTTCTCTCTGTCTCTCTCTCTCACTGTCCACTCTGCCTGTCAAAAAAATAAAATAAAATAAAATAAATAAATAAATAAAAAGTGGCTTAACCCACTGTGCCACAACACCTGTTGACTCTTTATTTTCTACCCTTTCAAGACAGCCACAGTAAGTGTTTGCCGTTGGCTAATTAATACATTCTAGATGAGGTGCTTTTTCTTAAATGCCTTTTATAGGATGTAGCTCTCCCCATCCTATGATTTTTAATAGGAAGCATCTTCAGGACTCAGGTTTCAGGACTGAGGCCACCTACTCACCAAGCATTTCATGATCCAGAGTTTCCTTTTCCAATCTAAAGCTACTTCCCAATATAATCATTAAAAATAAGATGATACCTTGCATACATGGAAGATTACAAAGTGCATCATGTTACATAATTCGACACCAGACTCCAGCAAAACTTGGGGTTAGGGTTTTAGGGTTACTATTTGTCACTGTGAGTTTAGATTTGCTACTTTTGAGAGTTCAAGGTTAGTATTTTCTGCCCATCCCCCAGTAAAGAAATATCTCAGTGTGTCTGAGCACGCCACTTATGTGCTTTTCAAAACAGCGTTTGTCCTGGGGTGAGGATAAACGTTCCGAAGTCACTGAGTTCATAAGTTGTTTCGCTTGGTCACCTGTGCCATTTGCTTAATGTTTATTTTTACTTCTTTGAAAGGCAGAGTGACAGAGAGAGAAATCTTTCATTTCCTGGTTTATTCCTCAGTTGCTTGCAACAGCCAGGGCTGGTTCAGGACAAAGCCTGGAGCCCAGAGCTCCATCTGGGTCTCCCGCATGAGTGGCCAGTGCCCAAGTACTTGGACCATCATCTGCCACCTCCAGGAAGCATTAGCAGGAAGTAGGATCAGAAGCAGTGTCTGGGACTTGCTGGGCCACAACACCCACCCCGACTATGTCATATTATAATCAAAGCTTTACTTGGCAAATTGGAATTAATCCACATAACTTTGAAAATAATAAACCTGAGAAACAGAGAGAGAGCACTCTGAGGGAATCATTAGAGTAATTTTCTCAATTGATAATACTTTGATAGAAAATACTTACTCTCTCCTATGAAATATGATATTCTAATGAAAGAAAGGTAACAGAGCAGTATGGAAAAATTTACAGCCATTTAAGGATAAACAGGGGGCCAGTGCTGCGGCATAGCGGTTAAAGCCACCACTTACGACATCAGCATCCCATATGGGTGCCAGTTGGAGTCCTGGCTGTTCCACTTCTGATCCAGTTCCCTGCTAATGCACTTGGAAAAGCAGCAGAAGATGGCCCAAGTATTTGGACCCCTGCACCCATGTGGGAGACTCAGAAGATGCTCCTGGCTCCTGGCTTCAGATGGGCCCAGCTCCAGCCATTGCAGCCATTTGGGGAGTGAACCAGTGGATGGAAGATCACACTCTCCGTCCCTCCCTCTCTGTGACTCTGCCTTTCAAGGAAATAAATGTTTAAAAAAATTAGAATGTTCACACTCCTGTCCATGCATTTTAAAATGTTCACAAAGTTTATAAACATTATATATGCTTCCTGCAGGTAGAAGGGGTCACTTTACCTCTGTGTTGCATCATTTTAATTAAAAAATATACACAAATATTTTCTCACAAGATAATTAATATATTCACAAGTATACAGTTTAAGAAAAAAACTTAGAGGGTTGGAGCCAGCACTGTGGTGTAGCAGGTAAAGTCACCACCTGCAGTGCCAGCATCCCATATGGGCATTGGTTCAAGTCCCAGCTGCTCCACTTCAGATCCAGCTCTCTGCTGTGGCCTGGGAAAGCAGTAGAAGATGGCCCAAAGGCTTGGGCCCCTGCACCCACGTGGGAGACCCAGAAGAAGCTCCTGGCTCCGCTTCGGATCGGCACAGGTCCTCTCCTTGCGGCCATCTGGGGAGTGAACCAGCAGATGGAAGACCTCTCTCTCTCTCTCTCTCTCTCTCTCGGTCTCTGCCTCTCTGTAATTCTGCCTTTGAAATAAATAAAAATAAAGCTTAAAAAAAAAAAAAACTTAGAGGGTAGACATCTGGTCAAGCAGTTAAGGCACCAGCTGAGATACATAGCCCACATCTGAGTGGCTGGACACAATTCCTGGCTCTGACTCCTACTTCTGGCTTCCACTAAAGTAGACCCTGAGAGGCAGTAGTGACGACTCAAGTACTTGGCTCCTTGCCACACATGTGGATTAAGTTCCTGGCTCCTGGCTTCAGCCCAGCCTGCCTGTTTTGGGTGTGAGTTGAACCCCTGGATGGGAACTCTCTCTGGTCCTCAAATTAGAAAAAGAAAAAAAACAACTGGTAAACAGAGAGACACAGAGGGTCCTTGGGTAACTTGACAAAGAGGCATCTCCAGCTGGGGGTGCCTGTCCTGAGACTCGCACTGAGCCTGCCCGGCGGGTCCCTCCCAGGGCACAGACACAGGAGCCTCCGCCAGCAGCTGACCCCAGCGTCGCCTGGGCAAGTCTCAGCTACACAGAGCCTCTCTGAGAAGGGTGGGCTGAGTGCTCCCAGCCAGGGGAGACAGGGAGGGCTTCACCAAGAGTTACAGGGAGATGACCTCGAGGGAAACCTACCACAGGACAAGGCTCCAATCAGGCTGCCTCAGTGAGGCCAGAATTCCAGAACATTCCTGTCCTGTAGCTCTCAGCCACCATCACCAGCCCCTCCCCCAACACACACACACACCTGCCACACCCAACAACAGGGCAGGACGTGGAGATATTGACAGAGGTGTGCTGTCCCTGCCTTCTGTCCCCTCTCCTCTTCCTCCCTAGTCAGGAGCAGCAGTGGATGGCTCAGCACCAACACTCTGGGCAAGAGGTGGGGGAGGGGGCGATGTCTGACACTGCCTGCACCTAGGGCTCTCAATTCTGCTCTCAGAAATCATCGCGGAGTATTGTCGCTTCACAGGGAAAGGCCACGAGGGAACTTTGGGGCTGACGATAACGTTGCATAACCTTATAAGAATCTGGGTTACACAGGTGTATGCATTTGTCAGTCAGCCTCAAAGAACGTCCACCTAAGGTTTGTGCATTTCATTATGTGCACATTTTGCGTGAAAAGAAACTGAATAACTATTGATATGCATGCTACACTATTTAAGAGGAAGAACTGATATTTGCAAAACTTTTTGTTTGTTATGGTAAGAAATACATAATATAAAATTTATCATTTTAAACTCTCAAAAGTACTTCAAAAATTAATGGAAAATAAAATTATAGAGAGTTTATTTTGGTGTAAGAAACTTGAAGTCCATGCACAGTTTTCTCTTAATGTACATTTTTATGTTCTTTTTGAAGACCCCTTGTATGCCTGGACTTCAACAAATCTTGCAGCAAAATAAACTTACCTTTTTTTTAAACTTTTATTTAATGAATATAAATTTCCAAAGTACAGCTTATGGATTACAATGGCTTCCCCTCGCCCACAACTTTCCTCCCACCCGCAACTCTCCCCTATCCCGCTCCCTCTCCCCTTCCATTCACATCAAGATTCATTTTCGATTCTCTTTATATACAGAAGATCAATTTAGCATATACTAAGTAAAGATTTCAACAGTTTACACCCACACAGAACATAAAGTGTAAAATACTGTTTGAGTACTAGTTATAGCATTAAATCACAATGTACAGCACATTAAGGACAGAGATCCTACATGAGGAGTAAGTGCACAGTGACTCCTGTTGTTGACTTAACAAATTGACACTCTTGTTTATGGCGTCAGTAATCACCCTAGGCTCTTGTCATGAGTTGCCAAGGCTATGGAAGCCTTTTGAGTTCGCCGACTCTGATCATATTTAGACAAGGTCATAGTCAAAGTAGAAGTTCTCTCCTCCCTTCAGAGAATAAACTTACCTTTTTTTCTCATTTTCCCGTGACGTTGTTGAAGCACCCTGTACAATTCAGTGGCATTAAACACATTCTGAATGTTGACTATCATATTTATCCATACTTCAATGTTTTTTTAATCATCCCAAAGAAAAACTCTGTCCTCACTGAATAGTAACTTCCCATTCTCCTCTCCCCCAGGACCTGGTAACCTCTACCTGGCTTCCTGCCTGTTCTAGGCGCTTCCGGTGAGAGGAATCACGTAACATGTGTCCTTTGGAGTCCGTTTTTTACTTAGCAGAGTATTTTCAAGGTTTGTTTATGTTTCACATCGATCAGATTTTTATTGTCTGAAGGTGGAATAATGCATCATTGTTCTAGTATGACCAGGATAAAAGAAGGCCAAAACATGGCTCAATAAAATGCTGTTAATTACTGTCAATTTGCACTTGGCCTCTGATGGCAAATAATCAGGCTGTCCTTGACTCCCTCTGTCATATGTATTAGCCGTTTGGCATGGCAGGAGGCTTGAGGGAAATTTGCACGCACGCACACACACACACACCCATCTTTCCCACTAAGCCACCCCAGACACACAAGGCATTTAAATAGAAAATATATTTGCCAGGGAAATACAGCTCCAAAACTAGTCTCCTGGCCCCTTGTCAGCTCTCACCCCTCCTGTAAGAAAAATAATTGTCGAAGCTGCAGACAGAGGGATGATCTGTTAAGTAAGTCTTTTGGCTGCAAGTGACAGAAATCAATTTTAAACTGGCTTACGCAAGAGGAAGGGCTTAAAGCCTGCAGGCATGGCTGGACTCAGGCCTCACAGAACCCCTTCGCCTCCCAGCCCTTAGATCTGCTTTCTTCCACGTTGGAAACACTCCCAGTCCGCCTCTCTCTTTTTCTCCTTGGAGGAAAGTGGTTGCCTGGCCCTTCCTGGGCCTGGCATCTTCCTTGGGACGTAGCAAGTGGCCACTTAGCTACACCACATGCATTGCTATTTGAACAACCAATGTTCCACAAAAAACCTGGACATCTTAACCATGAGGCAAGAACAGCACATACCCATGATAGAATACCAAAGAGCCAAGACTGAAAAAGAGACAGAAAGTAAGGAATTCTCAAATCCTCAAAAGACTAAAACTCATAGAATGCAATTTATTTTGTGTAAATGTAAAGCTCTATGTTGAGATGAGTCACAAATGTGTTAAATTTTATTCAAAAACATATGTATATGTACCCAAAAATGACCTAAATATGGGATGAAGGAGAAATGGTTTAATAGTACCCTTAACAAATAACAAAAAAGTCCCAGCTATGATTGTAGGTTTGTTTGTTTTCTCCTTTCAGGTCTATGGGTTTTTGCTTAAATGCACGGTAGGCTCTGTGTTGGGATGGGTGCATTTAGGATCATCATGGCTTCCTAGGGCACTGATCATTTTATCATTACGTAGTGTCCTCTTCATCTCCAGTAGTTCTCTGCTCTGAAATCCACTTGGTATTAACATGACCACTCCTGCTTTTATGTAGCTTAATACTTAACATCCTTTTTTACCCCTTTTATTCCAAACCCACCTCTGTATCATATTTCAAGTGAGTTTCTTATAGACAGCATCTTTTTGGATCATGATTGCCAATCTCTGTCTTTTAATTAGCATAATTAGACTACCTGATTCAAGGTAATTCTGATATGTTTGGGCTGAAGTCTGCCACTTTATTATTTTCTGTTTGGTTTCTATTGTTTTTGTTCCTACTTCTCTTATTTAACCTCTCTGTGGATTATCTGAACAGTTATTAAGATTCTACCTCGATTTATTGATAGAGCTTTGGAGTACTCTGTGTACCACATAACATTTCAGTCAACAATGGACTGTGTATATGAAGGTGGTCCTGTAAGATTATAAAGGAGCTGAAATATTCCTTTATACACTAGTGACATCATCGCCATCACAGCATCATAGCACATTACTCATATGTTGGTTGTAGATGCTGGTGTAAACAAACCTGCTGTGTTGGCAGTTGTGTAAAACTATAGCACGTGCAATTATGTACAATACGTAATACTCTCTTTAAAATACTCATTCATTCATTTGACAGGCAGAGTTACAGAAAGGGAGGGACAGAGAGAAAGAGAGATCTTCCATCTGCTGGTTCACTCCCCAAATGCCTGCAATGGCTGGGGCAGGGCCAGACCAAAGCCAGGAGCCTGCAACTCCCAAGCACTGGGGCCATCTTCCTTCGCCCCTAGACACATTAAGAGGGAGCTGGATCAGAAGTGGAGCAGCCAGGACTCAGACTGGCGCCCATACAGGATGCTGGCATCTCAGGCAGTGGCTTAACCTGCTGCATAACAACCCCAGTCCCGGTACTTAATACTTCATAATGATAATAAATAAGTATGTTACTGGCTTTTGTATTTACTAATAAGAACAAGCACTGCACTTGATTTTAGCCAAAAGACCGAGAAGCGATTGTATTTAGTATATTTACTTTTTATCATTCTTTGAGTTTGCTTCTACTTAGAAAAGTTTACTGGGGCAGGTGTTTGATGCTTAAGTTAAGACAACACTTGGAAAGCCCGCATCCCATATCAGAGTGCCTGGGTTCATGTCCTGGCTGTGCTCCCAATTCCAGCTTCCTGTTTTGTTTTTGTTTTTGTTTGACAGGCAGAGTGCACAGTGAGAGAGAGACAGAGAGAAAGGTCTTCCTTTTGCCGTTGGTTCACCCTCCAATGGCCACTGCAGCCGGCACGCTACGTCTGGCGCACCACGCTGATCTGAAGCCAGGAGCCAGGTGTCCTGGTCTCCCATGGGGTGCAGGGCCCAAGCACTTGGGCCATCCTCCACTGCACTCCCTGGCCACAGCAGAGAGCTGGCCTGGAAGAGGGACAACCGGGACAGAATCCGGCGCCCCGACCAGGACTAGAACCCGGTGTGCCGGCGCCGCAGGAGGAGGATTAGCCTACTGAGCCGCAGCGCCGGCCTCCAGCTTCCTGTTAATGTACACCCTGGGAGGCGGCAGATACTTTCGTCCCAACAGCCCATCTGGAAGACCTGGATTGAGTTTAAGGCTCTTAACTTTGGCCTGGCCTAGTCCTGGCTGTTGTGGACATTTGGGCAGTAAACAAGCAGATAGAAGATCTCTCTCTCTCTCTTTCTCTCTCAATATCTCTGTCTTGTCTCTCTCTTCCCCCAACACTCACACCTTTCAAATAAATAAATATCTAAAAGTTGTTTAAAGTTTACTGAAAAACAGTATGCTGTGTTTTGCTGGCAGCAGACTCATACATCTCATGTTTCCTGAGTCTCTTGATTGCATAAATTTCTATTGTGCTTGATTTAATCTTGTGTTGTTTGCTCATCATAGCCCTAGGAGTGACGGGCTATACCATGTATGCCTGTATACATGTGTATAAAGGTATACATATGTACACACACTGTGTAGCCTAGGAGTAGTAGTCTATACCTTCTAGGTTTATGTGAGCAGTCCTATGATGTTCACACAATGACGAAACTGCCCTATGACAGTTCTCAGAATATACCCACGTCATCAAAGCAATAAATGGCCAAATATAGCTTTGTATAATTTTCTTAGTGGTCACTCTAAGTATTACAATATGCATATAAAAGATCATAATCTACTAATAATTGTTTAACCAATTCTGGTGAAGTTTAGAAACCTTATTTCCATTTAGCTAAGTAAGGGTTTTTTTAAGATTTTATTTATTTACTTATTTGAGAGGCAGAGTTACAAACAGAGAGAGGGAGACACAGAGAGAAAGTTCTTCCATCTGCTGGTTCAGTCCCCAAATGGCCACAACAGCCACCAGAGTGAGCCAACCCAAAGTCAGTAGCCAGGAGCTTCTTCCTGATTTCCCACGCGGGTGCAGGGACCCAAGGGCCATCTACTATTGCTTTCCCAGGCGCATTAGCAGAGAGCTGAATCAGAAGAGGAGTAGCCAAGACACGAACAGGTGTCCAAATGGAATGCCAGTGCCGCAGGTGGAGGCTTAGCCCACTATACCATAGTGCCAGCCTCTCCATTTTAAAATGTACTTTTTGTCATATTTCCTTCTTTTACGGTAGACACCAAGTTAGAGCATAACTTTTGCTTTAAAACAAATACGATTTAGAAATTCATGGGAGTTTGGATAGCTTTTCATATTTCTCCCTATTTTTACCCATGCCAATGTTCTCCATAACAAACCTTTCTGTTAGAAAACTTCTATTGGATATCATTCTTTTTTTTAAGATTTATTTATTCATTTGCAAGTCAGAGTTACACAGAGAGAAGAGAGGCAGAGAGAGAGAGAGACAAAAAGAGAGAGAGGTCTTCCATCCAGTGGTTCACTCTCCAATTGGCTTCGATGGCCGGAGCTGTGCCGATCCCAAGCCAGGAGCCAGGAGCTTCTTCTGGGTCTTCCACGGGGGTCTAGGGGCCCAAGGACTTGGGCCATCTTCTACTGCTTTCCCAGGCCATAGCAGAGAGCTGGATGGGAACTGAAGCAGCCGGGACTCGAACCGGCACCCATATGGGATGCCAGCACTGCAGACGGCAGCTTTACCTGCTATGCCATAGCACTGACTCCAAAAATGATTCTTTTAAAATTTTTTTTAATTCCTTTTTCACACATTCAATGTGATTTGTATGTACAATTATCTACTAGCCATATCTGAAGAGTAGCAGGCTTGCTCACACAACATTCTCTTAATTTTTCTTTCTGTAACAAGTCCTGGTGTTCCCTTCATTCTTTTCACTGGATACAGAAGTCTGGGTTGACATTTTTTTTCTTTCAGTGCTTGAAATTTTTTTTTCCATTTTCTTCTGGCCTGAGGATTTCAGAAAAGAATATGGTGTTCTGCCGTAACTAACACGGTCTCATAACTTCAATTATGATATGCTTTGGCATAGATTTCTTTAGGTTTATCATGTTTGGAGGTACCCAGCTTCTTGAATCTGAAGTTTTATGTCTTTTCCAAACTTTGAGAAGTTCAGCTATTACTTTTTCAGCCTCCCTCTCTGTGTCTCCTTTTGGCTTTTGATGATACACATGTGAACCCTGTGTCCCTGTCTCACCAGCTTTGTCATTTTTCTTCCTCTCCTCTGCTGCTCACACTGGATAAATACGATTGATCTGTTCTCAGGTTCATGGCTTCTATCCCTCACCATGTCCACTGTACAATTAAGCTTATCCAGCAAGTTTCTAACTTTGGTTATTATACTTTAAATTTATTTCCTTTTTATTTGAAAGACAGAGGGAAAGAGAGACCTCCCACTCACTCGTTCACTCCCAAAAATGGGGCCTAGAATCAGTCAATTTGAGGATAAGCCAATCAAATTTACCCCTTGTGAGCAACACGGGAGAGAGAAATGAGGGCGTCTCGGGGACCTGTGAGACAATAACAAAGGAGTCAACACGTGCGCCATCAGAATCCTGGAAGGAGACACAGATTTATCTTGGTGTCAGTGTCTGTGGATTGTCTTATTTTTTGGTTGCAAGTGATCTTTCTATTGTATCCCAGATATCTTACATATTGTATTATGAGACTGTGGATCCTATTTATGTTTTTCTGAGCAGTTATAATGCAGGCACAAGGTAGGAATGTTTGTTCAGCTTCCTGTCGGACTCCTCCAAACCATCTTAACATAAATGGGGCACTGACTCACTCAGCCCTGTTGCAGATGGGTGGGGGGAAAGTTCACTCCTTCCTCACCCTACAGTCACCTTCTCAGCCCAAGTAGGACACTGACTCACACCACCTTGTTGCCACCTTGTGGGATCAGCTTCCTGATTGGCTCTCTCCCCCAAGGGAGGCGGAAGAGAGGAAAAGCGCAAGACTGACTCATCCTCTTTGTTGCTATGGGCAGGAGTGGAAGGTCAGCTCCCCTCTGGACATCACTAGCTCTGCTCCATTCTGCTTGTTGACAGCCAAGTGGAGGTGGAGGGTCAGCTCCCCTAAGGACCTTAAAGTCAGGCTGGCAAGGTGTGAAGCCTGGTTCACAGCTGGCCCTGCCTTGGACTGCACTGGTCAAGTGGCATTGCTGCTGGCTGGCGGTGGAGACAGCCCACGGCTTGACACTGCCCTGGGAAGGGAACCGGAGCATTCCATCCCCAGGCAGGGGATGGAATCTCAGCTCCTCCACCCCTACTCTAGCAGGAAACCAAATAATTGCCACCTGCTTATTTCTGCCAGGCAGGTGATGGGAGGTGAGCTCCACACTCAGCCCTGCTGGTACCTGGCTGGAGAATCAGTGCCACTGCTTCCTTCTGCTGGGGCGGGGGGGGGGGGGGGGGCGCGGGGGGAGTATAGCTTTTATGCTGGTGCTTGGCAGGAACAGACTGGTGTGGCTCCAAGACTGTTTGTTGGTAGGCCATCCATTCCCAAGTCTTGTCTAAGAAGAATGGACTTTTCTTGGGACTTTTTTTCTCCTTCTGTGCCTGTTGGCAGGTCTGGGTTGGAGGTGTAAGGAAACTCGGGCAACTTTTCACACTGTAGTTCATCAAGTCCTGAGGTCTCCGGGCAGCCCATTTTCTTCCTTGGTGTCTTTTGATTCTTCCCATGTGTGTTTGCTGTTTTATCTCTAGGGATTTTCCAGTTATTAGAGGAAGGATGGAGCTCCTCCATCTTGGCAGAACCGGAGACCTCCCCTATTGATTACTTTTTATGTCAAATTTATTTTTGGAACCTATAGAAAGACATGGGCTTCACAAACAGCTTTCAAACCTCACAGAGCTCTCTCTTCTATTGTTTGTATCCATCGCTCAAAAGTATGGGGGCTTTGTTTTCTGGATGGCCTGCTTGTTGTCTCCTCCCAGCTCAGTCCAAACTTCCTCCTTCTGCCATCTTTGCTAGCATCCTGCTTGATTTTGATTTCACTTCCTTTGTGTGGAGCCCTAGACCAAAAGGCAGCCTGGTAGGCATTTGAGTTCTGAGAAGCCAGGCCGCTCTGTCCCTTTCTGTCTGCCTTGTTCAGGCTCCACGAGCCCAGCTGGTGTCACAGAGAGCAGACCTCTCCTTTTATTTATCTTTCTTTAAGATTTATTTATTGGGGCCTGCTCTGTGGTGTAGCAGGTAAAGCCACCACCTGCAGTGCTGGCATCCCATATGGGTGCCGGTTCGAGTCCCGGCTGCTTCAGTTCCCATCCAGCTCTCTGCTGTGGCCTGGGAAAGCAGTAGAAGATGGCCCAAGTGCTTGGGCCCCTGCCCCCACATGGGAAGACCCAGAAGAAGCTCCTGGCTCCTGGCTTTGGATTGGCCCCACTCTGGCCATTGCAGCCATCTGGGGAGTGAACCAGCAGATGGAAGACCTCTCTCTCTGCCTCTGCCTCTCTGAAACTCTGCCTTTCAAATAAATAAGTAAATAAATCCCAAATGGCCTCAACAATCAGATCTGGGCCAGGCCAAAGCCAGGAGCCTGAAACTCCATCCAGGTCTCCCACATGGGTGACAAGGGCCCAGTACATTCCCAGGCAAATGAACAGGGAATTGGATCAGACACACAGGGATCTGGATCAGAAGTGGAGCAACCAAGATCAGACCCTGTGCTCAGATTTGAGATGCTGGTATCACAAGCAACAGCTTAATTTGCTATACCACAATGCCAGCCCTAAAGTTGTTTATTCAAAATCTATTTATTTAAGATTGGAGTCGGTGAACTCAAAAGGCTTCCATAGCCTTGGCAACTCATGACAAGAGCCTAGGGTGATTACTGACGCCATAAACAAGAGTATCAATTTTTTTTGTTTTGTTTTGTTTTTTGTTTTTTTTTTTTGTTTTGTTTTGTTTTGCTTTGTTTTGACAGGCAGAGTGGACAGTGAGAGAGAGAGACAGAGAGAAAGGTCTTCCCTTGCTGTTGGTTCACCCTCCAATGGCCGCCGCGGCCGGCGCGCCGTGGCCGGCGCACTGCGGCCGGCGCACCGCGCTGATCCGATGGCAGGAACCAGGCACTTATCCTGGTCTCCCATGGGGTACAGGGAAGAGTGTCAACTGTTAAGTCAACAACAGGAGTCACTGTGCACTTACTCCTCATGTAGGATCTCTGTCCTTAATGTGTTGTACATTGTGAATTAATGCTATAACTAGTACTCAAACAGTACTTTACACTTTGTGTTTCTGTGTGGGTGCAACTGTTGAAATCTTTACTTAATATATACTAAATTGATCTTCTGTATATAAAGATAATTGAAAATTGGCCGGCGCTGCGGCTCAATAGGCTAATCCTCTGCCTTGCAGCGCTGGCACACCGGGTTCTAGTCCCGGTTGGGGCGCCGGATTCTGTCCCGGTTGCCCCTCTTCCAGTCCATCTCTCTGCTGTGGCCCGGGAGTGCAGTGGAGGATAGCCCAGGTGCTTGGGCCCTGCACCTCATGGGAGACCAGGAGGAAGCAGCTGACTCCTGGCTTCGGATCAGCGCAGCCGCAGCTGCCACTTGGGGGATGAACCAATGGAAAAAAGAAGACCTTTCTCTCTCTCTCACTGTCTAACTCTGCCTGTAAAAAAAAAAAAAAAAAAAAAGAAAAGAAAAGAAAAGAAAGAAAGAAAAAGAAAAAAAAAAGATAATTGAAAATGAATCTTGATGTGAATGGAATGGAAGAGGGACAGGGAGATGGGAGGGGTGCGGGTGGGAGGGAAGTTATGGGAGGGGGGAGCCACTGTGATCCAAAAGCTGTACTTTCGAAATCTATATTTATTAAATAAAAGTTAAAAAAAAAGAATGTGGACCGAGAAAAAAAATCTATTTATTTATTTGAGAGGCAGAGTGACAGAGAGAGAGGGAGAGACAGCTGGGAGAGAGATCTTCCAACCACCGGGGAATGAACCAGGCCACTCTGAGATGGGCTGCAGGTGTCACAGGCAGCAGATGCAAGTGTTGCAAGCACCAGCCCCACTTACTGCTGCATTTGTGAATTTTGTTTCAATCAAAAACTTGATGTGGAAGGCCAGCATTGTGGCCCAGCAGATTAAGCTGCCACCTTCGATGCCAGCATCCCATATGACCACTGGTTCGAGTCCCAGCTGCTCCGCTTCCAATCCAGCTCCCTGCTAATGCACTTGGGAAAGCAGCAAAAGATGGCCCAAGTACTTGGACTCCTGCCACCCACGTGGGAGACCCACATGGAGTTGTAACTCTGCCTTTCAAATAAATAAATCTTAAAAAAAAAAAAAAAAAAAAAAAAAAAAAAAAGGGCAGTGTGTGGCACAGCAGGTTAAGAAGCCACTGCCTGTGGCACTGGCGTACCCTATCAGAAGGCTGGTTCTAGTCCTGGCTGATCTGTTCTAGCTCCCTGCTAATGGGAGCTAGAACTTTTCCCCCGGGGAAAGCAGGAAAGATGGTTCAGGTACTTAGGCCCCTGTCAGTCATGTGGGAGACCTGGAAGGAGTTCCAGGGTCCTGGCTTCAGCCTAGTCCAACCCCAGCTGTTGTGGCCACTTGAGAGAGTGAACTAGCAGATGGAAGCTCGCGTGCAATCTCTCTCTCTCTCTCTCTCTCTCTCTCCCCCCTTTCTCTCTGAGACTCTGCCTTTCAAGTAAATAATAAATAAATCTTAAAAAAAAAACCAAGTGTTCAGTTAAAAATAGGTTTCAAATTCAGCTTGATGGTTTTCGTTTATAATAAATAGAGATTAAAATAAATAATGGAAATCATCTTTTAAAATGAAATGGGAGTATGTTTCCAAAGAAATTAATATAATCTCTAATTGTGCTCAGTTTCAATGGAAAAGAATCAAAGGATAACTCAAAATCCCTGATTAAAGGAAGTCAACTCTTTTTAGAAATACTTACATTTCATTTGTTCTCAGGCATAAAAAGAATTTATCCTATGAAATTTGCAAAAGAAAATAAAAAAACATACTGGATGATAGCTTTATTCTGAATGATAACAAATGAACCTGCTTATCTTCTTTTTTTATTTATTTATTTGACAGGCAGTTAGTGAAAAAGAGAGACAGAAAGAAAGGTCTTCCTTCCGTTGGTTCACCCCCCAAATGGCCACTACAGCCAGAGCTACACCGGTCCGAAGCCAGGAGTCAGGTACTTCTCCTGATCTCCCATGCGGGTGCAGGGTCCAAGGACTTGGGCCACCCTCCACTGCCTTCCCGGGCCACAGCAGAGAGCTAGACTGGAAGAGGAGCAACCGGGACTAGAACCCGGTGCCCACAAGGGATGCCGGCGCCACAGGCAGAGGATTAACCAAGTGAGCCACAGTGCCAGCCCCTCTGCTTATCTTCTAATAACCAACGATAGTTCCCACCAATAACTCAGCAAGCCATTTTTATTTTTACTCATTTTACTCATTCTCTTATTCTATGCTCTGTATTGTACACAAACAAAAAATGTCATCCTAGATAGAATTCAATACTTGGCAAAAATATCCTCTATGAACAAAGATGAAGTAAAGACATTCTCAGATGATGCAAAAATAAGAGAATTTATCACCAGTGGAACTTACCTAACATATGGATAAAAGAAGCCCTTCAGACAAAAAGGAAATAACACAGAAGAAAACTGGAATATCAGAAATGAAGAAATGCCATTAAAATGTAAATATACAGTTAAAGTAATATAGCACCCTTCTTTTCTTTTTCTTTCTTTTTTAAGATTTATTTTTAAAAATATTTTATGGACGATTTCTCTGTTTCTCCCTCTCTCTTTCTCTGTAACTCTGCCTTTCAAGTAAATAAAATAAATCTTTTTTTTAAACATTTATTCATTTATTTGAAAGGCAGAGTTATAAGGAGGAGAGACAGAGAAAGAACGAGAGAGAGAGAGAGAGAGAGAGAGAGAGAGAGATCTTACGTCTGCTGGTTCACTCCCCAAATGGCTGAAATGGCCAGAGCTGGGCCACACTGCCGTCAGGAGCCAACAGCTTCTTCTGGTCTCCCATGTGGGTGCAGGGGCCCAAGGACTTGAGCTATCTTCCACTGCTTTCCCAGGCCATAAGCAGGGAGCTTGATGGGAAGTGGAGCAGCCAAGACTCAAACTAGCACCCTTATGGGAATCACAGGCCCTGGCTTTACCACCATGCCACAACACCAGCCCCTATCCTTCTTATTTTGAGTTTTTCAATTATATTTGGTGGTTCAAAGCAAAAATTATAGCATTGTTTGATGTGAATCTCAACTTACATGGAAGTAATACTGTATAATAGTATTATACCATAGTAAACTGTATAACTGTATTATACAGAGAGTAGTTTAAGGAATATAAAAGCTTGTAAAACCTCTACATTCTCTTTGAAGTAGTAAATGTTGATAGCAATAGACAATCATATTGTACAGAGATTGAAAGAATGGATTACCAAAAAAAGTTCCAAATTATTTGCTATGTACCAAATACTCACTTTAAATATAATTATATAGGTATATTAAAATGCTCCTTTTCTAGTCCAGCTCTCTGCTGTGGCCCGGGAGTGCAGTGGAGGATGGTTCAGGTCCTTGGGCCCTGCACCCGCATGGGAGACCAGGAGGAAGCACCTGGCTCCTGGCTTCAGATCGGCCGAAATGCGCCGGCCATAGCAGCCACTTGGGGGTGAACCAATGGAAAAAGGAAGACCTTTCTCTCTGTCTCTCTCTCTCACTGTCTAACTCTGCCTGTCAAAAAAAAAAATATGGAAAAGACATAACATGCAGATACTAAACCATGAAAACTGGAATAATTATATTAATATCAGTTAAAGTAGATTTTAAAGTAAAGGAAATTACCAGAATTAAAAAGAACATTCTAAGCATACCAAAACAGTCAATTCATGAGGAAGATATAGCTGCAAATGTATAGGTACCAAATAACAATCTCTACTCAAAATTCATGAAACAAAATCCAACAGAGATAAAAGAAGGAGACAAATCTGTAATTATAATTTGAGATTTCAACTTCTCTCCCCCAGTAATTGAAAAGGTGTGCTAGACAGTAAAAACACAAAATAATGTAATAACAGCACCAATCAACAGGATCTAATTGAAGTATATCAAATATTCCAACTAACAATAGCTGAATAAATCTTTTCAAGTGTACCCAGAACACAAGACTACATCATGTTTTATATACCAAGAAAACCATGTCTTAGGATATAAAACAAATGAGAAAATCTTAAGAGAATTAAACTCATAGAAAATATGTATAACCACAGTGGAAATAAACTCAAATCAGTAACAGAGAGGTAAGAGGAAAACAGGAAAATTTAGAACATAAATTGTTTATGATAGAAAAAGAGAAGTCTCAAATCAATAATCTAAGCTTCCTGGGTAGACGTTTGACCGAGTGGCTAAGCTACCAATTAATATTCCTGCGTTCCGTATCGGAGTGGCTGAGTTTGATTCTCAGCTCTAGCTCCTGATTCCAGTTTCCTGTCAATGCACAGCCTGGGAGGCAGCAGGCAATGGCTCCACTAGGTTGATCCCTGCCACCCACCGGGAAACCCGGAATGAGTTCCCAGCTCCTGGCTCTAGCCCCAGGCCCAGTCCTTGATGTTGCGGGCATGTGAGCAGTGGACCAACAGAAGGGGGTTTCTTGACTGTCTGTCTATCTGCCTCTTGAATAATAAAAATAATAATAAAGTTTCTACTACAAGAAACTAGATAAAGGAGGGCAAAATGAGCCAAAAACTAGTAAAAAAGGAAGGAAATGATAAAGGTAAAAACTGGACCCAAGAAAATTTAAAACATGAAAATAAAAAGATAAAGTCAATCCAAAAGTTGTGGACTTTTCTGAAAAGATGATAAGCATCTAGCAAGATTGACAAAGGTAAAGGGAATATGCAAATTATCATATCAGGGATGAAAGAGGGATTCTAACTGGAACTCCACAGATGCTAAAGACAGAGATAACAAACAAATCTATGCCCCCAGAAAGTCAACAACTTAGACAAAATGGTCAATTCCTTTAAACCTGAATAACGCAACTGACCTAAGGTGAAAAAGATAATTTAAGGGGATGGTGTTGTGGCATAGCTGGTAAAGCCGCCACCTGCAGCATTGGCATCCCATATGGGAACTGGTTCAAGATCCTGCTGCTCCACTTCTGATCTAGCTCCCTGCTAATGTGCCTGGGAAAGCAGCAGAAGATGGCCCAAGTGCTTGGGCCCCTGCACCCGTGTGGAAGACCTGGAAGAAGCTCCTGGCTCCTGGCTTCAGCCTAGCTCAGCCCTGGCCTTTGCGGCCATTTGGGGAGTGAATCAGCAGATGGAAGATCTTTCTCTCTCTCTCTCCCCCCCCCTCTCTCCACCCCCCCCCCTTTTCTCTCTGCCTCTGCCTCTCTGTAACTCTGCCTTTCAAATAAATAATCTTTTTTAAAAAAGATAATTTAAGTAGTTTTATATGAAATAATTGAATTCATAGTTAAAAACATGTTGAAAAAGGAAAACTCCAGGCACAGATATCTTCATGAGTAAATTCTACCAAAAATTGAAAGATGAAATCACATGGACTTGACACAAATTCTTCCAGAAAATGAAAGTGGAGGAAATACTTCCTATGTCATCTTACAAGGCTAGTGTCAATTTTTTTTGGTAAGATTTTGTTATTTATTTGAAAGGCAAACATACAGAGAGAGAAGAAGGGAGGGAGGGGGAGAGAGAGAATCTTTCATTTGCTGGTTCACTCCCCAAATGGCCACAATGACTGGAGGTAGGCCAGGCTGAAGCCAGGAGCCAGGAGTCTCCTCCAGATCTCCCACATGGGTGAAAGGAACCAAGCACTTGGGCCATCTTCCACTGCTTTCCCAGGCACATTAACAGGAAGCTGGATCAGAAGTGGAGCAGCTGGGACTCGAACCAGCACCCTTATGGGATGCCAGCTCCCCAGGCAGAGGCCCAACCTTCCACAGCCACAGCACCGGCCCCTAGGGTCACTCTTATATCAAAGTTAAAGATAGTAAGAAAAGAAAGAAGGAAGAAAATTCTCAAAATATAAGTCATACCCCTAAATACATAAAAAGAAAAATATACTATCAAGATTACAGTTTATTCCAGAAATGCAAAACTGGCTTAGTATTTAAAAACCAATCCACGTTGTCTGCAATCTGACAAGCTAGGGAAGAAAACTACATAATCTTATCAGTTGAGGCAGAAAAAGTATTTCACCAGATTCAACATCCGTTCATAATAACTCTCAGAAAGATAAAAAATAGAAGGGAACTTCTTCACTCTGCTAAAAGAAGCTACAAAATAACTAACATCACAGTTAATGTTTAAAGATTCATTGCTTTTCCCTTAAAATCAGAACCAAAGTAAGGGTGTTTGCTCTCCCCACTACCACAAATATTCATAATAAATAAGCTGATAAAAAACCAAATGCTACCTAAATAAATGATAAGGCATACCATAGTCACAGATTGGAAGACGCACTAGAGCTCAGATTCCTAGGATTTTGGAGCAAGGTATGCAGTTGAAACCAAATCCCTGTCCCTGATGCCTTTGATGTACTTTGTAAGGCCCCTGTTTCCCTTGGCTTGCAGTCCTCGGTCTCATGATTCCGAGTCAATTCCTTACTAAAGATCAACCCCCTGAATTAAGGGTGGTTGCAAGGTTCAGGCTGGGCCTGCAGCACTCCAGATCACAAGGTTCAGAGTTCAATCATTACCTCTCTAGGTAACATCCTACCACTGGACTCTATTTGAGATTTTTTTCAGGGATGTCAATGCCTGATCAAACACAGTAGTAGCCAATCGACCTGTAGAGCCCAGACGGGCTGGCACCCACTTTGCCATCACAGCATCTTCAGAACACACCAGCCTCCTGTCGCTGACCAATCCAAAGAAGGCCGTGAGTGCTGTGGACCATGCACAAACTGACTGCTCACTGCTCAACCCCTACTTTAATCCGTAAGATTCAGGGCCCTTAATCCTTCAGGAAGTCCAGGAATTGAGTGACAGTTTGACTGCTTGCTCCGTGCATTGTAAACAAGCTACTTCTTCCCACCACCCCAGAATCAGGAATTCGCTTGCTGCATGTTAGGTGAGTGGACCCAGTTCCGGGGCAGGGGGTGGGGGGTGGGGTGTAGTAGCAATTCCTCCAGCCAGCTGTGGGCTATTCTGTAACACTTTAAATTTTTGGTTTCTGAATGTGGGAAGGCCAGTGACTACGTGACCCAAAAGATCCATCATGAAACCGTGTAATCTTTCACCAAGTCAGAATGTTCTATGCCTTTATGAAACGGAGTGGTAAACACAGACTAGAGCAAGACCAGACCGAAAGGCATGAGCAAACCATAATAAGTGGCTCATATTCACAGGGTACTGACACCTTGTGCCTCAACACATGACTCTCAGTGCCTCTCATAGCCCCGTGGGGAGTCCACTCTAAACCTTTGGAAAACAAAGCACCTGCCTGGTTTATGGATAAGTCTGCAAGGCGTGGTGCATGATCCGCAAGTGAATGACTCACTACTGCCTTTGAGGCCCGCTCAGGGAAGGCCCTGAAAGTCCAAGGCAGAGACATATCCTCCCAGAGGGCAGAGTTTGGGGAGGTCCATTTGGTTGTGTGCAGTGAGCAGACATGCATGACAAATGGCTGGCTCAGCTGATAAGCAGCCCAGGAAAGATTATAAGTGCAAAATTAGTAAGGAGCCCTAGCATGACACACAGTGGGAAGATGGGAATGCCAGCCAGGGGACAGGATACTGCAGAACTGAAACACAAGTGGGGTTTGGGTATGTGTGCCTTTGACTCTATTAGGCTGTGCTACGAGTAGGTCATCATGTTCCTCTTCTTAAGGCCACAGCTCCTTGAGGGCTGGCCTTTTCTGTCTTTTCCCCTCACAACAAGCCTGGTATAGTGATAAAGACTTCTACTGCCACCAGTCACAGGGTCCCTCTTATTAGATATCCTTAAGTGTTTTATTGTTTAACAACTGACCACAACAGAGAGGGGTTTGTAACTATTTTATTCCTTGTTATTATGCCAGCATCTAGAATGACGTCTGTCACACAGTGGGTTTTCATTAAATGTTTGTTAAATGCATATATGAATTACCACTTCCTCTCCATTAGAACATGAATAGTAATTCCTTAAGCATTTCTTTCAAATAAAAAGTTATGCTGTAGGCCGGCGCCGCGGCTCACTAGGCTAATCCTCCGCCTAGCGGCGCCGGCACACCAGGTTCTAGTCCCGGTCGGGGCGCCGGATTCTGTCCCGGTTGCCCCTCTTCCAGGCCAGCTCTCTGCTGTGGCCAGGGAGTGCAGTGGAGGATGGCCCAGGTGCTTGGGCCCTGTACCCCATGGGAGACCAGGAAAAGCACCTGGCTCCTGGCTCCTGCCATCGGATCAGCGCGGTGCGCTGGCTGCAACGCGCCGGCCGCGGCGGCCATTGGAGGGTGAACCAACGGCAAAGGAAGACCTTTCTCTCTGTCTCTCTCTCTCACTGTCCACTCTGCCTGTCAAAAAAAATAAAATAAAATAAAAAAATAAAAAAAAATAAAAAAAAAGTTATGCTGTAGAACTTGATGTTTAATAGTAAGCATTTTATTAACCATTTATCAAAAATGCCTGTTATCTAATATGGGAAGGGATATTAAGAAACAGCTTAAGGGCTGGCGCTGTGGCAAAGCAAGTAAAGCTGCCGCTGGCAGTGCCAGAATCCTATTACAGGTGCTGGTTCAAGTCCTGGCTGCTCCACTTTCAATCCAGCTCCCTGGTAATGCACCTGGGGAAGCAGTGGAAGATGGCCCAAGTGCCTGGGCCCCTGTACCCACGTGGGAGACTTGGAGGCCATTTAGGGAGTGAATCAGCCAACGGAAGACCTCTTTCTCTCTCTCTCTCCATCTGTCTCTCTGTAACTCTGCCTTTCAAATAAATCAATAACATCTTTATAAAAAAAGAAGAAACAGCTTAACTGATAGTCTTTCTGAGGACTATTTGTTAGCATCTATCAAAATTTTAATTTGTACAATTTTAACTAGGCAATTCTGTTATTTTTGGCATTTCTGCCAAAGAAACAACCTACCTACATATGCAAAAGATATATTCACTATACACTACTTATAACAGTAAAAACCAAAAACAAACTAAAACATCCATCACAAAGGATTGACTAAATAGACACGATAATCCTCTACAATGCAACGAAGGAAAAGAACGGTTAATTCTAAATAGCCGACAGATAACTAGCTGAGCAATTTTAAGTGTTGAAAACAAGTTGTAGATAAGCAGTAACCGTGTTTTTGAAAAATGCATTGTTAGCCCTCACAGCAAGTTAGAGTTAAGCCTCAGTCATCACTGGGTTTTGAGAGGGGAGGGGATGGGAAGGAGGAGGAAGGAGATTCTAGGATCACATCCTGCACTCCCCATTTTGATCAAACTGAGCATGTATTCAAATGTTTAAATATACTCCCACTAAACAATGAACAGCAAAACTCAAATGTTTACAAAAATGACAACGCTTATTTAAGAGACCTGCTCCGTACAGAACGTAAGGGCAGAATGTCAATTTGCCAAGCTTATTACAAAATGACAAAAGTGGCTGATTGGTTATTACTCTAGTGCATTTAGATTTTGATTACACATTCTAGGGTTTTTATACAGAAAACTCCATTTAATGAAAAGGGAGGAGACTATTTGATCAAAGAAAGCTCACAAGACAGGCAGCAGGGTGCATTTTTGCAGAAAAAGTCGGAACAAGGGGACACCCGCAGGACCTCTGGAAGTGACCGGCACTGAAGACCGTTCCTGTCCCAGCGGGAACGCCTCTCACCTGGCTGCGGGTGCGGCCGCGCAAATCCCGGCCAGCTCCCGGGCAGGGGAGGACACGCGGGGACGCCTCCGGCCAGCCGAGGACGCGGCGGGCGGGCTCCCGGGGTCGGGAGGGACCGCGTGGGGCTCCCTAGAGGAGCCGCGGAGGAACGAAGCTCCACGCTTGGGTTCCCTCGGGTTGCCCTGACGCCGCATCTGATTTTTAAACTTATCGCTTCATAGAAGGAATGATTGATGTGAAATAATGTCGACCACATGCACGCTCAGTATGTGTAACTTAATGAAAAGCTGTTCCTGTAATACTGTGCCTGCATAAAACCCCTCATTCGGTAAAAATAAAAATAAACAGGATGCTGTCTTGGAGATGATGTATTTGGGGAAGTTTTTCTGTTTGTTTTTGCGGGGAAAGCGGAGGCTTTTTTCCCCGTGTCTTGAGGTAAACTCCCTTGGTCACGCACCTACCCTGTTGTGCTCCATGTTCAGTTATTTTATTTCTGTTTCACAGCTGTACACCCAAAAGATTTCCATCTACCCTGACTTTCTGGGCAGCGTGGAGTTTGAAAGGCATATTGATAGAGGGAGGATCCTATTTTTCTGTTTTTTTTTTTTTCACCCCCTCTGGCCGCAAAATTTGCAAACACAGAAGAGCAGGACATGGTAAAATGAGTGTCCGTCTAAATGGACTTCCATGCCCCCAATTTAATGAAACTTAGCCCTTCGTAATGTTTGCTTTGCTCGCTTTTCCTGAAAATAAGTGAGTTAACAAAGGTAATCGCAGTGCTAAATGATTCAGTAGCCATGCCTTTATCAAAATCAGTATTTTCTAATGTTGTGTGTGTGTGTGTGTGTGTGTGTGTTTTGACAGGCAGAGTGGACAGTGAGAGAGAGAGAGAGAGAGAAAGGTCTTCCTTTGCCATTGGTTCACCCTCCAATGGCCACCGCAGCTGGCACACCGCGCTGATCCGATGGCAGGAGCCAGGTGCTTCTCCTGGTCTCCCATGGGGTGCAGGGCCCAAGCACCTGGGCCATCCTCCACTGCACTCCCTGGCCACAGCAGAGAGCTGGCCTAGAAGAGGGGCAACTGGGACAGAACCGGCGCCCCAACCGGGACTAGAACCCGGTGTGCCGGCGTTGCAAGGCGGAGGATTAGCCTAGTGAGCCGCCGTGCCAGCCTCTAATATGCTTTTTTAATTTTAAGAATAACAGGGTATGGAGAGTCCTCAGGAAGTTGAAAATAGATCTACCCTCAGACCCCAACCATCCCATTCCTGGAATTTTACCCAAAGGAAATGAAATCAGCATATGAAAGAGTTATCTGTACCCCCATGTTCATAGCAGCTCAACTCACCATAGCTAAGATATGGAATCAACACAGATGTCAATTAGCTGATGACCGGATAAAGAAATTATGGTTGTGTGTGTGTGTGTGTGTGTATAATACAATACCATATATATATATATATATATAGCATGGAATATATATATAATGGAATACTATATATAGTATAGCATATGTAGTATGGAATATCAGCCATAAAATGAATGAAGTCTTGTCTTTTGCAAAAAAAATGGATGCAACTGGAAACTATTATACTTAGTGAAATAAGCCAATCCCAAAAAGACAAATATCATGTTTTCCCTGATCTGTGGTTACTAATAGAATACAAAAAATATAATGTATAGGAGTGAAATTAACATTTTGAGAATTATTGTTTACAGCCCTTGTCTCTACTGTTGAGAAAGTGGTTTTTTTACATATTGTTCTTTTTTAAAAAATAATTTATTTGAGAGGTAGAGTTACAGTGAGAGGGAGAGACAGAGAGAAAGGTCCTTCCCAAATGGCCCCAACAGCCAGAGCTGGACCAATCTGAAGCCAGGAGCCAAGAGCTTCTTCTGGGTCTCCCATGCAGGACCTGGGCCATCTTCTACTGCTTTCCCAGGCCACAGTAGAGAGCTGGATAGGAAGTGGAGCAGCTGGGACTAGAACCAGCACCCATACAAGATGCCGGCACTGCAGGCAGAGGATTTACCTACTGCACCATGGTGCTGGCCCCATATTATTGAATTCTTTACTTAGTGGAGGGTTAATCTTCTGATTTTAAAATAAACTGAAAGTATGTCACTGTGAAAATCAAAAGAATAAGAAAGGAAGGAGGAGAAAGGGTGGGGAGTGTGGGAGGGAGGGTGAGGGGGGAATATCACTATGCTCCTAAATCTGTGGATATGAAATACACAAAATTTGTTCATCATATATATATATATCACCACATATATATTTGTTCATCATATATATATATTCAAAATGGGAATATTCTTCTAAAAATAACTTGGGGTCAGCTCTGTGGCTTAGTGGGTTAAGCCTCCACCTGCGGCAACAGCATCCCATATGGGCACCAGTTCCTGTCCTGGCTGCTCCTCTTCCAATCCAGCTCTCTGCTGATGGCCTGGGAAAGCAGCGGACGGTGGCCCAAGTGCTCGGCCATGCACCTATGTGGCAGATCCTGAAGAAGCTCCTGGCTTCGCATCAGCCCAGCTCTGGCCGTTCGGGCCACCTGGGGAGTGAGCCAGCAGAGGAAGCAGCAGTCAACAGAGGAAGCCAGTATAGGAAGAAGACCTCTCTCTCCCCCTCTCTCTGTGATTCTGCCTCTCGATAAATAAATCTTTTAAAAATAATAATAACCATAACATTCTTTAATATTTCGAAGTGCCAGTCTACATGAGAATTTCCCCAATTATTTCCAATGTTTTTGGAGGCTATCTGGTGGGGATCACACATTGTGACTGGCAGTAAAGTTCACATTTAACCCATGGCAGCACCGGGTGCCCACAGGGTGTAAGTCAGGCCAAGACCCTACCTCCCAACCGTCTAACGCAGAGGGGGCGCGGCTAGGTGACGTCAGTGCGTGGTGGCTTGTGGGAAATGTAGTGCTGCGTCCCGTGGCTCCCCGCGCAGCGCTCTGGGATTGGGTCGACCGGGTTACTTGTGCACATGCGCAGGTTTTGCCCCACCGTCCGGCTCGGTACTCTGGATTAGGAGGGGAGGGGATTCGGGGGAAGAGGGTCCACCCGCGCCCCGCAAATTCCGGAGAGCCGTGGGCTTGTGACCTCCAGAGCAAGGGCAGGATACCCTGGGCAACTCCGGGTTCGACCCCCAGGGCGCGGATGAGGAGCCCCCTTGCGCAAGTGGGGCTGAGTTGGCGTGCGGGCTCGGCCGTGGCCCGGCGGGCGGCCCGACCGACCGGGCAAAGCCTGTTCGTACTGTTGATGGCGCCAGAACGCGCCGGGGTGACCCAGGTAGACTCCCGGGCGAGGGAGGAACCTTGGGTAGGAGTCGGTTTCTCAGCTGAAGACTGAGCGCTCCGCGGCCTTGGGTTGAAGCTGCATGGCCGACAGCCAAGTGCGGGCTCGAAGCCCTGGCTGGCGGCAGCTGTTGTAATAGAAGACGCTTTGTTCTGACGGTTGGATGGCTCGCCCACGCCTCACAACCCCTCAGTGAGGTCGGCGTAGCCATCTGCTCCGAAACGACGCCGAAGCTCTGCGTGACCGGGCCGGGGCGCCGGGCAGGCCTGATCTGCCCCTGTCTCACGTGCTGTCTGATGCAGTACCTGCCTCCAGTTGGCATTGCAACCCCAGCAGCGCCCAGCAAAGGCCCCGAGTCCCCAGGAACGTAAGAGGGAGTGAATGCAGATAGACTCCGAACACGTCAGGTATTTTCTGGGCTTTGCAGTGTACGGGACAGAGACACTGTCGCAGCCCTGGGGTCGCGCGGAGACGCCCAGCCCCTCCTGCACTTCAGGCTGCCCGGGATTTCAGTGAATTCCGCAGAGTGACATCTGTGCCCCTAAAGTTAGCTTCCAAGGCCTAGGCCCCAGCCTCTGGGAAATATTTTCATTTTAGAGCAGGGCAGCTCTTGTGAGCAGGAAGCAGAGAGGCCTCCATGAGTAGAAAGCTTACCCGAAAAGAGAACACATTTCCGACTTTAGACCTCTCTCCAGAGTTTCGGGACATGAAACGGAAAGCCAAGACGGGAGCAGGCCGGAGCAATGCTTCGTCTCCCCGCCCAGAACACACTGGATTTGGTGATGGCCCTGTCTCTAGAAGCTACCCAGACTGTGCCCCAACTTTGAGAAGGAGGCGGTGAGCTGGAGAGAGCCGAGGGGAAGCTGCCCAGAAAAGACCATTTCTCGGGAGAGCCTGTCAGGGGCAGTCTAGGGGGAGGAGGGAAGCAGGCGGAGGCTGGGAGTTGGGTCTCTTCTCTACCGCCACCATTGCTCTGCAGAATGCTTCATGGCTGCCAGCTGTGCCCATCAGCGGGTGGCGCTGCTCTTGCCGTCTGAATATCCTGGTCTCAGTGCCGTGGAGATGCTTCATGAGGATTTTGATGGGCATCTACTTCTGACTCAGTGAAGACCTGAGTGTCAGTGACTTGGCCAGGGCCACCTAGTCTATACAGGCCCAGGAGTCAGGCCCTGCCGTTCACTCTCTCAAGGGTAAATGAGTGTCTTTTAGTAGTTCCCCTTTTTTCATGAGTAGTGGCTTATCGAGATGATCTACCATGTATCCATTACCAGTTAACATATACTTGGGTGATTTCCAATCATAAATATTCATGGCAGCTTGCCTTCTGTCTTCATTCTCCTGGGTTAATATGAAAGATAAGTGGAAGTGCTGGGGCTGCTCCTTAGCAGCTGTCAACATGTTCTTCAAAGTGACTGGGCCAGTCTGCAACCCAACGCGAGTTCTGCTCACTCTGCGTCGTCATCACCTCTGTCAGGCTTCTTCATTTAAGCCATATTTAAGCCACTGTAAGTTATTAGGTTTGCAGTGACATTTCAGCTTGATTTTAGCTTTCATTTTCTTAATGTTTAATAATGAGTACCTTTTTATTTGCTGTCTATTTCTCTTCTCTGGGGGAAGTGCCTTTTCAATTCCTTTTCTAATTTTTTTTAAAAATTATTTATTTATTTATTTGAGAGGCAGAGTTATAGACAGAGGGAGAGACAGAGAAAGAGGTCTTCCATCCACTGGTTCACTCCCCAAATGGCCATAAGCAGGGAGCTGGATCAGAAGTGGAGCAGCCAGGACTCGAACTAGTGCCCATAATGGATGCCAGCTCTGCAGGCAGAGGCTTAACTGACTAGAACACAGCGCTGGTCCCATCCTTTTTAAATGTTTTTAAAATTTATTTTATTTATTTGAAAGGCAAAGTTAGAGAGAGAAGGAGAGACAGAGAGAGATCTTCCATTAGTTGATTCACTCCCCAAATGGCCGCAGTGGCCAGGGCTGGGCCAGGCTGAAGCCAGGAGCTTCCTCTGGGCTTCCTACATGGGTAGAAGGGACCCAAGTACCTGAGCCATTGCCCACTGCCTTCCCAGGCACATTAGCAGAGAGCTGGATCGGAAGTAGAGCAGCCAGGATTCCAACTGGTGCCCACACAGGATGCCAGTGTTGCAGGCAGCAGCGTTACCCACTACGCCACAACGCTGGCCCTGTCTTCTAATTTTTAAAAAAGATTTATTTATTGGGGCTGGCACTGTGGCACAATGAGTTAAACTGGTATCTGTTCCTCATCTTCTAAGTACAGCAGGCCCTAACTGATTAGAGCCCTCCTTGTTAGGAGCTCATTTAACCTTAATTACCTCCTTAAAGGCCCTATCTACAAATATAGTCACCCTGAGGGTTAGGGTTTCAACACACAAGTTTTATGAATTCTCGCAACAACAGAAGAAGCCCACTTCTAAAATGGGAAAGGACTTAAATAGACATTTCTCCAAAGGTATATATATGACCAGGAAACACCTGAAAAAAGGCTTACTTATCACTAATGATTAGGTAGATGAAACCAAAGCCACAGTGAGATACTACTGCAGGTATATTAGGACAGCTCTTAAAAAAAAAAAAAAAAAAAAAAAAAAAAAAAAAAAAAAAAAACAGAACAGGAACAGATAATGGCAAATGCTGACAAGGATATAGAGATCAAAATTCTTATCCTTATGCACTATTGGTAGAAATGTAGAATGATGCAGCCAGGGGCCAGCGCTGTGGCACAGCAGGTTAAAGCCCTGGCCTGTAGCAATGGCATCCCATATGGGTGCTGGTTCAAGTCCCAGCTGCTCCACTTCCAATCCAGCTCCCTGCTAATGCGCCTGGGAGGGCCGCAGAGGATGATCCAAGTTCTTTGGCCCCTGCCCCAATGTGGGAGACCCAGGGGAGGCTTCCAGGTCCTGGCTTCAGATCGGCTCAGCTGTGGCCATTGTGGCTATTTGGAGAGTGAACCAGAAGATGGAAGACCTCTCTCTCTCTGTCTCTACCTCTCTCTGTAACTCTTTCAAATAAAACTTTTTTTTTCTTTTTTTTATTTTTTTTTTTTTTTTTGACAGGCAGAGTGGACAGTGAGAGAGAGAGACAGAGAGAAAGGTCTTCCTTTGCCGTTGGTTCACCCTCCAATGGCCGCCACGGCCAGCGCGCTGCGGCCGGCACACCGCGCTGATCCGATGGCAGGAGCCAGGAGCCAGGTGCTTTCCCTGGTCTCCCATGGGGTGCAGGGCCCAAGCACCTGGGCCATCCTCCACTGCACTCCCTGGCCACAGCAGAGAGCTGGCCTGGAAGAGGGGCAACCGGGACAGAATCTGGCGCCCCAACCGGGACTAGAACCCAGTGTGCCGGCGCTGCTAGGCGGAGGATTAGCCCCGTGAGCTGCGGCGCCGGCCAATAAAACTTTTTTTCTAAAAGAATGATGCAGCCACTGTGGAGAATAATTAGGTGGTTCCTAAGTAAAACACAGAATTATCTGATTCATCACTAGGTTAGTGTATATCCAAAAGAATGGAAAGTAGGGACCCAGATAGACACTTGTACTCCATGTTCATAGTATCATTATTTACATTTTCCAAATGGTGGAAACAACCCACATGCCCATTGACACATTAATGGAGAAATTATGGCATATACATACAATGGAATATTATTGAGCTTTAAAATAAATGAAATTCAGATGTATGCTACAACATGAGTGCATGCTGAAAACATTATGCTATATGAAATGTGGCAGACACAAAATAGGAGATACCTCCAATAGTCAGATTCATGAATACATAAAGTAGACTGTTGGAGAGCTGTCAGGTATAAGGCAGATTTACCTGGATTAGCCAGGGCAGTCCTCCTTATTAGAGGGGTCAGGAAGGTCTGAGAAGGAGACGTGATGACAGAAGCAGGATCAGAGGGGAGGGAAGAAACTGCACTGGAGGGTGAGGCGTCCCATTTGGGCACCGGTTCTAGTCCCAGCTGCTCCTCTTCCAATCCAGCTCTCTTCTATGGCCTGGGAAAGCAGTAGGAGGTGGCCCAAGTCCTTGGGCCCCTGCACCCGTGTGGGAGACCCAGAAGAAACTCCTGGCTCCTGACTTCAGATCAGCTCAGCTCCAGCCGTTGCAGCCATTTGGGGAGCAAACCAGTGGATGGAAGACCTCTCTCTCTGTCTTTCAAATAAATAAATCTTAAAAAAAAGAAAAAAGAAACTGCACTGGTGGCCTTGAAGACAGAGAAAGGGGCTGTATTTGGCTTCTAGAGGTTGGAAAAGGCAGAAGGAGCCTATGGAATCTAGCCCTGCTGAGACAAGTTTAGCCCAGGGACATCGATTTTGGACTTTGGTTTCTAAACTACAGGATAAATACATTTGTGTTGTTTTAAGCTACTAGATTTATTAAACCAGTACAGGAAATGAATCCAGGCAATGACACGGGGCTAGGTGCAGTCTGCTGTCACCTCTAGGCCTGAAGGACCACCCAGAAGGGTGTGAGTGGTACTGCAAGAAGGAGAGCATGTAGAGTTGGCCCCTTATTAAGAGGATCATGACCTTAAGCCCATATAGACCAAGGCAACCATGTCAAGGAGGCATGAGGACAGTAAATGGCCTGGCCACTAGTTTCCTGGGCTTCCCCAAGTGGCTGAACCCAGAGGAACCTGGAAGGACAGGAAACTGTTACCAAAACCTCACAGCTCAGCAGCTGGAAGACAGAGAGTAGAAACAGAGGGACACACTGAGTATACAGCTAATGGGATTGTGTGCTGCGATGGGTGAGGCGCTCTTGCTGAATCTGAGGAAGACACACGGCTCTACCAGGTCTAGGGTTGACATCACAGTGCAGTAGTTCCCCAACTTTGCTATGCATCAGAATCATGAATGGAACTCAGAGAAGAGCCCCAGCTAAGAGCAACTGACCATAGACTCCCAGAGAAGGACCTCAGGAAGTGAGTGGTCACTGTCACGCTTCCTGCTTGCATTGTTGTTTTTTTTTTTCCAGGCATGGCAGCTTCATGTCTTTATCTTGTATCTTGAGACAGAAGTGCTCTTGAGTCTGAGTCAAAGAGATGGACCATTTGTCTGTAATCCACAAAACAGTGCATCATGTGGACTTGGCATCAGAGTGGGCTCTTGCGACAGGATGATCCCATATAGTCTCTTTAGAC
The DNA here is from genome assembly GCF_964237555.1 of Oryctolagus cuniculus. Lineage (NCBI taxonomy): Eukaryota > Metazoa > Chordata > Mammalia > Lagomorpha > Leporidae > Oryctolagus > Oryctolagus cuniculus. The sequence goes on from NC_091432.1 coordinate 140,920,832, forward strand.
TCCACTGTATTTTGAAGTGACCCTAGTTTAACCCAGGCATTCTCAGCAATATTTTTCTGTCACATGTCATTCAGATCCAGCTTTCTGAAAGCAAATGTGGCTTGTAATTGGTTGTCTAATATGTAGAATCATCTTACCCAAAAGCATGATGTCCCTGCAGTGGTCAAGTTCATAAAACTAGAGTTTCTTTGACTCTCCATGGCTTTAGATTTAACTTGTCTATATTGCTCGTGGACTTATTATTATGATTATCATTTTAATGTTGCAGGTCTGAAAAAGTTTGAGCAAAGGCAAAGCATCATTATGTGACAATATAATGTATTGTCCTTTTTGGAGAAATTTTAAAACTGCATAGGGGAACTATGCAAGGACAGGAGTGCCCTGCAGGCTCTGGCTTCATGGGTGATTTGCTCAGGCCTTTGGTTCAAGGGTCCTCTCTGCCTGCTGCGTGGAGTGGATGGGATGGGGCAGGAGTGAATAGGGAGCCCAGGGAGAGGGGCAAATAGAGTTGTGTGTGCTCCAGGGAAGGTCGCGTTGGTTTGCACAGCAAGGGTGGTAGTGGAGAGGGGCAGAAAAGAACACAGGGATTCAGCTGGTAGAATGTGGGAGCAGGAGGGCAGTGGCTGTCTGGGCGGAGTGTCTGATGGACAAGGGGCTACTGACTGACAAGGAAGATTCAGAAGGTAGAACGTCATCCATGGCTGGCTTCCCCAGAGGTCACCTCAAGTCTGTGGATCCTTGTGCTCAAGGTCTCCAAGCAATTCCCTGGAATCATGAAGTTTGCTAAGCATTGTAGATAACTCCTACCTGTCCTTAAGTCTTCAGCTCAGGGCCACCTCCTTCAGGCAGCCCTCCCTAACCAAGCCATCCCACCCTAGCACTCTGCGGAGACAGGGAGAGAGGTGAGCATATCATCAGCACTGTGTACTCAACACATTCATGACTGCTTGTAGGTCATGATTCTTTCTCCATGGCTGGCTATGAGGTTTGAGGCTAACCTTATTCTTCTTGATTTTCCCAACTGGTAGCAAGGTATCTGCTGAACACAGCTTGTAGTTGCCTCAGGTGGGAATCCTGGAGCCCTTCCCGTAACTGCCCTTGGGTTCCTGTACCTGCCCTTGGCTTCCCGTACCTGCCCTTGGCTTCCCGTACGTGCCCTTGGGTTCCCCACTGTGGGAGCACCTGTGGCATGAGAGCACCTGGTCATCAGGACCTTCAGGTATTGTAAGATAAACCTTGCGCCGCACACCGTCTGTACAAAAGCAGACTTAGAAAGATCTAACACATCTACAACTTGCTGACTTTTCCCATGGTTTCCTGCAGAGAATTTAAAGTATTGCCTGAAATACGTAGGATTATGAGAATACATTCTTCATTCCTCCTCCCTTCTCCATCTCCTCGATGACCCCCACAGGGCCTGCCCCAGTGCAGACCCTGTAAGGACCCTCACTGGGGCTGCACCCTCATCCCATGTTGTATTCCTTCCAAGACACCTAAATCTTTGTAAATACACTTTGCACCATGCCCCCACCCACAGCTTGTTACCCCTCACCACAAAATTAGCACTCCTGCCTTGTGTTTCTACTGTACTACAGAGCATGTCTGCCACAAGCCTGGCTCACTGACACCACCCTCCTGAGCCTGCCTCTTGGCTCCAAGTGCTCAGGGCTTTACATGACCTTTTCTTTGTGTACAGAATATTCTCCCCCCTCCCTCTTAGGCAGCCTCTTTCTTATCTTTAGAATTCAGTTTTTGCCATTCACCTCCTCAGGGTTGTCCTGTCACTCCCTTACCCAGTTGTAATGGTCTGCAGTGTACATGTTACCCTTTATATATTGAGTCCTATTGTCTGACCGGCTCCTTGTTGGAGTGCAGGCTCTGCTTCCGATCCAGCTCTCTGTTATGGTCTGGGAAAGCAGTAGAAGATGGCCCAAGTCCTTGGGCCCCTGAACCCATGTGGGAGACCTGGAGGAAGCTCCTGGATCCTGGCTTTGGATCGGCACAGCTCCGGTCATTGCAGGCATTTGAGGAGTGAACCAGTGGATGGAGGATCTCTCTCTGTCTCTCTCTCTCCCTCCCTCTGTCTGTAACTCTGCCTCTCAAATAAATAAATATATCTTTAAAAAAAATCCCAAAAGAATTGTTCATGCACCTCAAGGAAAAAAAATAGAGGCCCTATGGAATAGCAGATACGCCACTGCTTGCAAAACCCATATCCTATATCCTCTTGCCATTTGAATCTCAGCCACTTCACTTCCAATCCAGCTCCATGCTGATGTACCTGGGAGGCAGTGGATGATGGTAAATGAACTTGAGACCCTGTCACCCACATGGGAGACCCGGATGGAGCTCCTGGCCCAGCCCTGGACATTGTGGACATTTGGGGAGTGAACCAGCAAGTGAAAGATTCATGCCCCACCTCCCCCTCTTCAAATAAATAAATTTTAAGAAAGAAAAAGAAATGGATGAGACAAGAGGAGACATGTAAGGATGAAACATTCAATAAATGGATAACATTAAATTATTTAGCTTATCATTGTGGCAGAAAATTCAAAAGTTAATGGAACAAAAACCACAGCTTAAAATCAGGCCCTAATACATATAAAACTTAGAATGTATTTTAAAAATTGCAGATTGGAAGTTAAGAAAGAAAGACTCAGTAAATAACTCTAAAACATTAGGATAATATTTTGAGGGAAAAAAAATCTGGAAGAAAAGCAAGTGAGAGCCTCACATCCCAGCACAGGGTTAATACAGCAGTTAAGACATGGAGTCTGGGTTCAGATCTCTGCTCTGTGGTTTCCTCGCAGGGTTCCCTCCAAGCTTCAGAAGAGGTTAGCAATTCCTAGTGTCACTGTAAAGACTCAGAGACACAATGTCTGAAACAGATCACATGTGCCCGGCTCTTAGGATATGGTAACTATACCTAATTTATAGTTTAAAAAAAAAAAAGACACAAGGCTGGCGCTGTGGCCTAGCGGGTGGAGCCGCCACCTGCAGCTCCAGCATCCCATATGGGCGCCGGTTTGAGTCCTGGCTGCTCCACTTCCTACCCAGCTCCCTGCTAATGTACCTAGGAAAGCAGTAGAAGATGGCCTGAGTCTTTGGGCCTCTGTACCCACCTGGGAGTCCTGGAAGAAGCTCCTGGCTCCTAGCTCGGGATTGACCCAGCTCTGGTCGTTGCAGTCATTTGCAGAGTGAACCAGCAGATGGAAGACCTCTCTCTCTCTCTCTCTCTCTTTCTCTCTCTGCCTCTCTGTAACTCTGCCTTTTAAATAAATAAATAAATCTTTAAAAATAAATAACACTATATACAATCTGGGAGAAATGTACAACTTAATATCAAGAAAAGCAAAAACTTAATCTCCATAAAAAGCCTTGCCCAAAAATGTATATATAGCAGGTTTATTCATACTAACCCTAACTAGAAACAATCCAAATGTCCATCAACTTCTGTATGAATAGCTAGATTGCAGTATGATACAGCCATTCAATATAGTATCTAGTCTCAGAAAATTATCTACTTTATTTGTGTGATTAGATTGAACACAACCAGCTAATTCAGTATTGTCTCCCTAATTTTGTTACTTAAAAAAATTTTTTTTATTTGAAAGAGGGCTAGAGAGACAGGCAGCTCCCATCTGCTGGTTCCTTCTGCAAATGCTCAGAATGGAGGCTGAGCCAAGCCAAACCTGGGAGCTGGGAAGTCAATCCAAGTCTTCTATGTGGGTGACAAGGACCTAAATACTTGATCCATCACCTGGTACCTCTCAGCGTCTGTATTAGCAGCAAGCTGGAGCCAGGACCAGGACTTGAACCAGGCACTCCAATGTGGGATGCAGACTTCTTAACCAGGGCCTTCACTCCATCTCCCTGCTTTAAAGTCTGCAGTCATAATTACCTGTGCAAAGTCTCTTTTGCCATGTCATACACTGTATCCATGGGTTCCCAGGACTAGGGTGTGGTCATCTTTGAAAAGAGAACATTATTCAGCTTGTCACATGCATTGTGTATTAAATTAGAGACTAGTCATGTTCACTGCACAGCCTTGTTGGAGGTGTCTACTTAGTTGAACTGGAATGTGGTTTTTTTTTTGAGTGAAAAACACAGATTTACTCTTAGAGTAATGCATTATGCTAAAGCCTTCACTCTTTTGACCTACAAAAGTAGGTCACGTCTGTGCAGACATGATTTCCCTTGTTTTTCTTATCCTTTCAGACAGCTCCAGTTCAAGGATACCTGCTTGTACTCCACAGGGATCCTCTAAATGATCAGTTACCTGCTATAATCTATTCATTTCCTTGGAAAGATGGTGGTTAAATGCCAAGTGAGTTTATTTTTAAATAGGTACAGAGGATGTCTCACCCAGCCAGGGAAATAGATGCTGCTATTTGTAATTTACCTTGCAGAAGATTAATATACAGAGACCATTTACAAAATGTGCATGTAGGAACTGCAATGCTACACAGCAGTGCACAACAGACAGAAGCATGCCTCTTCTACCTCCAGACATGTCCACACGCCAGTCCTCCGAACCCACAAGTACTTTGCCTTCCATATGGAAAAGTGGGCTTTACAGAAGCTACTCAATTAAGGATTGTGAGATGGGGGGGATTCCCTAGGCTAGTCAGGTGGGCTCATCGCAATCACAAGGGTCCTAACAAGGGAGGCAGGAAGGTCAGAGATGTGATAGCAGAAGCAGGGATCAGAGGGGCCAGAAGATGCTGCTCTGATGGCCTGCAGGGTGGAGGAAGGGCCCACCACCCAGGGACGCAGTTGCCCTGGGAAAACTGCAAGAGGCAGACGGAGTGTCTAGGAGCCAGTCCCACTGAAACTTGACTTCAGCCCAGTGAGACTGATTTTGGACTTTCATCCTCCAGAACTGTAATATAACTTTGTGTTGTGTTAAGCTATCAAGTTTGTGGGATCTGTTACAGGAGCAATAAGGAATGAGTAACTTGCATTAACTTGGGGCTAGTGACAGTACAGCCATTACCACAGTCAGATTTCAAGGGCCCCAGGAAGGGTGTGCTGGTGAAAACCCAAGGAAGGGAGCCGTGGAAAGTCATCGTGAATAGAAGCATGGTCTTAAACCAACACACAGAGCCAGCTCAAGGCAACCTTGTCAGGAAGGAGCCAGGAAATCAACTGCCCTGGCTTCCCCTGTGTCCCGGTGTCCAGTCTACTGGGCTAAGCCAGAGAGTGCTGGAAGGATAGGAACCTGTTTGTGACCAAAATTCTGCAGCTCAGCGAAAGAGAGCAGGGTGGAGGACAGAGAGTAAAATGGAACGACACATGCTATCATAAACCATGGGGTCATGAGACTCTGAGTCAGAGCAAGCCACACGACTCTTCCCTGACGTGTGACATCCAAGTGTGGTGGTTCCCCAGCTTTGCTGGCATCAGAATCATGAGGAACTTGAAAACAGACAGATGTCCAGGCCCCACCCCACAGCAACTGACCAGAAACTTCCAGGGAGGGGAGTCGCCCTCTCAGAAAGTGAACAGTCACCATCACACTGTCCTCCTGCTTTCATTGTCTTTCTAGAAGTTCTTTATCTGGCCTGGCAGCTTCATATTTGTATAAGACACCACAGGTTTAGACTGGGCTCCTGCACTAGACCTAACAGACCTAATCAAGGTGAAGACACTCACGCTGAAGTCCCATGCCACCAAGCCAACTTGTTTATCTGAATTTCCAAGAAGTCAGGAGAGAGATAATGGTCCAGTTTTCGTTGGCATGACAAGCAAGTCCTCTCTGCTTTAACCTCTACAAGGAAAGTACATTTGAAATGACTAGTCTGCTTTATGTTCTGTTTCTGCCTTCCTCTGCCATTTCTTTCTTTCTTTCTTTCTTTCTTTTTTCTTTTTTGACAGGCAGAGTGGATAGTGAGAGAGAGAGAGACAGAGAGAAAGGTCTTCCTTTACCATTGGTTCACCCTCCAATGGCCGCCGCAGACCGTGCACCGCGCTGATCCGAAGCCAGGAGCCAGGTACTTCCTTCCGGTCACCCATGCAGGTGCAGGGCCCAAGACCTTGGGCCATCCTCCACTGCCTTCCCGGGCCACAGCAGAGTCTGGAAGAGGAGCAACTGGGACAGAACCCGGTGTGCCGGCACCGCAGGCAGAGGATTAGCCTAGTGAGCCGCGGCGCTGGCCCCTCTGCCTTTTCTGCTCAGCTTATGGGGACCCACTCATTCTCTTGGATAGCATGTTGTGTTTCCATATTCTAGAACCACAGACAGAAGCCAGTTAAGATCTTGAGATCTGCTTTTTATTTTTCCTTTTGACTGTATCTTCCAGCAGACAAAAGGACCCAAAGGACACTGCTGATGACTCCGCAGGTCCCTTGTGGAACGCAGGGGTGGTGCTGCCGAGCACCTCTGAGGAGCACTCGTGGAGCCCCAGGGTTCCAAGTTCTCTCCGTTCAAATCTTTTGCTTCTTGCACGGAGTCTCCTATCTTTTCTTGTTTTCAAATCCAGAGCTAGCTTGTGCTGTAACTTTTTGGGTTTTGTAGTCACCAGTGAATCACTGGCCAGAGCAGAAGTCACAGCAGAAGCAGAACCAGGCCCTGAAGGGAAGCTTCAGGTATGTGGCCAGGTCAGAGAGTGCAGCAGATGGGCTTTCTGGCTTTGGGGGATTTGCAGGGATTTTGTGTTCCATGCCTTCCTTTCTTTTCTTGAGTGCTCAGGGAAAGGGAACTCACTGGCCTGGTTGTCCAAGGGATCTCAAAGCCAAACCTGATGACTGATAGCATGGGTTGGACACTTAAGAGCTGTTAGACTGCTTGCCACCAAAAATAAGACTCAGGTGTTAGGACAGCTGGTCATGGAAATGGGTTAGTTGACATCAGCTCACCCTCCAGCCGCAGGGAAAACATGTATGCAGTGGGGTACATGGTGAAAGCATTATGTGACCCAACATTATGACATTTCCCTCTGGGGCTTTTATCTCAGCTCCCAGATAACCAAGATTCAACATCAAAATGGGCTCCTTAATTTCTAAAGAATTAAACACTTCACCTTCAGGCTATTCCTAGCAAATACTCAGAAATGGTGAAATCTTTCCACAGATAATCTAGAATTACTATGGTCATTATGTGGACCATTCCCAGTGAACAGCACTGCACACTAAGAAGTGCATTTAAAAATGAGGACTCCCAAACTATCTAAAATGATTTTTAAAAAAAATTTCATTGTCTATTTTTAAAAGATTCAACAGAAGGCAAATGCAAACCTTAATGAATTTTTTAAAATGTTTTGTCTCTACCAGCCTTTGCATTTAGTGACTATCCTGCCTGAAGGTGAGAAGAATACTAGAAAAAGTGGTTTTGGCCCTCAGGTAGAGCAGATTGGCTTCTTTTCTGGAGCTGTCCAAGCACAGAAAATGCTTTATTTGCTCTATTCATTAACGGGCTCCAACTTGAACTCAGTGACCTTGCTAAGAAGGAGAAGCTAAGCTGAGGGGCCGGCGCTGTGGCTCACTTGGTTAATCCTCCACCTGCGGTGCCGGCATCCCATATGGGCACCGGGTTCTAGTCCCAGTTGCTCCTCTTCCAGTCCAGCTCTCTGCTGTGGCCCGGGAGGGCGGTGGAGGATGGCCCAGGTGCTTGGACCCCTGCACCTGCATGGGAGACCAGGAGGAAGCACCTGGCTCCTGGCTTCGGAGCAGCCATTTGTGGGGTGAACCAACAGAAGGAAGACCTTTCTTTCTGTCTCTCTCTCTCTTTCACTGCCTAACTCTATCTATCTATCAAATAAATTAAAAAATTAATTAGAAAAAATAAGCTAAGTTGGAAAGACTAAGTCCATCTGCACAAGTACACATTTCTGACATTTAGTTTGCTATTTTGGAATTTATTAATTACACCCACAAAGGAAAATCACTGGAAAAAATTTTTTAAGATTTTTTATTTGAGAGGCAGAATTACACAGAGAAGGAAAGGCACACAGAGAAAGAGGTCCTCCATCCACTAGTTTACTCCTCAAATGGCTGCAACAGCTGGAGCTGGGCAAATCTGAAGCCAGGAGCCAGGAACTTTTTCCAGGTCTCTCATGTGGGTGCAGGTCCCAAACATTTGGGCCATCTTCCACTGCTTTCCCAGGCCATAGTAGAGAGCTGGATGGGAAGAGGAGCAGCTGGGACTCAAACCGGCATCCATATGGGATGCTGGCACCACAGGTGGAGGCTTACCCTACTACTCCACAGCACCAGGCCCTGGAAATTCAAGCCTCACCTTTGACCATTTTGTCTTAACTGGGCTTCCTCATCCACACTGTGCTTTGTCCAGGCATATAATGGTATTTAGGCCTGAAGTCTAAGTTGTCTACCTTTGAGATGTCAATTTTCTACCTGTTTTTAAGATTGAGCTATTCTTTTAGGAATGCAAATTTAAGGTGGAAAAACTTTAGATGTTAAGGCGCTGTGGCATAGCAGGTAAAGCCACCACCTGCAGTGCTGGCATCCCAGATGGGCACCAGTTCAAGACCTGGCTGCTCCACCTCCAATCCAGCTCTCTGCTATGGCCTGGAAAAACAGTGGAAGATGGGCCAAGTCCTTGGGCCCCTGCATCCACGTGGGAGACCTGGAAGAAGCTCCTGGCTCCTGGCTTCAGATCAGTGCAGCTCCGGATATTGCAGCCACCTGGGGAGTAAACCAGCGGATGGAAGACCTCTCTCTCTGCCTCTCCTTCTCTCTCTATGTAACTCTTGACTTTTAAATAAATAAATAAAATCTTTAAAAAAATAAAATAAAATGCACAGTGATGGGGTTCAAACAAATGTTGACTCCAGCAAAGATTAGTTGGACTAGAGAGATCCCCATCATTCCCACGCCCCACCCTTGCTGGTCCCCAGCATTACAGGGCCCCAAGCCTGTCCACTGTATTTAACCTGTTGGAAGAAATCTAAACAGGCAGGAACTGCAGTGACCAACCTTACTAACAGTTGCCTGAGGCACTCAGGCAAATCAGTCAAGACAGAGATAAGGCAAGAGCTTCCACCAGTGTTCTGTCATAAGAATTCTAGTGATTTTTGTTTATAAATTATTTAGTGAATTTTTAAAAAAATGTTTTAATGAAAGGTTTACAGTAGCAAGCTAAATGCCAGAAAAGTGTATTTTGGAGACTAATTTAGTATTGATAGATGATCTTTTCAACTCAGCTTCTGTTTCAATAAGAAAAGGGCCAGAGTCCCTGGTTTCAACCCTCTTCCCAGTAGAAAGAACATAATGGTAGGGGGGTGAAGAAGAGAGAGACATTCTCTGTCTGGGGTGAATCAGCTCTTACAGAAATACATGATGGCACAAAGTAGGCAAAGCCTCTGCCTAGCGCCGGCATCCCATACAGGTGCCAGTTCTAGTCCTGGCTGCTCCTCTTCCGATCCAGCTCTCTGCTGTGGCCTGGGAAAGCAGTAGGAGGTGGCCCAAGTCCTTGGGCCCCTGCACCCACTTGGGAGACCCAGAAGAAGCTCCTGGCTCCTGACTTCGTCCTGACCCTGCTGCAGCTGTTGCAGCTACTTGGGGAGTGAACTAGTGGATAAAAGATTCTCTCTCTCCCTCTCTCTCCGTACCTCTGACTCTCAAATAAATAAATAAAATCTTTTTAAAAAAAGTGAAAGAAAGAAAAAAAATACATGATGGCTTGTGCTACGGGCTGTCTGAGTGTGGTGAAGTCTCCTGCGATGAAGACTCATCCTTTTGGACTCGGGAACTCCCTCGAAGGGGATTGGTGCCAATTGAGTTCCTTTGGTGGATCTGTCTTTAGCAGATAAGGGGAAGCCAGAAGCCCTCACTCTGCAGTTTACTATTTCTTGAGTGCTTTTAGCCCAAAGTCATTAGTATATCTCAGTCACATATTTTGGGGTGGCATTTCCTGAACTACTTCTAATGGCTAGTTTTATGAAAGGAGCAAGTCAAGAATCATTGTTAAGAACCAGTAAATTAGGAAGGCAGTGGAAGATGGCCCAACTACTGGGGCCTTGCCATACAATAAAAGACCCCAATGGAGTTCAGGGCTTCTGGCTTCGGCATGGCACAGCCCTGGCAGTTTTGGCCAGTTGGGGAATGAACCAAGAGATAGAAGACTTTCTTTCTCTCTCTCTCTCTCTCTCTCTGCCTTAATAAAATAAACAAAATTTTTTAAAAAAGAACCAGTAAATTGGGTGAATACAAATGGGATACAAGTTTCTAAATGAACTTATCATACTTTCAGAAATTTTTTTCAGTAACTTAGAATTTTAAAGTCACATTTAGGGGACCAGCACTATGGCATGGTGGGTTAAACCACTGTCTGCAGTGTCAGCACCCCACACAGACAGCTCTGCTTCCAATCCAGCTCCCTGCTAATGTGCCTGGAAAAGCATCAGAAGATGGCCCAAGTGCTTGGGCCCCTGCATGCATGTGGGAGACCCAGAAGAAGCTCCTGCCTCCTGGCTTTGTCGTGGCCCAGCCCTGGCTGTTGCGGCCATTTGGAGTGAACCAACAAGTGGAAGATCTCTTTCTCCATCTCTCCCTCTCTCTCTGTGTAATCTTTCAAATGAATAAGTAAACAAATAAATCTTTTTTTGAAAAAGTCTTGTTAAAATAAATAATAGAGATTCATAAAAATCTGAGGAATCTCTAAGTAGGTTAAAATACTGACATTAGTTGCTGAATATAAATTTAAAGTGTACGTATGTTGACTCCTTGTTTTAAGATGATATAGTGATGTTAAATATATTTGTGTCTGCTAATAAACATTAAAATTGTGCTTTATGGAAACATTTCTAAAAATTATGAAATGGTGCTCATCTACAAATGCTGATAGAAAACAGTTCAAAACTGCTTACTCCCTAGATTTCCTCTAAAACTTAAGACTGCTAATAGATAAAAATTATAATTAATATAATTAAAACTAGAAATGACAGGGGAAACAACTCCATATGTGGGTAAAGTGAGATGTGTTTTTGCTAAGAGATGCTAACATGAGAAAAGTATTGGAGCAGGCACTGGAGCACACCACTTGGGATGCCTGGGATGCCTGCATTCCATATTGGGGTTCCAGTTCAAGCCCAGCCACTCGGCTTCCTATCCAGCTTCCTTCTGATGCACATCCTGGAAGACAGGAGGTGATGGCCCAAGTACCTGAGCCTTTGCCGCCCATGTGGGAGACCCAGATAGAATTCTGGGCTCTTGGCTTTAGCCTGGCCTAGCCCTGGCTGTTGTGGTCATTTGGGGAGTGAACCAGCAGCTGGAAGATGGATGGCTCTCTTTCTTTGTGCCTTCCAGGTAGATAAATAAATAGAGGTGTTGTTTTTTTTGTTTTTTTTTTTTTTAAGAAAAGCATGTTCTTGTTAAGGGGAAAAAGTATTTTAAGTGGAATGATTGGTGGATAAGCAATGCTAGAGATATAGGAAGGTTGCAGAAGGTTTGCAGAAGATGGATCTTGTATGTTTTGCCTTGTGATTCTTGTGAATTGAAGCAAATATATATATAAAGATTTCATCTATTTATTTGAGAGGCAGAGCCACGGACATAGACAGAGAGAAAGGTCTTCCATACAATCCACTGATTCACTCCCCAAATGGCCACAATGGCTGGGGCTAGGCCAATTGAAGCCAGGAGTCAGGAGCTTCTTCTGGGTCTCCCATGTGGGTGCAGGGGCCCAAGGACTTGGGCCGTTCTCTGCTGCTTTCTCAGACCACAGGCAAAGAGCTGGATCAGAAGAAGAGCAGCCAGGACATGAACTGATGCCCATAAGGAATTCTAACACCGTAGGCAGAGGCTTAGCCTACTATACCACAGCACCAGCCCCTCAAAGCAAATATTTTAATTATGATTATATGACTGTGGTTTGATCGCCCTTCCTCTATTCCAAGCTTTTCTTGTAACACCAAGAAATCACTGAGCCAAGTGGTTGGCTAATGGTAAGGGGCCAACTTTGCACCGGCTGACTGACAGCCCTGTTGGCAACTGTGTGCTGACGTGCAGCTGAGTGAGTTTGGGTCTGAGACTTTTTTCTCCCAGGTTGACATCCAAAAGCTAGGATAATATACCATCTGAGGCAGTAAAGACTTGTGCCTTCAGACTGCTTCCTGAGACACATCTCACTGTGACTCCATTCCTGATGAGAATTCACTCTGAAACGGCATCAGCTACCCCAAAAAGGTCTTTGCCTCATTGCTGATGGCTTCATAGCATGAAGGGAGGTGTTTTCCTGGACCATTTGGAAAATTTCCTCCATGTAAGCGCCATGTTTGGTTCTTTATTAGCATTCTGTACCTGAGTAATCTTATCTGTTTTTACTGTCTTTCCAAATATTCCTTTTGCTTATTTTTGTTTATTTCACTTTTGTGTGGATTTTAATAAACCGATTAACTCAGGAACTATCTTTGTCTTACTTGGCTAGTCATTTGTTTAACTGTAAAAGACCTGCTTCTTTTGGGAAACTTGTAGTCCTTGAGGTTGCCATTGTCATTAGGTTTTGGGGAAACCAGGCTACCCGACTGGTCCAGTGTGTCAAATTGCTGCAGTGAGGGGGTTCCTTTTACTTAATTTTTTTTTTAAGATTTATTCATCTATTTGAAAGAGTTACACAGAGAGGAGAGACAGAGTGGTCTTCCATCTGCTGGTTCACTCCACAGATCACCACAATGGCTAGAGCAGAGCCAAGCCAAAACCAAGAGCCAGAGCTCTATCCAAGTCTCCCAAATGGGTGGCAGGGGCCCAAGAACTTGGGCTACCTTCCACTGCCCTTCCCAGGCCATTAATAGGGAGCTGGATCGGAAGGAGCAGCCAGGACACAAACTGGTGCCCACAAGGGATTTTGGCATTGCAAGTGGCAGTTTAACCTGCTATACCATAACACTGACCCCTACTTAAATTTTTTTAATAAAATTTTTAAAAGATTTATTTACTTGAAAGCAGAATGACAGAGAGAGAAGGATGACAGAGATCTTCCTTCTACTGGTTCACTCCCCAAATGTCTGCAATGGCCAGGGCAGAGCCATGTAAAGCCAAGAGCCAAGAACTCCATCCTGGTCTCCCATATGAATGGTAGGAACCCAAGTTCTTGGGCCATCATCTTCCTCCCATGTGCACTAGCAGGATGCTCGATCAGAAGCAGAGGTGGGACTCAACTCCAGGCACTCCAGTATGAAGGCACCCCAAGCCACGGCTTACCCCACTGCACTTTAAGTTTTATTTGACTAAGCAGAATCCTGTACTCTGTGATCAGACAGTTCTGAGTCTCCTGCATGTATTGTCTATCCTCGGGTAAAGCAGCTGGTGGCAGCAGCTCATCCAGGACTTGAAACCAAGCCCCTGGTCCTAGTACCTTGATGTAGGCTTTTTCAGGCCCAGTCTCTTCTGGCGCTTGCAGTTCCTCTATCTTTACTACGGTGATTACCAGACAACTCCTTACTAAAGACTGACTCACTAAACTAAGGGAGCAGTCCAAGGGTCAGGCAGGGCCTGCAGGACTCTCTCTGCAAGACTCAGAATTATCATCTCTGTGACTAACATCCTACCACTAGACTCTGTTTTGACATGTTTCTCAGGAACCTCAAGCCCTGATCAAGCAGTCTGCTGGCAGCCCCCAGACGGGCTTAGACCCATTTTGTCATCACAGCGTCTTCAGAAGAACACACTAGCCTCCTGTTGCTGATCAATCCAAGAGTGGCCACGAACACTGTAGACCACCCAGAGGCCTGCACATAAGCTGTACCCTAGTGGAACAAGGTATGTCCCAAAGTGCCCAAAATGCAAACTTATCTGCTCTTCTGCTGGCTGTGAGGCATTCTTTGTAAGAAGGCCAAAATCAAATTCATATGTTTGCAGACCCTTGAGCAGTTGCCAGTGGTATAACCATATAGTCAAATAAATGATCCAAATAAACAGAAGATTAAAGGAAAGGACTTATAGTCTAGAACTAGTAACATGAATTACTTGAGGCCTCCAAGCATATGGAAATTGTTGTTTCTCATATTGCCTCTCATCAAGGGGACAACAATATGTCTATTTTTAAGTAATGCAATCAACATCCTTACTAGATCAGCTAAAGTTCCTAAGATAGTCAAGTTCCTAAGATAGATAACGTTTTTTAAAAAAGATTTATTTACTTGTTTGAAAGGCAAAGTGGGGTGGGGAGAAAGAAAAGAAAAAGAAAAAAAGAGATCTTCCACCCATTGGTTCACCTCCCAATGCCCATAACAGCCAAAGCTGGACCAGGCCAAAGCCAGGAGCCAGGAGCCAGGAACTTCATCTGGTCTTTTTTTTTTTTTTTGACAGGCAGAGTGGACAGTGAGAGAGACAGAGAGAAAGGTCTTCCTTTTACTGCTGGTTCACCCTCCAATGGCCACCGTGGCCGGTGCACTGCGGCTGGCACATTGTGCTGATCCGAAGCCAGGAGCCAGGTGCTTCTCCTGGTCTCCCATGGGGTGCAGAGCCCAAGCACTTGGGCCATCCTCCACTGCACTCCCGGGCCACAGCAGGGAGCTGGACTGGAAGAGGGGCAACCGGGACAGAATCCGGCGCCCCGACCGGGACTAGAACCCAGTGTGCCAGTGCCGCAAGGCAGAAGATTAGCCTATTGAGCCACAGTGCCGGCCTTCATCTGGTCTTCTACTTGAGTGGCAGTGGCCCGAGTACCTGGGCCATCTTCCACTGCCTTCCTGATCACATTAGCAAGAAACTAGATTGGAATAGGAGCAGCCAGGATTGCAATTGACACTCCAACTATGGGGTGCTGGTATTGCACTACAGCACAGGCCCCAAACTAACATTTTGAGAAAATTACTAAAGAAATCCACATCCAGACAGAACACAGAGGTATTTGTTGTATATAATTGCCTTAAAGGAATATCACATTATAGGAAATTAAACAGACTATGTCATTGTAAAACTTGCTTGAACATCTATATGAACAAAAAGAATTAACTGATAATGAATGTTCCCTGAGATCTAATCAGATCATTCAGATATGTGATAATAACAAAATTTTATTGCTGCACTATAGTTGATGGCTATTCAGGTTTGGAAATCCCATTTCAAGTTAAGCAATATATCTCTATAAAAGCTGTGGAGTCAAGGGTACGTCATTTTGACATTTCTGCCGTCACTGATTCTGATCAGGGAACACACTTCCTGGCCAAAGCAGGTCAGCAATGGGCCTGATCACAGGACATATCTTGGAGCTTCCATTTCCCTTGTAATATGGTTGCCTCAGCCTCCATTACATGTTTTAGTGGATTAAGTAAGCAACAGGTAACACTGATAGGGACCTGAAAACATGGCATAAGGACCTATGGAAAGCTACCTATTTAACTAAACATAATGGAGACATTTTCAGTTAAAAACATCTATTAGTTTAGATATACTAAGTGACTCCAGCCTTTTCCTCACTGGTAAGCCTTGTAGACAAAAACTTTATACTAAAACCCGTAAGCAGGGTAGGAATGATGACAAAGGAGATATTTTTAACCCAAGCTTTAAGGAATACTCTTTGGGCTGCCATGCAGAAAGAGAAAATAGAAATGATTTAAGAGCTCTGATGCCCTTTTTCTTTTTTTTTTTTTTTTTCTTTTTTTTTTTTTGACAGGCAGAGTTAGACAGAGACAGAGAGAAAGGTCTTCCCTCTGTTGGCTCACCCCCCAAATGGCCGCCACGGCTGGCGCACTGTGCCAATCTGAAGCCAGGAGCCAGGTGCCTCCCCTTGGTCTCCCATGGAGGTGCATGGCCCAAGCACCCGGGCCATCCTCCACCGCCCTCCCGGGCCACAGCAGAGAGCTGGACTGGAAGAGGAGCAACCGGAACAGAATCCAGTGCCCCAACTGGGACTAGAACCCGGGGCGCTGGCACCGCAGGCAGAGGACTAGCCCAGTGAGTCACGGCGCTGGCCTGATGCCCTTTTTCTATAGGATACAATGTATCTGCCTTATGTTCACATCTTATTTAATTACTACAATTCTGACTTCATTCTGTGTGTCCTTACCAATGGTCTGTGTGTCCTTAGCATCAGCTGTTGGTTCACCTCTGCTTGCCCTGACTCCAGCTACCTACACTATCTGCTCACTGTTGCATATTTACAGTTTTACCACCCACACAGCATCACATCTGTGAAATGTTGCCCTATGATATGAACTCTTGTTTTTAGCTTCAGTGAACTCCCTGGTAGGAAAAATAATCAAGAAAGCATGTATAAATGTTTTGCTTGCTTTTCTTTTCGCTTGCACTATATACAATTGCTTTACTCTCTTGGTAATTTTACTGTCTATTTGGCATATCTAGTGATGGAAATTCCAGTCTTCTTCAATAATTCTCTCTAGTGGCACTGAAGCTTCCATATTACATGATCCAGTAGTGCAGGCAGTATCTTCAGTAGCATCATCTAAACCACCACCATTACCAGTGAAGCCATCACCATCTGCATCACCATCTCCACCATCATCATCACTCCAAGGTGTTTCTGATCAAAACTGAGATGACATGATGCTCCCCAGTGGCTCTTCCATCACTTCCTGCCTGGGCTGATTGACTGACTGCTCCAGGAGAAGCACCTGAAGGACAGAGGCAATGACCTGGGACTCTTTTTACAGGTATTTCCTCCATCAAAGAAGATTATTCTTCTTATCTGAGTGGGGAATTCTAGAAAAAAAATCCTGTTTGAATCCCCAGTTCCTACCAGCATTCCAGTTAGCATTGTGCTCCTATGCCTGGACCTTCTCCAATACTTTCTGTTAGAAATGTGGTGCTACTTGGGAGACCAGGAGGAGGCACCTGGCTCCTGGCTTCAGATCGGCATAGCTCCGGCCGTTGCAGCCATTTATTGGCTCCATTTATTATTTATTGCAGCCATTTATTCCATCCGTTGAACCATCGGATGGAAGACCTTTCTCTCTGTCTCTCTCTTTCTCTCCATCTAACTCTACCTGTCAAATAAATAAATAAATAATCTTAAAAAAATAAATAAAGAAAAGAAACGTGATGCTACTAACTCTCTTCTCCTGATTTTCCCCCTTCTAACTTGTTAGAATTTTGGCCTGGTTGTCCCAAGGAAGGTTGTTGGCTTATTCAGAGTATAAATGATGTAGCACGATCTGCTTTTGAGGACCCTTATTTAGAATCTGAGGTAGCTTTCTCTGCCTACAAGGCTTAATCATTTGGCATTGCAACAGAATCTCTATTATACCATGGGCTTTGTTCTTATGGAAAAGGCTCATGACCTAATCACAGGAAAACAAGAAGCTAAACCATACCAAATATGCCAACCAGTAATAAACCAGTTCACTCGTCAGATGCTCTAATGAAATCCATTCCCGGCCGGCGCCGTGGCTCACTAGGCTAATCCTCCGCCTTGCGGCGCCGACACACCAGGTTCTAGTCGCGGTCGGGGCGCCAGATTCTGTCCCAGTTGCCCCTCTTCCAGGCCAGCTCTCTGCTGTGGCCAGGGAGTGCAGTGGAGGATGGCCCAAGTCCTTGGGCCCTGCACCCCATGGGAGACCAGGAGAAGCACCTGGCTCCTGCCTTTGGACCAGTGTGGTACGCCGGCCGCAGCGCGCTGGCCGTGGCGGCCATTGGAGGGTGAACCAACGGCAAAGGAAGACCTTTCTCTCTGTCTCTCTCTCTCTCTGTCCACTTTGCCTGTCAAAAAAAAAAAAAAAAAAAAAAAAAAAGAAAGAAATCCCTTCCCATTCATCCATTCAGATAAATTAAATGTACACTTTATGCAATTTTCTATTTTCTTCCTGCTTTTTCTCTTGATGTTGTGGTGTCAGATGTAACGTTAGGATTGGATGTTGACTGAAAGAAAATTACAGACCAATATCCCTGATGAACATAGACGCAAAAATCCTCAATAAAATTCTGGCCAATAGAATACAACAACACATCAGGAAAATCATCCACCCAGACCAAGTGGGATTCATCCCTGGTATGCAGGGATGGTTCAACATTCGCAAATCAATCAATGTGATTCACCACATTAACAGACTGCAGAAGAAAAACCATATGATTATCTCAATTGATGCAGAGAAAGCATTTGATAAAATTCAACACCCTTTCATGATGAAAACTCTAAGCAAATTGGGTATAGAAGGAACATTCCTCAATATAATCAAAGCAATTTATAAAAAACCCACAGCCAGCATCCTATTGAATGGGGAAAAGTTGGAAGCATTTCCACTGAAATCTGGCACCAGGCAGGGATGCCCACTCTCACCACTGCTATTTAACATAGTTCTGGAAGTTTTAGCCAGAGCCATCAGACAAGAAAAAGAAATCAAAGGAATACAAATCAAGAAGGAAGAAGTCAAACTATCCCTCTTTGCAGACGATATGATTCTGTACTTAGAGGATCCAAAGAACTCTACTAAGAGACTATTGGAACTCATAGAGGAGTTTGGCAAAGTGGCAGGATATAAAATCAATGCACAAAAATCAACAGCCTTTGTATACACAAGCAATGCCATGACTGAGAAAGAGCTGCTAAGATCAATCCCATTCACAATAGCTACAAAAACAATCAAATACCTTGGAATAAACTTAACCAAGGACGTTAAAGATCTCTACGATGAAAATTACAAAACCTTAAAGAAAGAAATAGAAGAGGATACCAAAAAATGGAAAAATCTTCCATGCTCATGGATTGGAAGAATCAACATCATCAAAATGTCCATTCTCCCAAAAGCAATTTATAGATTCAATGCAATCCCAATCAAGATACCAAAGACATTCTTCGCAGATCTAGAAAAAATGATGCTGAAATTCATATGGAGGCACAAGAGACCTCGAATAGCTAAAGCAATCTTGTACAACAAAAACAAAGCCGGAGGCATCACAATACCAGACTTCAGGACATACTACAGGGCAGTTGTAATCAAAACAGCATGGTACTGGTACAGAAACAGATGGATAGACCAATGGAACAGAATTGAAACACCAGAAATCAACCCAAACATCTACAGCCAACTTATATTTGATCAAGGATCTAAAACTAATTCCTGGAGCAAGGACAGTCTATTCAATAAATGGTGCTGGGAAAACTGGATTTCCACGTGCAGAAGCATGAAGCAAGACCCCTACCTTACACCTTACACAAAAATCCACTCAACATGGATTAAAGACCTAAATCTACGACCTGACACCATCAAGTTACTAGAGAACATTGGAGAAACCCTTCAAGATATTGGCACAGGCAAAGAATTTCTGGAAAAGACCCGGGAGGCACAGACAGTCAAAGCCAAAATCAACTATTGGGATTGCATCAAATTGAGAAGTTTCTGTACTGCAAAAGAAACAGTCAGGAGAGTGAAGAGACAACCGACAGAATGGGAAAAAATATTTGCAAACTATGCAACAGATAAAGGGTTAATAACCAGAATCTACAAAGAGATCAAGAAACTCCACAAAAACAAAACCAACAACCCACTTAAGAGATGGGCCAAGGACTTCAATAGACATTTTTCAAAAGAGGAAATCCAAATGGCCAACAGGCACATGAAAAAATGTTCAAGGTCACTAGCAATCAGGGAAATGCAAATCAAAACCACAATGAGGTTTCACCTCACCCCGGTTAGAATGGCTCACATACAGAAATCTACCATCAACAGATGCTGGCGAGGATGTGGGGAAAAAGGGACACTAACCCACTGTTGGTGGGAATGCAAACTGGTCAAGCCACTATGGAAATCAGTCTGGAGATTCCTCAGAAACCTGAAGATAACCCTACCATTCGACCCAGCCATCCCACTCCTTGGAATTTACCCAAAGGAGTTTAAATTGATAAACAAAAAAGCGGTCTGCACCCTAATGTTTATTGCAGCACAATTCACAATAGCCAAGACCTGAAACCAACCTAAATGCCCATCAACGGTAGTCTGGATAAAGAAATTATGGGATATGTATTCTTTAGAGTACTATACCGCAGTAAGAAACAACGAAATCCAGTCATTTGCAACAAAATGGAGGAATCTGGAACACATCATGCTGAGTGAAGTAAGCCAGTCCCAAAGGGACAAATACCATATGTTCTCCCTGATCGGTGACAACTGACTGAACACCAAAAAGGAAACCTCCTGAAGTGAAATGGACACTATGAGAAATGGTGACTTGATCAGCATAGCCCTGACTGCTAATGGACAACTTAATACATTATCCCTCATAGTATTTTTTTTTTGTCTGTTCTACTTAATATGACTGGTTTAATTCTGTAATTATCACACAGTTATTCTTAAGTGTTGAAAATTAACTGAAATGTGATCCCTGTTAAACATAAGAGTGGGAATAAGAGAGGGAAGAGATGTATAATTTGGGGCATGCTCGGGCTGACTTACCCCAATTGGTAGAGTTGGAAACATACCAGGGGATTCCAATTCAATCCCATCAAGGTGGCATGTGCCAATGCCATCTCACTACTCCAAGTGATCAATTTCAGTTCACAATTGATCATAATGAAAGGACTAAGAGTCAAAGGGAGCACAGAAACAAGTCCAGTATCCGCTAACACCAACCGATAGAATAAATAAAGGGGAGAGTGATCCAACATGGGAAGTGAGATACTCAGCAGACTCATAGAATGGCGGATGTCCTAAATAGCACTCTGGCCTCAGAATCAGCCCTAAAGGCACTCGGATCTGGCTGAAAAGCCCATGAGAGTATTTCAGGCATGGAAAGCCAAGACACTCTGGCAAAAAGATCTCTGTGAGTGAGATCCCAGTGGAAAGAACAGGTCTTCAAAGAGGGAGGTGCCTTTCTCTGAAGGGAGGAGAGAACCTCCACTTTGACTATGACCGTGTCTAAACAAGATAAGAGTCGGAGAACTCAAGGGGCTTCCATAGCCTTGGAAACTCATAACTGGTGCATGGGGAGATTACTGATGCCATAAACAGGAGTGTCAATTTGTAAAGTCAACAGCAGGAGTCACTGTGCACTTACTCCTCATGTAGGATCTCTGTCCTTAACGTGCTGTACACTGGGGCTTGATGCTATAACGAGTACTCAAACAGTATATTTCACTTTGTGTTTCTATGGGGGTGCAAACGACTGAAATCTTTACTTAATGTACACTAAACTGATCTTCTGTAAAAAAAAAAAAAAAGAAAGAAATTATCAATTCCCAACTTGACTCTCACTGGGATTAAACACGACAATAGGTCTGATCTGATTTCATCATCATTTAAAAAAAATCATCTATTATTTTTCACTTTATGTTTCTGTGTGGGAGCAAACTGTTGAAATACTTACTTAAGGTATACTAAGCTGATCTTCTGTATATTAAGATAATCGAAAATGAATCTTGATGTGAATGGAAGGGGAGAGGGAGTGGGAAGGGGGAGGGTTGTGGGTGGGAGGGACGGTATGGGGGGGGAGCCATTGTAACACATGAGTCGTACTTTGGAAATTTATATTCATTAAATAAAAGATAAAAAAAAAATAAAAAAAATAAATAAATACACAATAAAAAAAAAAGATTCTCTCTATCATAAATAATCCTGTGATAAACTTCTATGTTCATAAATAATTGTGTAATTATCTAAATATTTTCTAAGGTTATGATCCTACAAATAAAATTCCTGCAATACTAAAAAAAAAAAAAAAGGATTGGATGTTGAAATTTCTGGTTCTGATGTTGCCTCTGACTTAAGGGCATCTCCTAGTGTGGAGAATGATGATACCCCCTAATGCTAAGCCCACACAACCAAATTATTAGATACAGGGGAACTTAGGGCAACTTCATATTGGATTCAAGCACTGGGATGAGAAGTCAGACTAGTTTTCTAATTCCTATGTAAATCAGTGCCTATATTTCTCCTTTTCCCAACTTTTATACTCTTATTTCACCACTATCAGCATCTATCCCTTCTTACCAGAAATGCTCTAAATCTTCTGTACATAAATTTCATTATAAAACTCTTTTAACATCTCATATATGGGGCCAGCGCTGTGGCGCAGTGGGTTAACGCCCTGGCTTGAAGCGCCAGCATCCCATATGGACGCTGGTTCGAGACCTGGCTGTTCCACTTCTGATCCAGCTCTCTGCTATGGCCTGGGAAAGCAGTGGAAGATGGCCCAAGTCCTTGGGCCCCTGCACCCATGTGGGAGACCCAGAAGAAGCTCCGGGCTCCTGGCTTCAGATCAGCGCAGTTCCAGCCATTGTGGCCAATTGGGGAGTGAACCATCAGATGGAAGACCTCTCTCTCTCTCTCTCTGCCTCTTCTCTCTCTGTGTAACTCTGACTTAAAAAAAATCATATAAATTTTCACTGGGTGACATTTCTTGCTTTACAACTAATTAGCCTACTTATGTCACCCCCAATCAGTTTTCTCCAAACAGGCTTTATAATGCTGGAAGACACCGGAACCAAGGAGAAACATCACTTATTTATTTATTTATTTATTTATTTTTGACATGCAGACTGGGCAGTGAGAAAGAGACAGAGAGAAAGGTCTTGCTTTTTTTTCCATTGGTTCACCCCACAATGGCCGCTGTGGCCAGCACGCTGTCCAGATCCGAAGCCAGGAGCCAGGTGCTTCTCCTGGTCTCCCATGCGGGTGCAGGGCCCAAGCACTTGGGCCATTCTCCACTGCCCTCCTGGGCCTCAGCAGAGAGCTGGACTGGAAAAGGAGCAACTGGGACAGAATCCGGCGCCCCCACCGGGACTAGAACCCGGGATGTCAGCACCACATGTGGAGGATTAGCCTATTGAGCTGTGGCGCCGGCCTTTTTTATATATTTATTTTATCTTTATTGGAAAGAGTTACAGAAAGAGGTACACACACACACACACACACACACACACAGAAAGAGATGTCTTCCGTCTGCTGGTTCACTCCCCAAATTGCCCCAACGGCTGGAGCTGAGCCAATCCAAAGCCAGGAGCCAGGAGCCAGGAGCTTCAACCTGGTCTCCCACATGGGTGCAGAGGCCCAAGGACCTTGGCCATCCTCCACTGCTCGCCCAGGCGCATTAGCAGAGAGCTGGATTGGAAGTAGAGCAGCCGGGACTCAAACCGGCACCCATATGGGATGCCGGCACTGCAGGCCAGGCTTTAACCCTCTGTGCCACAGCACTGGCCCCAACAGAAGCATCACTCTGATACCCTGTTAGGACTAAATTGATTTGCCATGTTGCGAGGCATTGCATGGCCTAAATCTCTAGATAGCAGTGTTCTCTAGGTTACTTAGCTTCTGGAGAGCATTGTGACTTCTCAAGTTCTGATGAAGGTTTCTGATGACAGCAATTCAGATGATGATGAGGATGGCAAGGATGTCTGGATGTCGATCTTTATACACTACCTTTCCTAATGTCTCTGCTTCAGGGGTTCCACCTTACCTTTCACCCATGGATATTCTTGGGGAGTTCCTTGTGATGACAGACTCGCCACTTCCATCACCAGTACTTCTCAGTGTTCTCCATTCAGTCTAACACCTACCTGTGCTAGAACTGAATCAGGGGCTTGCGCCATGGTATGGTGGATAAAGCCACCGCCTGCAGTGCTGGCGTCTCATATGGGCACCAGTTCGAGTCCCAGCTGCTCCTCCACTTCCAATCCAGCTCTCTGCTATGACCCGTGAAAGCAGTAAAATTATGGCGCAGGTCCTTGGGCCCCTGCACCCGTGTAGGTATCCTGGAAGAAGCTCGTGGCTCTTGGCTTTGGATCAGCACAGCTCCAGCCATTGAGGCCATCTGGGGAGTGAACCAGCAGATGGAAGACCTCTCTCTAGCTCTCTGCCTCTACCTCTCTGTAACTCTGCTTTTCAAATAAATAAATAAATCTTTAAAAAAAAAAAACATAAGAAAGAACTGAATCAATCCCTCAGGCTACAGGATTCCTTACAATGTTTCATTTTAGCAACTTCATAATTCATGACCATTATTGGTACACCCACGACAAGTCTTTAACACCCACCTATTCTGGAGGTTTGCTGATAAAGGAAAATAATCTACTAAGGCTGAACCTTCTGTGCACCTTTCTCTGTCAGGGCTTGGGAGGCAGAATAGGATTTTTCCTTTATTGATGACTCAGGCTTACATGCCTCCCCAGAGGGATTACCATTATGATGCTTTGGATTCCCCTTGCTCTGCCATCGAGTCTTATGTTTGTACAGCTGTTGTTATTACAGACTTCTATGTTATGTGTCCCTCTAATATCTCTCTTCACACTGCTTAGGTGGTACCTTGTTCCTCTCTCTAAAGAGATGGCAAGATCTCAGGTAGATGTTTACAGCAAGGTGGTCCTGCTAATACTAAAAGATTTCTCTTCCAGGAAAGAGATAATCAACAATTAAACCTTATATGCTTGATACTATCTTTAAAAAAAATAAAAAAATAAAAAACAAAGATTTATTTTACTTATTTGAAAGGCAGCGTTATAGACAGAGAGGGGGAGAGAGAGAGAAAGAGATCTTGTATCTACCGGTTTACTCCCCAAATAGTCACAATCGCACCATGCTGATACCAGGAGCCTGAAACTCCATCTGAGTCTTCCATATGGATGGCAGGGGCCTAGGTAATCCTACATGGGTGGCTTTCCAGGCCTTTTCTGTGAACATTTTTAGTGGTTACTCTCCTATTAGAACCCCCACCGTTGGCCTATGGACTTTGTGCTCAGACTTAAGGGACACTTTTCAACCCTGAAGAGTCTACATAGGCACTGTTCTTACTAAACTTGAAGTCCCTTGTTAGAATTCTTCTCAAGACTGTGCAAAGAGATAACTTTTTATATTTCATCATGGATCACCTCTGGCTGGTCTCTCCCTCCAACCTGCTATATTTTTTTTATTTATTTTTTTATTTTTTGACAGGTAGAGTGGACAATGAGAGAGAGAGACAGAAAGAAAGGTCTTCCTTTGCCGTTGGTTCACCCTCCAATGGCCGCCGCAGCTGGCGCACCACGCTGATCCGAAGGCAGGAGCCAGGTGCTTCTCCTGGTCTCCCATGGGGTGCAGGGCCCTAGCACTTGGGCCATCCTCCACTGCACTCCCTGGCCACAGCAGAGAGCTGGCCTGGAAGAAGGGCAACCGGGACAGAATCCGGCGCCCCAACCGGGACTAGAACCTGGTGTGCCGGCGCCACAAGGCAGAGGATTAGCCTATTGAGCCACGGCACCGGCCGCAACCTGCTATATTTAAACCCTCTGTGGGAACCTAATTTTCTGGATGTTCATACAACACATGTTAATCCTATCATCACGAGACATGTTTTCCACTTTTGTAAATGAGGTTTTACCTTACATTCTGAGTTCCACCACAGAACCAATTTGCTGATCTTCCTGAACTTTCTGTCATGAATCAGGATCGAGAAAAGCCCTCAAGGCCTTGATATCTTTTGGATTTGGGACTATCTGCTTGTATTGGCCTCATCATTACTGCTTTGGACCACAAGGGCTGTAGTCGGCCCTGGTGCTGCTGCAGTATCTGTCATTAGTTGAAACTGGTTTCGGGTATGTTTCTTTAGCTTTTCAGTGATTCTCAAATGGACAACCAAAATTTAACACTGATGCCATTACAACCGTCTTCTCTACATCCCAGGCTTTGATTCAAGTCAACCAGCTCATTATTAAGTTGTCTAACATTTCTAGGCAGCGGGACTTCTGAAAATCTTCCAGGCAGTTCTTCACATTTCCAAATTAATCAGGGGCCAATGAGATCTATTTTCAAGCTTTCGTGCTTAAATCACAATATTTTTTTTAACAGGCAGAGTTAGACAGTGAGAGTGAGAGACAGAAAGGTCTTCCTTTTCCGTTGGTTCACCCCCCAAATGGCTGCTATGGCCGGTGCGCTGTGCCCATCCAAAGCCAGGAGCCAGGTGCTTCCTCCTGGTCTCCCATGGGGTGCAGGGCCCAAGCACTTGGGCCATCCTCCACTGCACTCCTGGGCCACAGCAGAGAGCTGGACTGGAAGAGGAGCAGCCGGGACAGAACCGGTGCCCCAACCAGGACTAGAACCTGGGGTGCCGACGCCGCAGGCGGAGGATTAGCCAAGTGAGCCACAGCGCCAGCCACTTAAATCACAATTTAGGGGTTGGTGCTGTGGCTCAGTAGGTTAATCCTCCACCTGCAGCGCCAGCATCCCACATGGGCCCTGGTTCTAGTCTCCGCTGCTCCTCTTCTGATGCAGCTGATCGGATGCAAGGTGTTCAGTTCATTAAGAGCACTCTGTACTGGAGTTATTTTTTGTCTTAAACCTGTGTCTTCCCTATCTTTTCATGTGGTCCTTTTGCTTACCTTGCTTATTGTGCTTTGATGTGTGTTTTAGTTAACTCGGGAACTATCTTGGCCTTACCTGGCTTGTCATTTGTTCTAATCAACTGCATTCGTCCAGATGTGAGCTTTCATCCTGCAGAGACACTCGCTCAGCTTGGAGACTTTCTCTGAGCTGTGCGCGCTTCCTTTGTTCACTTTCCTCCCACAATTTCTCCCTCTCAGGACTTTCAAAGGACACAGCAAAGTTACCACCATCAGTGACCCTCTTTAGGCAACTAGGACACCGGGCAGTCACCATCTTCTGCTTCCCTCTGTCTCTGCGTCCAAGTCCCCGCTCTACTTAAGAGCCCTAAGGAGGTAGAGCAACGTGAGAGGTTCAGGGCTCTTTGGGCCAGGCTTTTGAATCCACTAACTCTCAGTCACAGCTGGTGTCACCCTCAGATTCGAGTGTCCCAGCCCTTCTCCTCCTCTCCCTCCTTCTCCACTCCCATCTCACGGGTTCTTGGTGGAGCACTTACTTCCCTTTGTGGTAAGATGGTGTTCAGACCGTCTCTTGCCTGTAAGATGTTGAAAGACTTTAGGAGTTGAGGTTTTCCTTGCTTTTCGGAGGAATTCCGCTCTGCCCTGAAAAGAAGATCTGTTCCGATTTCTGTTTAGAGTCATGCAGGAAAGAGTTGGTAGCACTAGAGGATGGTGCAACAGCCTCATGGGCCTGTGTGGCTGGTCCCAGCTTGGTGCTTGCTTTTCCGTGGCCCTCACTCCAGGCTGAGCACTGCTTGGCTCCCTCCCTCTCCCTCTCTCTTCCCTCTGAAGACCACCCGAGCAAAGCACACCAGGATCGCCCAGAGCAACCCAAAGACTCCTGACCCTCCCTCAGCCTCTCACACTTCACCAGCAGAACATCAGAACATCCCACAGCAGCTGTGGAGCAGCAGAGAAGACACTTCAGAGGTGGGCAACAGGCCCTCCGCAGCTCTGTCTCCACCTGCCAGTGGCCGATGGCCATAGCTGGCCTGAGGAACCTTACAGAGCGTTCCTTCTCTAACACAAACAAGTGCCTGGCAACTAGGGCAGACCGCCGGAGGAATGCAGAAGGGGAAGCCAATGGGATTCTAGATAAGTTTCCTGTGCTCTGCTGCAATAAAGTGGTATTATGCTGCAGTGTACTGAAGAAATGGAAAGGCCCTCCTGTGTCCTACAGCTCAGTTCTCTGCAGGCCTTCCCTGGCCCACAGCCAGCCTAGAGTTCACAGCAGGGCCACGCCACACCCTCTTCTCCAGTGTGATCAGGGCGGAGTGGCGGGCCTGTCCCTAGCGAAGCCTATTCTGATTTCACATTTCCTTCTGCTACAGGCAAGCCTGGTTCTGCCTTCCTAGGTCCCAGGGATCGCCCTCCTCTGGGGCTTTCCCTCCCCTGTGTTTGGTCAACGTTGGCAGGCAGGGCCAAGGGCTCAAAGGGCCTACCCGTAGGCACTGTGAGACTGGATTTCAGCTGTAACAAATCAGAATAAATCAAATGTAACTGGCAGGGTCTTAGAATTTCATGACTTTTCTGTGGAGCCACTGGGTTCCTACATCCCCACTCCAACCCGGCCCTAACCTGGTTCACTCCAAGTGCCCTGGATGGAGAAACTCTTTCTGAGGGTGATTCAGGCCCTGCTGTGCTGTTAACCCCTCCCTCGGTTGCCCTGGGAGACTCAGCTTCCTTGATCTTCATTAACCATGTCTCACTCTCCTGTGTCGCTATGGCAGTCTCGGGCTCGGCTCCCCCTGGTCCAAGACTGTATGGCGAATGACTTATCCCCAGAAACTTTACAAAAAAGAAAATGAGGCAGCTGGCCCCTGAGGCCACTCTGGGGCTCCTGAGCAATTCCAGGGCTCTTGCCACACCTGTCCCCCATTTGACCAGGGCTGGCCATGAGGGAAACAGGTGGCTCACGGCACAGGTGATAGTTGACTCTGCTTTGCTTTGCATTACATTTTGTTGTTTTAGAGCAGAAAACTTGCAGGGAAAGAGGATTCACAAATATCCTTGCTTCCTCTAGGCAGTGTGTCCTGTGATTGGTCATACATCGTGACTAACTAAAGACCATAGTTTTATCAGGGTTCCCTCCTTGTGTTGATCAGTTCATTGACTCTGGATGAATGTGTAAAGTTGTGTGTGTTTTATTACAGTGGCATGCAGGAGCCAGTACCCTAAAAATCCCCCACACCACACTTACCCATCCCTTCTTATCTCTCTCTGGACCCGGTAACTTCTCCTTGCTCTGTTGTTTGCTTTATTTGACATCGGTATGAACAACACAGCTTTTATTTGCTGAATGACAACATGGTGGATCATTCTCCATCCAATTACTTTTCATCTGTGTCTTTTAATTTAATGTGGGTATCTGGAAGACAGCATATAGCTAGGATTTGCCTGTGACAAACTGTCTTATTTAAATTCGTGTATTTAGGATGCTGGTGTTTAGACTGATTATTGGTGAATGTCTACCGTATTTCTTACTGTTTTTTTTGTTGTTGTTGTTTTTTGTTTTTTGTTTTTGACAGGCAGAGTGGACAGTGAGAAAGAGAGAGACAGAGAGACAGGTCTTCCTTTGCTGTTGGTTCACCCTCCAATGGCCGCCGCGGCCGGTGCGCTGCAGCCGGTGCACCGCACTGATCCCATGGCAGCAGGAGCCAAGTACTTATCCTGGTCTTCCATGGGGTGCAGGGCCCAAGCACTTGGGCCATCCTCCACTGCACTACTTGGCCACAGCAGAGAGCTGGCCTGGAAGAGGGGCAACCAGGACAGAATCCAGCGCCCCAACCGGGACTAGAACCCGGTGTGTCGGCGCCACAAGGCGGAGGATTAGCCTAGTGAGCCGCGGCGCCGGCCTGTAATTGCCTTTCTATAATTTGCTTTCTGTAATTTCTGGGCCAAAGAGTGCCCATATTAAATATTATCTCTGGGTTTGTCTTTGTGAAGGTGTTTCTGGATGGGACAGGCATATAAATCAATGGACTCAGTGTGACAGATTGCTGCCCTCACTGTAGGTGGACATCATCCACTTGTTGAGGACTTGAATAGAATAAAAGGTAGAAAAGAAGAAATTGACCCCCATGAGTTTCCTGCTTGCTTGCTTGTGCTGTGCCATTGTTCTACTCCTGACTGTGGCCTGGATTGACACCACTGGCTCTCTTTGTTCCTCAGGCCTTTGATCTTGGACTGGAATTTTACCACTATTCCTGGGTCATAAGTTTCCAGCACGCAGATGAAAGATCAGGTAACTTTTTCAGCTCCCATAATCAGGGAGCTGGTTCCTCATAATGAATCTCTTCAAATACACATATCTGTACACACATACACCCACACACCCACACCCACACACACACAATTGGTTCTGCTTATTGGAAGAACCTTAGCACATCTTCATTTATTCATTCTCAAATGCTCTTCCTTTTTCACACAGAGCTGAGTTTCTGTGCTATCTCAGTTTTCTTCATATGGGAGAAATTCTTTTAAGATTTCTTGCAAGGCAGGTCTCCTGGAAACAATTCCCACAAGTTTTGTTTTTATTTTATTTATTTATTTATTTATTTATTTTTGACAGGCAGAGTGGACAGTGAGAGAGAGAGAGACAGAGAGAAAGGTCTTCCTTTTTGCCGTTGGTTCACCCTCCAATGGCCGCCGCAGCCGGCGGGAGCCAGGTACTTATCCTGGTCTCCCATGGGGTGCAGGGCCCAAGCACTTGGGCCATCCTCCACTGCACTCCCTGGCCACAGCAGAGAGCTGGCCTGGAAGAGGGGCAACCGGGACAGAATCCGGCGCCCCGACCGGGACTAGAACCCGGTGTGCCGGTGCCACAAAGCAGAGGATTAGCCTAGTGAGCCGCGGCGCCCGCCCCCTGAGAAAGTCCTTATTTCTTCTACATGTTTGTAAGATAATCTCACCAGATGCAGAACTCCAGCTTGATTTTTTTCCTTCAACACCTTATTATTTCACTTCTTGCTTGAATAATTTATGAGAGCCACTGTAATGCTGACACTCGCTCATCTATAGGTAAGGGATTTTCTTTCCATCAGCATTCTTTCCAGTTTCTCTGTCTTCGATTTTCTGTAATTCGAGTATGACATGCATACTTACAGAATTTCTGGTGCTAATCCTGCCTGGTGTTTTCTGACTTCCTGGATCTGTTATTTGGTGTCTGTCATTGATTTTGCAAAATGATCAGCCATGGCTTCTCTCTTTCTTCTTCTGATATTCCCACTGTAAGTTACACTTTTCATAACTGTCCCATAGTTATTTTTTAAATGGTTAAGATTGTAAATATTTTTTTTTTGACAGGCAGAGCTAGACAGTGAGGGAGAGAGACAGAGAGAAAGGTCTTCCTTCCATTGGTTCACTCCCCAAATGGCCACTACGGCCAGCGCTGCACCAATCTGAAGCCAGGAGCCAGGTGCTTCCTCCTGGTCTCCCATGCAGGTGCAGGCGCCCAAGCACTTGGGCCATCCTCCACTGCCTTCCCAGGCCACAGCAGAGAGCTGGACTGGAAGAGGAGCAACCAGGACTAGAACCAGCGCCCATATGGGATGCCGGCGCCACAGGCAGAGGATTAACCAAGTGAGCCACGGCGCTGGCCCCTGTCCCATAGTTCATACATATTCTATTCTGGTTTTTCTCTTCTGATTTTTAGTATGAAAAGTTTCTTTAGAGATATCTTCAAGTTCACTGACTCTTTTCATCAACCATGTTCAGTCTACCATTGAACCCAACAAAGGCATTTTTTGTTATGCTTTTGCTTTCAAGCATTTTCGCTGAATTCTTTCGTACAGTTTCTCTGTCTGCTGACCCTGCTCATCTGTTGTTTCATGTGGCGCACTCTTTCGATTACAGCCCTCAGCATATTAATCACAGTGATTTTAAGTTCACAGCTCTTAATTCCAAACTCCCTGCTTCTGATATTGCTGTTTCTGATATTGCTCTGTCCTTTCCCAATGTGTGTGTGGTTTATTTTAAAAGATTTATTTATCTAGCCGGCGCCGTGGCTCAATAGGCTAATCCTCCACCTTGCGGCGCCGGCACACCGGGTTCTAGTCCCGGTTGGGGCGCCGGATTCTGTCCCGGTTGCCCCTCTTCCAGGCCAGCTCTCTGCTATGGCCAGGGAGTGCAGTGGAGGATGGCCCAGGTGCTTGGGCCCTGCACCCCATGGGAGACCAGGAAAAGCACCTGGCTCCTGGCTCCTGCCAGGATCAGCGCGGTGCGCCGGCTGCAGCGGCGGCCATTGGAGGGTGAACCAACGGCAAAGGAAGACCTTTCTCTCTCTGTCTCTCTCTCACTGTCCACTCTGCCTGTCAAAAAAATAAAAAAAAAAAAAAAAAAAAAAAAAAAAAAAAAAAAAGATTTATTTATCCAAAAGACAGAGTTACAGAGGGAGGGAGGGAGGAGGGGGAGGGGAGTGGGAGAGAGAGGGAGAGAGAGATCCTTCATCTGCTGGTTCACTCCCCATGTGACCATAATGGCCAGAGCTGGGCTGATCCAAAGCCAGGAGCCAGAAGCTTCATCTGGATCCCCCACGTGGGTGCAAGGGCCTAAGTACACAAAGCTTAACAAGTGCAAAACCTCACACTTCTATTCCTTCACCAGTGTACCATTTCAACAAAATATTTCACAGCACACCACGATAATAATTTAAAAAATACACACCGGGCTGGTACTCTGGTGCAGGTGGTGCAGTTTGGGGGCTGCTGTAGAAAGATCGGCAGTGTGCCGTGTTCCCATCCTACCTCATTACCTTGCAACAGCCCTATGGAGGGGTGAGGTGTGGGTGGAGGGATGCCTTCTCCAGCCCCGTAATTAGGTCTCAGGCTTTAGTGCCCCTGTTTCCCTGGGCTGTTTCAGCCATGCTCTTTCCCCATCCCTCACTGTAGGTGGCATGGGAAGGGCAGCAGGGGCTGGAGTAGCGCATTTCCTTCCCCAGGTTGGTTGGGGTCTGGTAGAGCCCCGTTGCTAGTTTCCCTGTGGACAGGCCAGTGTTAGGGAGGACAGCACACTGCACACATTTCAGCACCCCTGTTTCCCCCTTGCCCTACGGGAAGCAGGAAGGGACTCACTCTCGTCTTCACTCCTTCAGCCCCAGGAGTTTCTGTCTCTTGGGTTTGTCAATGTTGGGTCTCCAGCACTGCCTTGGAGGCCTCCTGCCTGAGGCTGGCTCCATCAGAGATTTCTGCTCCCGGCAAGCTGGGCTGCCCTGGATCTACCTGTCTGTCTGAAGTTTTGAGGGTGGTACTTTTCCCAGTGATCTCAATTTTCTAATGAACTTAGGAAAAGCTGTTGTTTTCAGGGTTTTTTCAATTGTTGCTTTGACACGTTTACATTCAATGGAACTAACATATCAATTTCCTTACATTCTTACCTTTTTTTTTCTGAGAACACTTAAAATGTACTGTCTTAGCAGTATTCAAGAATAACCTTATGGGACCAGTGCTGTAGCACAGTGGGTTAAGTCTGCCTACAGCACTGGCATCCCATGTGGGTGCCGGTTCGAGTCCTCTTCCGATCCAGCCCCTGCTGATGGTCTGTGAAAGCAGTAGAAGATGGCCCAACTCCTTGGGCCCCTGCACCCATGTGGGAGACCCAGAAGAAGCTCCTGACTTCTGGCTTCGGATCAACCAAGCTCCAGCCATTGTGGTCACTGTGAAAGTGAACCAGTATAGAAGACCTCTCTCTCCGTCTCTCCCTCTCTCTCTGCCTCTCAAATAAATAAATCTTTTTTAAAAAGAAGAGAGAGAAAATAATGTTGTTATTAACTACAGTCTCTATATGATACTAGGTCTCTTGAATATATCCCTCCTGTCTGCTCTAATTGAGATTTTTCTGTCCTCTGAATAACATCTTCCAACTACTCTGCCCCTGCCCTGGCAACCACCATTCTACCTTCTGCTTCTAGGAGTTCAACTTTTTTAGACTCCACACACTTATATAAACAAGACCAGGCAATTTTTGTCTTACTGTGCCAGACTGATTTTGTTTAACATGATATTCTCTAGGTTCATCCAAGTTGTCACAAATGGCAGGGTTCTGTTCTTTTTTAAGGCTGAAGAGTATTCTACTGTGTTTCCATACCACATTCTCCATCCATTCATTTGATAATAGATACTTCGGTTGTTCTCATGCCTTGGCTATTGTGAATAATACTGAAATGAACATGGGAGTGCATGTATCTCATTGACACACCAATTTTTAATTCCTTTGGATATATGCCCATTAGTGGGATTGCTAGAGCATATGGTAGGTTTATTTTTAGATATCTGAGGAACCCCCAGGACCCCATATTGTTTTCTGTAATAAATGTACCAACTGGGACAGCACTATGGCAAAGCAATTGAAGCTGCTGCCTGCAGTGCCGGCATCCCATACAGTTGCCAGTTCAAGTCCTAGCTGTTCCACTTCTAGTCCAGCTCCCTGCTGATGCACCTGGGAAGGCAGCAGAGGACAAAGCCCAAGTGCTTAGACCCCCTGCACCCATGAGGAGGACCTAAAGGAAGCTCCCAGCTCCTGGCTTCAGGCCAGCCCAGCTCCTGCCATTGCAGCTGTTAGAGGAGTGAATCAGTGGATGGAAGTTCTCTCTCTCCAACTCTTTCAAATAAATATATAAACCTTTACAAATAAATAAATGTACCAATTTTACATTCTCACCAACAGTGTACAGTGATTCCCTTTTCTTCTCCAGCACTTGTTATCTTTTGTCTTTTTGATAACAGGCACTCCAAGGGCTAGTGTTGTGGGAAGCAGGTTAAGCTGCTGCCTATGATGCCAGCATCCCATATGAGCCCCAGTTTGAGTCCTACTGCTTCACTTCTGATCTAGCTTCTGATCTGCTAATGGCCTGCGAGAGCAGCAGCAGATGGCCCAAGTACTTAGGCCCCTGCCACCCACATGGGAGACCCAGATGGAGTTCCAGGCTCCTGGCTTCATCCTGGCCCAGCCCCAGCCATTGCCACCATTTAAGGAGTAAACCAGCAGATGGAATATCAAGCTCTCTGTCTCTCCTTCTCTCTGTGTAATTCTGCCTTTCAAATAAATATAATAAATCTTTTAAAATAAATAAATAAAATATAATAGCCATTCCAACAAGTGTGAGGTGATGTTTCATTGCGGTTTGAATTTGCATTGCTATGATGATTAAAGATGCTAACTATTTTTTCATGCACTTGTTGGCATTTGCATGTCTTATTTTAAGGGATGTCTACTCAGATTCTTTGCTTACTTCCTTGTGTTGGGGTGATGTATGCTTATGAGCATGGATGTATGTCTGTCTATTGAATGGCTTAAACAATACAAATTTATTGTTACAGTTCTGGAAATTCAAAGTCTGAGATCAAGATGTTGGCAGGATTTGTTACTTGTTTTTAGTTTAGTTTTTATTTATTTGAGAGGGAAAGAGACAGAAAGACACAAACAATCAGGCAGAGAGCTTCTGTCTGCTGGTTTACTCTATAAATGCCTGAAATGGCCAAGACTGGGCCAGGCAAAGGTAGGAGCTGGGAACTCAATCCAGGTAACTCATGCAGGTGGCAGGGGCCCAATTACTAGAATCATTACCCCTGCTTCCCAGGGTCTGCATTAGCAAGAAGCTGAAATTAGGAGTAGAACTAGGGCTTGAATCCAGGCATTTGATGTGGAATGCAGGTATCCCCACAGGCATCAGCACTAGCCAAATGCCCAGCCCTTTTTAAAAGTACTTATTTGTTCATTTGAGAGAGAGAGACAGAGTGTTCCTTCTGAAGGCTGACCCATGCCCTTGTAACCTCTGA
This sequence comes from Oryctolagus cuniculus, assembly GCF_964237555.1. Lineage (NCBI taxonomy): Eukaryota > Metazoa > Chordata > Mammalia > Lagomorpha > Leporidae > Oryctolagus > Oryctolagus cuniculus. The sequence continues at coordinate 140,955,803 of NC_091432.1, forward strand.
GAGTTTCTGGCAGGCCTGGGTGTTGCTGGCCTCTGCTAGGTCACTCTGATCTCTGCCCTAGGTATCACATGGTGTCCTCTCTGTGAGCACATCCAGTATAACCTCCTCTTTTATAAATTAATTCTAAAAATCAACAGATGACAACTGAATATATTTATGGAGTAAGATGTGATATTTCAATCTTAAGTATACAATTATAGAAAGATAATCAGATTAACATATCCATCACCTCATCAACTTCATACCTTTTGTGATAAGAACACTTAAAATCTATTGTTAGTAATTTTGAAATACATAAAAAATTCTTAACTATAGTCACAAAACAGTGCAATATACTAAAACGTTTCTCCTCCAATCTAAATGACATTTTGCACGCTTTGAGTCAACATGCCCCCTTTTCTCAACCCTCTCCACTAACCAACCTGTAGCCTCTGGTAAGCACCTTCTTAGTCCCTGTTCTGATTAAATCGGCTTCTTTTTATTCCACATAGAAGTCAGAGCACACAATACTTCTGTGCCTGGCTTGTTTCACTTAGAGTGATGTCCTCCAGGATCACCTGTTGCAAACGACAGAATTTCCTTCCTTCTGAAGGCTGAGTAGTATTCCATCATGTATTACTTCACACATCTGTAGATGGGCACGTAAGTTGTTTCCAGATCTTGGTGACTGTGAATAGTACTGCAGGGAACACAGAAGTGCAGATACCTCTACGACACACTGATTTCAGTTCCTTGGGATTGCTGGATTATAAGGTAGTTATATTTTTAGCTTTTTGAGGAACCTCCATGCTTTTTCCCACACAGCCTCTGTATGCATTACATTCTTACCAACAGTGTGCAGATTCCCTTTTCTGCACATCCTTGCCAGCCTGTGTTACCTGTTGTCTTTTTGATAATAGCCATTCTGACAAGTATGAGGTGATAGCTCATGGTGGTTTTAATTTGCATTTCCCTGAAGGTTGGAAATGTTAAGCATTTTTTCATGTTGGTCATTTGTACATCTTCTTTCACGTATTCAGGTCCTTTGCCTATTTTTAATTTTTAAGATTAATTTATTTATTTGAAAGTCAGAGTTTCAAAGATAGGGGGAAACACAGAGAGAGAGAGATATCTTCCATCTGCAGATGGCTGCAACGACCAGTGCTGAGCAGGGCCGAAGCCAGGAGCCAGGAGCCAGGAGCTTCATCTGGGTCTCCCACGTGGGTGCAGGGGCCCAAGCACTTGGGCCATGTTCTGCTACTTCTCAGTTGCATTAGCAGGGAACTGGATAAGAAGCGGAACAGCTGCGACTTGAATTGCCACCCATATGGAATGCATTCCTGGTGGCACTTTTACCCGCTATGCCACAACGCCAGCCCTCATAATAGTTCTTTAATAAATACTTCTTTACTTTGGCAATTGGTTGTAATGACATAGGAGCTGATACTTTTTGGTGCTTTATAAAGTTGTACGTAGCCTAATACTTTTTGTTCAACTGGTTAGATATGCTATAGCAGAAAAAACTGAGACGGCAAGTAAAAGAATGTTAGTTATGAATATGTTGCTATAAAGAATTGAACCCTGATTGTAATGCTTTAGTTTTAATCGATCTCCAGCCTCTGCCACCTTAATAAGCTCCATCCTTGGGCAGGGCATGGGGTAATGTATTAGATTCAGATAATATCATCTATTAAACTGATGGCACTTTTAGAAGCAGACCTTATTTCTCGTGTCCTTTTGTACTAGGAGAAATATTAAGTAGGGTAAAACCAACCTGAAGTTTGCTACTGAGCTCAGATCACACAAAGGTGTTAATTGTTGAACAAATGAGCCATTAATAGTTTTACCATTGATAATATTTGCATGTTCAATCCAACATCAAAGTCATAAACACCGGATTTGAACTCTCAAATAGAATTGTACTCTTTCTATTGATCAAATTACTTGCACCAACAGTGATCTTATTATTTTGGTAAGTATAAGTTAAAATTACCTGGAGGGGCTTTTATGCTCCAAGTCACCCCAACCAGGGTCTTTACCCAGCTAAGCAAATGTTATCATTGACAATTGATTAGGCTGAGATTATTTTATGTGAACTAATAACTAAGCACCAAAGCACCTTCTCATCTCATTTTTGTATTCCCACGTCCTCACAGGAGGGTCAGTTTCACTGATTAAAATTCAGAGTTAGGGGTCGGCGCTGTGGCATAGTGAGTAAAGCTACCGCCTACAGTACTGGCATCCCATATGGGCACCAGTTCAAGTCCCAGCTGCTCCACTTCCCATCCAGCTCTCCGCTCAGGCTTGGGAAAGCAGTGGAAGATGGCCCAAGTCCTTGGGCCCCTGTAGCCGCGTGGGAAACCCAGAAAAAGCTCCTGGCTCCTGGCTTCGGATTGGCACAGCTCAGGCCGTTGTGGCCATCTGGGGAGTGAATAAGCGATGGAAGACCTCTCTCTCTCTCTCTCTGTCTCTACCTCTCTCTCTGTGTAACTCTTTCAAGTAAATAAATCTTTAAAAAACATTTCAGAGTTAAATCCTCATGTGATCATTTGTACAAGTTCCTAGTGAGGGAACAAATGATTGTGCTACTTCTGCATGATCAGGATACTGCAGCCATTAATCATACAAGGATGCATCAATTTCAAAAAATTCTGTACCAGAATAAAATCATCTTTTAATTCCATTTTCCCATGAACTTTTTGAAGGACCTTTCTGTGTCACTGGACAGATGATGCCTCTACTACTGGATATGCTGGAGATGATGCTTTTGGCAAACAGGCAAGGTTTGTATTTGCTGAGTCTCTTACTTTTTTTTTTTTTTTTATTTGACAGGTAGAATTATAGACAGTGAGAGAGAGAGACAGAGAGAAAGGTCTTCCTTCCATTGGTTCACTCCCCAAATGGCCACCACGGCCAGCGCTGTGCTGATCTGAAGCCAGGCGCCAGGTGCTTCTCCTGGTCTCCCATGCAGGTGCAGGGGCCCAAGCACTTGGGCCATCCTCCATTGCCTTTCCAGGCCACAGCAGAGAGCTGGACTGGAAGAGGAGCAACCGGGACTAGAACCCGGTTGGGATGCCGGTGCCGCAGGCAGAGGATTAACCAAGTGAGCCACGGTGCCAGCCCCCGAGTCTCTTACTTTTTAAAATCTTCCCTCAAACACATGTCTATGTTGGCTTAATAGTTGTTTTAATGGTTATTTAATTAATTAATTGTTTTTATTTGGTGGTTAACTATCCAGTCTGACATAAACTTATGCAAGGATAGGTTTCTTATTACTTATAGTAACAGCATTTCTTCTAGTTATAAGTATATTTACTCCAGTAAAATATTAGCAGTTTGTTGAAATAACTGGAATTAAGTTATTGTTGTTGAGCTTGAATATCTTCTTAATTGGTGGCTGCTTTTAAGCCAGCTATGGAATTCTGATCATTCACTCTCTGTAAGATCGTTCCCCGCTTATAAAGAGCCCTTCTTCTTTAGATTAGCATTTATTTACATTAAATTATTATTTCTTCAGGTAAATTTGAAATTGAACTGAGAACCTGTTGGATAGTCAGTTCTCACCAGGCCTGGCTGGTGCCTCACCTCTACTCCTGACCTGCTCATTATTGTGCTACACAGATGACTTCATGCTTAAAGCTGTTCATGAGTGGTTCCTCTAGTTCCAGGATTTTGGTCGAAAGTTCACTTTGTAAAAGAAGATGCCGCCCGTTTGTTTCCATCTCACAAGCTACACACTGAAGTAGTGTTTTCATGTTAATGATAGAGCCTACTGTGGTGAATTATTTAGGTGTACTGAAGATGGCAGTATTTAGATTGAATTTGCAAAAGATACTGAAGCTGATGAGGTTTATGGACTACACAGCAGGAGACGCTAGAGGGAGGTGCAACCCTGCCAAGTCCTTTGAGTTCTAAGCTGCTGCTGGTAGCTCCCTGGCAAGCACTTTTTTTCATGAAACTATTAAGTTTATCGCTATAAGCATAGTGAGGTATTTAATCCCAGTTTGGGTCTTAGCTTTCATGTATTCATATTATATCAAAGTCACTTGCATAGCTTATTTTTATTTTAGCAGTAGCTTTTTACAGTTTAAAGTTTCACTCAATTTTTGTATGATTTTTTAAAGATTTATTTATTTGAAAGTCAGAATGACACAGAGGAAGAGACAGAGAGATCTTCCATCTGCAGTTCACTCCCCAAATGGCTGCAATAGCCAGGACTAGACTAGGCCAGAGCCAAGAGCAAGAAGCTTCCTCCAGGGCCCAGCGCTATGGCAATAGTGGGTAAGGCTGCCGCCTGCAATGCTGGCATCCCATATGGACGCTGCTTTGAGTTCCAGCTGCTCCTCTTCCAATCCAGCTCTCTGCTATGGCCTGAGAAAGCAGTGGAGGATGGCCCAGGTCCTTGGGCCCCTACACCCGCGTGGGAGACCCAGAAGAGGCTACTGGCTCCTGGCTTTGGATCAGCACAGCTCTGGCCGTTGTGGCCAACTGGGGAGTAAACCAATGGATGGAAGACCTCTCTCTCTCTGCTTCTCCTTCTCTCTGTGTAAGTCTTTCAAATAAATAAATAAATCTTAAAAAAAAAAAAAAAAGGAGCTTCTTCCAGGTCTCCCACGTGGGTGCAGAGGCCCAAGCACTTGGGCCATCTTCTGCTGGTTTCCCAGGCCATAGCAGAGAGCTGGATTGGAAGTGCAACATCCAGGACTCAAACCAGAGCCCATATGGGATACTGGCACTGCAGACAGCAGCTTAACTCAGTGCACCACAACGCCAGCCCTTTGTATGATCTCAAACATGCTTTATGCCGGTTCTTATTATTAATTTGGGTTAACTGTATAGCCACAGTGACTGACATGAATGTATTAATCCTAGTCATGCCATTTCCCCTGGGGATGTGTTTGAGCGGTCTCAAGAGCTACTTGACAGTGAGCTGCATGTCTTTTGGCCTTTTCTTGATTCAGAGGGTATTCTCACTAGAATGTGGACACTTGCATGTGTCGCTCTACCAAAAATTAATAAAAAGGCCAGGACCAAACCTGTGGATTTATCTAGGCATTTTCAGTGCCGTGCTTTTAGAATGACATTAATTAACTTACATTTAGAGGATTCTGTCTTGAAAATAAACTACTGTTTGTTATTCTAGTATTGAGGCTTCTATAGTAACCTTTGTAAAAAAGGAAGAAAGTCATAGTCCAGAAAGCCTAATGTTTTATAAAATATTTACATTTTAGAATTTGCTTCAGTTAGGAGTTAGGTTGAAACTAGCTTCCAGATGAAGTTATAATCGAATTTGGTGGTTTAAATATAAGCTTTACATTAATAATTGATTATAAGATTTCTTATTTTAGGAGACTGGTGAGAATAAAACATTATGTAAGTATATCAATATATATAAATGTTGATAATACAGCTTGAGATACGGGTATGCAGGAGCCGTGGAGTTGATTATAATTGCAGGAGGAAGTTTTGTACATACACATGTGTATGTATATATATATATATATATACTCTCTCTATATATATTCATGTTGTCTGTTATATCCATCAAGCATGAATTAATTGGCACCTCATGGTATATATTTGAATAAAGAATATTCAGTTAAAGCTCATTAGTCCATCGAGGTGTCTTATTTAAGGGGAGCAATTGGGCAATCTTAGTGATATGTCCCTGAAGCAAAATGCCAGATATAGTTTCAGTAAAGAAACCCCCAGGTTTTATGCCCTGGAACAAGAAGACGGATACTACCTGAGCAGTAGCTGATGTCTCAAAGCTTGGTAGAACACACATAAATATTGAAGGTGATAAGCATGTTGTGGAGAACTGTTTTAAATTAATGCTATATGAGGCTGGCCCTGTGGCACAGCAGGTTAACCCCCCGGCCTGCAGTGCTGTCATCCCATATAGGTACTGGTTCGAGCCAGGCTGCTCCACTTCCAATCCAACTCTCTGCCATAGCCTAGGAAAGCAGTAGAAGATGGCCCAAGTCCTTGGGCCCCTGCACCTGCATGGGAGACCCAGAAGAAACTCTTGGCTCCTGGCTTCAGATCAGCTCAGCTCTGGCTGTTGCAGTCATTTGGGGAGTGAGCCAGAGGATGGAAGATCTCTCTCTCTCTCTCTCTCGCTCTCTCTGGCTCTGTCTTTGTAACTCTTTCAAACAAATAAAATAGATCTTTTAAAAAAATAAATTAATGCTGTATGTACAATTCCATATGTCTAATGGAATATTAAATTTGCATGCATTAGGGCCGGCACCGCGGCTCACTAGGCTAATCCTCCACCTAGCGGCGCTGGCACACCGGGTTTTAGTCCCGGTCGGGGTGCCCGATTCTGTCCCGGTTGCCCCTCTTCCAGGCCAGCTCTCTGCTGTGGCCCGGGAAGGCAGTGGAGGATGGCCCAAGTGCTTGGGCCCTGCACCCCATGGGAGACCAGGAGAAGCACCTGGCTCCTGCCTTCGGATCAGCGTGGTGCGCCAGCTGCAGTGCGCCAGCCATGGTAGCCATTGGAGGGTGAACCAACGACAAAGGAAGACCTTTCTCTCTGTCCCTCTCACTGTCCACTCTGCCTGTCAAAAAATAATAAATAAAAAAAATAAGGGAACAGTTTAAGCAGAATTTCTGCTTCGGGAGCCGAAGTGGAGTCTTTTTTCCTTGATTGCCCTGGAAATAAGTGGTCTCCATTTTTTTGGTTTATAAGACCAAAGTAAGGGGCCGGCATTATGGCATAGTGGGTTAAGCTGCCGCCTGTAACACCACCATTCCATTTGGGCATTGGTTTGAGTCCCAGCTGCTCCACTTCTAATCCAGCTCACTGCTGATGTGCCTGGGAAAGCAGCAGAAGATGGCACAAGTGCTTGGGCCTCTACACTCATGTAGGAGAATCACAGGAAGCTCCTGGCTTCTGGCTTTGGACCAGCCCAGCCTTGGCTGTTGCAGCCATTTAGGGAGTAAAGCAGCAGATGGAAGACCTCGCTCTGTCTCTCCCTCACTCTCTGTAACTCTGCCTTTCAAATAAATAAATAGATCTTTAAAAAAAGACAAAAGTAATATAATATACTCCATCCTCATATAAGAAACTTGTTCTTGATTAGACTGGTATATGGCTTTAATGTGAGAATAATAAGCAGATATATGATAGCTGCCACTTGTCCACTAATAATAAAGGAATGTACCACAAGTTTTTGTCTCATTCATGTAAATGTGAGGAGATCAGCTACTAGAATTTAGATAAAGGACTGGCTCAATTATCAGAGTATTAGGCTTCACCATTTTGACAGCTGAAGCATAGGGATAACAGCTAAAACTAAAATTGAAAATACAGGGCAGGGGCCGTTGCTGTGGCATAGTGGGTAAAGCCGCTGCCTGCAGTGCTGGCATCCCACATGGGCACCGGTTCGATTCCCAGCTGCTCCACTTCCAATCCTGCTCTCTGCTATGGCCTGGGAAAGCAGTAGAAGATAGCCCAAGTCCTGAGGCCCCTGCACCTGTGTGGGAGACCTGGAAGAAGATCCTGGCTCCTGGCTTCGAATCAGCCCAGCTCTGTCTGTTCCAGCCATTTGGGGATTGAACCAGCAGATGGAAGACTTCTCTCTCTCTCCCTCTCTGCCTCTGCCTCTCTGTAAATCTGCTTTTCAAATAAATGAAACTTTTAAAAAAAAGAAAGAAGAAAATATAAGGCTAAGAAGCCTCTTAATACATTTGGGATACAGTGGAATACTTTGTAAACAGATAAAAGGAATTGTTCTGGTTCAAAAAGGGGAAGGATGTTAAGATTTAGTGGAATTTAGTTGTTGGGTCTCCTAAAAGGTCAAAGGAGAACAGAACTAAGGTTCATAGGAGTGGTGGTAAGAAAGGGAACCTGGAATGTCTTTAGTTGTGCAGTGAGCTGAGACAGGATTTTTACCTGAATTGGAGGAGATTCCTGATGGCTGACTGCTTGTGTTTCATGAAAAAACAGAAAGTGAATAATGTCTTGGACTGAAACAATAAATAGTAACACAAAGTGAATAGAATCTTGTAAGGATAGCTTTGTCAACTGAAAAGTCCCCTCACATTCATTCTACTAAATCAGTAACAATGTATGGAGCAGTTGATAATAGATTTGTAATTACTATTGAATCTCAGAAAGATATTTGCCCTTAACGAAATACACAGCCCATGAATGCTGTGGCCACGGCTGCAAATAACAGGATAATCCCAATGTTCCAGGTTTCTAGAAAGCTAGGTGGGCTGTGGTCCCTTGGTTCACGTGTTAAAATAAGCAGATGAACAGTGTGAGTGTTCCATTGGCACAGCAACAGGGGCGGATTCAGCTGCCATTTACTCCTTGGCAGATATGGGTGGGAGGAGAATGTGGTTATTGTATCTGGTGCACAGTGCATGGCCAATGTTAGCCTGTGATGATCTAGAATACTCAATACTAAAAGGAGGCCAAAATCTCATCATGCTGAAATATCTGATGGGGCTGGTAAGACAATGAATGAGTGGTTAATTATCATAATGAGGGATAGGTTTTCCAAATGTTGGTCATCAGGGTTCTTACAGCTGAAATCAAGCAATTATTTTTCATGTCATTAGCCTTGGTTAAATGTCATGTAGTAATTATAACATACACTGTACTGTGTTAAGTATTGTTTTTATTGTGTTATTGGGTTTTCTTCAAAACTTTCACCTGTTTCTGGTGAATAGTTCCCAGACATTTGTTGAGCCAAGAGATAAATTGGTATTAAAGATCAAGTTAATGGGCAGCGCCGTGGCTCACTAGGCTAATCCTCCGCCTGCAACGCCAGCACCCCAGGTTCTAGTCCTGGATGGGGCGCCAGATTCTGTCCCGGTTGCTCCTCTTCCAGTCCAGCTCTCTGCTGTGGCCCAGGAAGGCAGTGGATGATGGCCCAGGTGCTTGGGCCCCTGCACCCGCATGGGAGACCAGGAGGAAATCCTGGCTCCTGGCTTCGGATCAGCGCAATGCCGGCTGTAGCAGCCATTTGGGGGGTGAACCAACGGAAGGAAGACCTTTCTCTCTGTCTCTCTCTCTCTCACTAACTCTGCCTGTCAAAAAAAAAAAAAAGTTAATCATATAGCATTATTTGAGTACTGGTTATACTAGTCACTGTTGAACAGAGAATAATCAGGCACTTGAGGGCAGGATAGATAATATTTGAGAATGAGGTAATTAGAATAGCAATAGGTACCGTTATATGGGTAATGAAAGAGGTGAAGAAATTTTAGTTCTTTTTTTTTCCTCAAGGGGTCTCATATTTACATGTTCCAACATTCTTTGATGAAGGTTTTAAGGAATAGGTGTATTTTGAGTTTTAATTACAATAAGATAAACCATGCTAAGATTATTGAGATGATAGTAATGAATCATGTTGATGTCTTTAACTGTGGTATTTCATTGTGGAAGGGTTGACACTCTCAGTCTTTGAAAAGTAATGCTGCTTAGCTTCACAATGACATTATAACATCGACATAATGTAACACAGTCAGCTTTCAAAATCTTCTAGTGGAAATAGTTCAAGTACAGTGGAGATAAGGCTATGATGAGAGCCACACACTTACAAGCTCTATTACTGAGACTTCTCATATTGAAGCAAAGCCTTCTCACATCATGAAGATTGTTACTAAACTGGCTATTAGTGAAATAAGTGAACCCACCGATGAGACAGTCATTCATGTTGCATAGGTATCAGGGTAATGAGGCTATCATCGGAGCATGACTGACGGTGCAATGAAATGTGGGAAGGCAGTGAGGTTGACATCCACAAATATAAATGTAAAATGGATTTTAGCTCAGGTTGGGGTGCTATCCCCAAAAGAGTGGGAATCATTGTGTAAGTCCTCCTATAAAAGCAAAAACAGTTCCTATAGATAGAACATAGTAGAAATGTGCTACAACATGATAAGTATAATGAACAATGTCTAATGATGAATTGGCTGGAACAATTCCTGTTAGGCTTCCAACAGTAAATAGGAAGGTAAAGCCTATCACTCATTATATGGCTAAATATCATTTAATAATACTGCCATGCAAAGTTGCCAATCAACTAAATACCTTTACTCCTATAGGGATAGAAATAATTATGGTAATTGTTGTACACTATGCTCTGGTACTATTGTCTGTAAGCATGGTGGTGGGCCTAGACTATAAACCCTAGGGGACCAAGAGATATTACAGCTCATACTATTCCTACATATTCAGACGGTTCCTTTTATTCCAGGATAATAAGTTACAATGTGTGAGATTTTTTTGAATCAAGATAAGGTGAAAATATACAAGGGTATTTCAACAAGTTTGTGAGAAAATAGGATTTCTGGCTCTAGCTTTGGCCTGGCAAAGCTTCAGCTGCTACAGATTTTTTTTTTTTATTTGACAGGTAGAGTTATAGACAGTGAGAGAGAGAGAGAGAGAGACAGAGAGACAGAGAGAAAGGTCTTCTTTCCGTTGGTTCACTCCCCAAATGGCTGCTACAGCTGGCACTGCACCGATCCGAAGCCAGGAACCAAGTGCTTCCTCCTGGTCTCCCATGCAGGTGCAGGGGACTTGGTCCATCCTCCACTACCCTCCCGGGCCACAGCAGCGAGCTAGACTGGAAGAGGAGCAGCCAGGACTAGAACCCAACACCCCTATGGGATGCCGGCGCCACAGGCGGAGGATTAACCAAGTGAGCCACAGCGCCGGCCCCTGCTACAGATTTGAAGAGTGAGCCAGTGGATGGAAGATCTCGCCGTCTCTGTCTCATCTCTATCACTCTGCCCTTAAATAAATAATCTTTTTTAAAAAGCTTCCAGGGCTGGCACTGTGGTCTAGTGGGTAAAGCCACTGCCTGCAGTATGGCATGGGCACTGGTTTGAGTCCCGATTGTTCCACTTCCAATCCAGTTCTCTGCTGTGGCCTGAGAAAGCAGTAGAAGATGGCCCAAGTCCTTGGGCCACTGTACCTGCGTGGGAGACCCGGAAGAGGCTCCTGGCTCCTGGCTTTGGATCAGCACAGCTCCAGCTGTTGCAGCCGACTTGGTACTGAACCAACAGATGAGAGACCTCTCTTTCTCTCTGCCTCTGCCTCTCTTTAACTCTGCCCTTCCAATAAATAGATAAATATTTTTTAAAAACTTCCATGATTCTATTTTAAAAGAAAAATAGATAAAGATTGTGCTGTTCATCCTATCTTGCAATTGATGAGCAGGCTAGGATTTGTCATAACCAAGTTAAGTCTTCCTCAACCTCCTACTCAAATTAATAGAACAATTATTAACACTGTGATTATATAAACTGATAGTGATATTTGGCATAAAGTTTCAATTAGTGCTAACTTTTGTCATTTTATAAGATTATACCTGAATTTAGTGATACTTATTCTAAGACTCAGAAGTAGGAGAGGAAAAGTTCAAGTTTTATCATTACTCACATATGACCAACCCACAGCCAACATCATACTCAGCAGTGAGCAGACAGCTTGTCATTATGATGAGGAATAAGACAAGGATGCCCAATCTCGCCACTTTCATTCAACATAAGATTGGAAGTCCTAACCTGAGCAATTACGTAAGAGAAAGAAAGAAAAGTCATCCAAATCAGAAAGGAAGAAGTGAAATTACTCCTGTCTGTAGATGACATGATCTTATAGGAAACCCACCAAGAACTAGTAGAACTGATAAATTTAGTAAAGTTGCAGGTTACAAAACCAGCATACAAACATTAGTGATGTTTCTATACACTAACAACAGAGCTATCTGAAAAAGAAATCAAGAAAACAATTCTATTTGTAATAGCATCAAAAAAATACTTAGGAGTAAATTTATCCAAGGAGGTGAGACATCAGCACATTTAACACTGTGAAGCATTAATGAAAGAGATTGAAGGCAACACAAGCAAACGGAAAAACAAACCATGTTCATCGATTGGAAGAATGAATATTAACATGCACATACAATCCACAGTGATCTACAGCTGCAGAGTAATTCCTATCAGAATTCTAATGGCATGTTTCACAGAAATGGAAGAACAGCCCTAAAAGTCACATGGAACAAAAGACCCGAAATATCCAAAGCAATTTTTATCAAAAAGAACAAAGCTAGAAGCCTTTGATTTCAAAATTATTATAAGGCCATTATAATAAAAACAACATGTTATTTTCATAAAAATAGACACACTAACCAGTGGGGAAAAAATTTAAAGCAGAAATAAACCTAAGTTTATTGAAAGTGTTGAGGGGCCAGTGCTGTGGCATACTGAGTAAAGCCGCCACCTGCACTGCCAGCAGCCCATATGGGCAATGGTTTGAGTCCCGGCTACTCCACTTCTTTTTAATATTTTTTTTTTGACAGGCAGAGTGGACAGTGAGAGAGAGAGACAGAGAGAAAGGTCTTCTTTTGCCGTTGGTTCACCCTCCAATGGCCACCGCGGCCGGCACGCTGCAGCTGGTGCACCGGCTGATCCGATGGCAGGAGCCAGGTACTTATCCTGGTCTCCCATGGGGTGCAGGACCCAAGCACTTGGGCCATCCTCCACTGCACGCCCTGCCACAGCAGAGAGCTGGCCTGGAAGAGAGGCAACCGGGACAGAATCCGGTGCCCTGACCAGGACTAGAACTCGGTGTGCCGGCGCCGCAAGGCGGAGGATTAGCCTAGTGAGCCGCAGCGCTGGCCGGTTGCTTCATTTCTGATCCAGCTCTCTGCTATGGCCTGGGAAAGAGTAGAAGATGGCCCAAGTCTCTGGGCCCCTGAACCCACATGGGAGACCTGGAAGAAAAAGCTCCTGGCTCCTGGCTCCTGGCTTCAGATTGGCCCAGCTCCAGCAGTTGCAGCCATTTGGGGAGTGAATCAGTGGGTGGAAGACCTTTCTCTCTCTCTCTCTCTGCCTCTGTAATTCTGCCTTTCAAATAGAAAAATAAATCTTAAAAAAAGAAAGAAAAAAAGAAAGGAAGGAAGGAAGGAAGGGAGGGAGGGAGGGAGGGAAAGTGTTGACCAACAGCACAGACAACCTCCTATGAGGTAACTCTAGTCATTATTTTATTTCCATCTGCTGGTTCACTCCCCAAATGGCCACACAAACAGGGCTGGGACAGGCTGAAGCCAGGAGCCAAGAACTCCATCTAAGTCTCTTGTATTGGTGGCAGGAACCCAGGTACGTGGGCCATAATCTGCTGCCTTCTCAGGTGCATTAGCAGGAAGCTGGATTGAAAGTAGAGCAGCCAGGACTCCAACTGGCACGCTGGTATGGGAGGCCAGTGTCATGAGGGACAGCTTACCTCACTGAACCACATTCTTCCTCAACTCTGAAGGGACAGGTGTGTCAGGTAAAGTATTCTTGGTTGACGCAATTCTTCCTTCAGCACTGTTTTTGTTTTGTTTTGTTTTGTTTTTGTTTTGATATTTTATTTTATTTTATTCATTTATTTTATAGGTAGAGTTACAGACAGTGAGAGGAAGAGACAGAGAAAAAGGTCTTCCTTTCCGTTGGTTCACTCCCCAAATGGCTGCAACGGCTAGAGCTGCGCTGATCTGAAGCCAGGAGCCAGGAGCTTCTTCCCAGTCTCCCACATGGGTGCAGGGGCCCAAGGACTTAGGCCATCTTCTACTGCTTTCCCAGGCCATAGCAGAGAGCTGGATCAGAAGTGGAGCAGCCGGGACTCAAGCCAGCGCCCATATGGGATGCCGGTGCCACAGGCAGAGGATTAACCTACTGTGCCACAGCACTGGCCCCTCAGCATTTTGAATAGATGGGTATTGCTTACGTTTGTGCTAGAATGTTTGATAGTAAGATGGGTACTGAGATATGTCATGTGCATAGTCACTGGTAAGAAATCTTTCCAAGGAGGTGTATGAATTGGTCACATTAAATAGTCATGGATAAGATGCTCAAATTCCTAGAAATAGAATAGTTTATAGGAAAGCTTTAAGAAAATTAATGGTCCAGATTTCTTGATTCAATGGGGTCATGAAGTACTCCCAGGAAAAAGATAGTAATTAGGGCACTTATTAGGATATTAGTATATTCTTTAAGGAAAATAAGGCTAATGGGCCTGCAGCATATTTGACATTAAAGCCCAATACCAGTTCTGACTCATCTTGTCAGACTGAATGGAGCTTAATTTGTCAATGTTGAAGTAAATCATGTTTTAACTAAAAATCACTATACTTACTCATATATATTCTCGAGTAGTCTGGATAGTGTGAATGATCCATTTATGAAAAGAACTGATATTAAAATTATGATGAAGCCCCTAGCCAGTGCTTTCAAACAGCTTCCAGAGTTCCTTTGGCATTAGGCGGAGAGCTGTGTCCCCGTGGGATAGACCCACTTTGGTGTGTATTACTCCCAGATTTGTGAGCCTGGTGTGCACACCCAAGATGGCACAGAAGCTGGTGGCTGTGAGACCCAAGTGCAGCCCTGTTTATTGCCAGCCGTGACAGCCAAGAGGCTTCCTTGATCACTGTTCCCCTATCCATGGAAAAACAGTAAGGAACCACAGGTCTGCATCCTGGGACTCAACGCTGGGCTGATAAAACCCAACACTGCGCAGATCCTAACAGTCTCCATACCCTGGCCAGCACCTGTGGGTGACACTTCTGGACTTGTCTCCCATGGCAAGTGGAGTTCATGGCCCCATTCATCCCAGCCAGCATCACCGGGGGCCAATGGTGGCAGCACCAGGCTGTGAGTCCATCCATCTCAGCAGCAGACAGACCATGGTGGTGTGGGCTTGGGTCCTATATCCATGCTATGTTGGTCTCAGCGGGCTCTGCGCTCCAGGTCCGCATCATCGGTGCACAGAGAACTGAGTGTCTGGGTGTGCGCTGACCTTAGGAGGAGGCTTGCAGGGATAGGACACTCCTTTTGGATGCCTCCTCAGTTCATTCTGAGTGGCAAACCAACCGCAGGGGACAAACAGGAGTTCAGAGCGTCCTCTGAGTCTAAGGCAGTAACAGCGCTGGAAGAGCAGACTTGCAGCAAACCTCGACTTGGAGCGCCATCTGGTGCTAGAATAGTGGAAGTGTCTACAGGCGCAGAGGAAATAAGCATTCTGTTTAGAATTGCTGTGACAATCACAAACTAAGCCAGAATATGAAACAGGAAAACATAATTAACCCTTCAGTGTGCCAATGTGTTGTATTCATTGGATTATACAATTTACATAGTCTTTATCTTGAATTCCACATTATGTGATATTAACTTCAACTGAAAAATACACTAAGTAAGATTTAACAACAGGATGGGTCAAACAGAAGAGTCAGTGAGCACTGAGACAGGCTGTCTGAAAATACTTAGAATAAAAAAATAAGAAGCCAGAGGAATGGAGAAAGCTCATGAGACTTTAAGATAGCATGAAAAGAACGAATATCCAAGTAATTGGAGTTTAAGGTGGACTTGAAGTGCAAGCATTTGATTTGAGTAAGACCCTGCTTGGGACACCTTGCATCCCACATTGGAGTGCCCGGTTAGAGTTCTGGCTCTGCTTATTTTGATATTAAAATTAATCCAGATTACTGCTAATGGGAAGGCAGCAGTACTTGCTATGGATAGCATTCCTGGCTCTTGGTTTCAGTTTAGCCCAGCCCCAGTAATCAGTTGGTGGAAGATCTGTGTGTATGTCTTTTTTCTCTCTGCCATTCAAATAAAATTTAAAATAAATAAAACTTTAAAAATGGACTTGAGAAAGCCAAAGCAGTGGAAGCATATTCAAAGACAGAATAGAAAATGTCCCCAAACTAGGAAAAGATACAACTATCCAGGTACAGGAAATCCAGAGGTCACTAGTTGTGTTCAATCCAACCAAGTCTATCCTAAGATATGTTATAATCAAGATATCTAAGGTTAAAGATGGAGGCACAGTTCTCAAAGCTGCAAGAGAAAAGAAACATATAATACATAAAGGATCCCAAATTTGCCTGACTTCTCAGCAGCAACTTCACAGACCAGGAGGGAGTGGGCTGAAATTGTCACAGTTACTGGGGAGAAAGTCTCCAGCCAAGAATTCTGTCCCCGGCAAAGCTATTCTTCGGTTGTTTTTGTCTTTTGGGTTTTTTTTAAGGTTTTATTCATTTATTTGACAGGTAGAGTTACAGACAGTGAGAGGGAGAGACAGAGAGAAAGGTCTTCCTTCCATTGGTTCACTCCCCAAATGGCCACCACAGGCAGAGCTGCGCAGATCCGAAGCCAGGAACCAGGTGCTTCTTCCAGTCTCCCACGTGGGTGCAGGGGCCCAAGCACTTGGGCCATCTTCTACTGCTTTCCCAGGCCATAGCAAAGAGCTGGATTGGAAGAGGAAAAGCCGGGACTAGAACCGGCGCCCAAATGGGATGCCGACACTGCAGGCAGAAGATTAACCTACTGCGCCACAGCACCGGCCCCAAAGCTATCCTTTAGACATGAAGGCGAGACATAAGATATTCCCAGACAGCCATAAGCTGAGAGAATTTAACACATTATCTTGTCTTATAAGAAATGTTAAAGCATTTCTTCAAACTGAAAGAAATGCTAATGAGTAAGATTAAAATATCACAAGGTGTAAAACTCACTGATAAAAGTAACTATACAAACAAATTCAGAATGCTCTGATATAGAAAACATGCACAAAACATTTGCATCTTTAGTATGATGAGAAAAAAATCATAACTACATTATTATGTGATAAGACAGGCAATGTAGAAAGACATTAAATGGGACAGCAACATTTCAAAATAAGGGAGGAATGGAGGGCAAAATTAGAGTTCTTTATTAGTATTTTGTTTCTTTTCCTATCTTTATAAACAACATCAAGTTGCCTTCATTTCAAAATAACATAATTTTATAAACTTCCTGGTAACCACAAAGCAAAAATCTATAATAGACTTCCCAAAAATAATAAGCACTGGGTTCTAGTCCCGGTTGCTCCTCTTCCAGTCCAGCTCTCTGCTGTGGCCCGGGAGGGCAGTGGAGGATGGCCCCGGTGCTTGGGTCCTGCACCCCATGGGAGACCAGGAGGAAGCTCCTGGCTCCTGGCTTCGGATCGGCGCAGCACCAGCCATAGGGGCCATTTGGGAAGTGAACCAATGGAAGGAAGACCTTTCTCTCTGTCTCTCTCACTGTCTAACTCTATCTGTCAAATAAATTAAAAAAAGAATTTGTTTCTTATACACAGTCTTATTTGTGGCATAATGTTATTCAGAATATTATAATCCTTTCATTTCTGTGTGGTTGTTAATGATGGCCCTTTAGTATCTGATTTTAGTAAATTCTGTTTTCTGTTTTTTCTATGAAGACTATCAATTTTCAGGATCTTAAACAGAAAATTTCCGGTTTTATCAATTTTTGGTTTATAGCTTATTGACACCTTTCTAAGCTCTATTATTTTTTTTTAACTTTTATTTAATGAATATGAATTTCCAAAGTACAGTCTAAGCTCTATTATTTCCTTTCTTTGGCTTGTTTGACTTAGTTTGTGCTTCTTCTTCTTTTTTTTTCTTTTTTTTTTTTTTTTTTTTTTTTTTTACTTTCTTAAGGCATAAACTTAAGTTGTTAATTTGAGACATTTCTTCTCATACACTCTACATAATGAATGCTACGAACTTCCTTATGAGTGTTGCTTCAGGTATATCATATAAATACTGATAGTCTTTTTCCCATTTTTATTTACTTCAAAGT
Source organism: Oryctolagus cuniculus (assembly GCF_964237555.1). Classification (NCBI taxonomy): domain Eukaryota; kingdom Metazoa; phylum Chordata; class Mammalia; order Lagomorpha; family Leporidae; genus Oryctolagus; species Oryctolagus cuniculus. Next base: position 140,973,404 of record NC_091432.1, read on the forward strand.
ACTTTTGAACTTCCCTTCTGATTTTTCTGGCTCATACATTAATCATACATGGGTCACTTACTTTCCAAAAACTTGTGGATATCCCAGATGTGTTCTGCTGTTGATACCTCTTCATTCCATTGTCATTGGAAAGAATATTTTTAATCATTCCACTCCCATGAAATTTTTATTACCTACTATGGTTTATCCTGGAGAATTTTCAAGTGCTATCGAAAAGAATGTGTGTTCCACAGTCATTAAGTGTTCTATATGTGCCACTAAAGTTGATTCGGTCAACAGTGCTGTCTAATTCTTCCTTAACCTTGCTGGACTTTCTTATCTCTGCTTTTCAAATAAATAAATACATCTTTTTAAAAAAAATTTTTTAAAAACACTTCATCCTGTTCTCCCACACAGGTACAGGGCCTGTAGGTACAAACACTTGGGCCACCTTCTGCTGCTTTCCCAGGTGCATTAGCCGGAGGCTGGATTGAAGTAGATCAGGGGCTGGCGCTGTGGCGTAGTGGGTAAAGCCGCTGCCTACAGTGCCAGATATGGGCTCCAGTTTGAGACCCAGCTGCTCCATTTCTGATCCAGCTCTCTGCTGTGGCCTGGGAAGGCAGTGGAAGATGGTCCAAGTCCTTATGCCCCTGTACCCAAGTGGGAGACCCGGAAGAATCTCCTGGCTCCTGGCTTTGGATCAGCACAGCTCTGGCCGTTGTAGCCATCTGGGGAATGAACCAGCAGATGGAAGATCTCTCTCTCTCTCTGCCTCTGCCTCTCTGTAACCCTGCCTTTCAACCAAATAAATAAATCTTTAAAAAAAATAGAGTAGCCAGAACTCAAACCAGTGCCCATACCAGATGCCAGTGTTACAGCGTTGCCACTATGCCACAATGCCAGACCCAAGATATCTGGATTGTGTAAAAATTAAGCCCGTATATTTGGGTTCTCTGTAGATGGAGATTTACCTCAAGGAAGAGATGAATTTTGAGTACAAGGCTGACTTCATGAAGGGCATCATTCTCCTGAACTTTCTAAAAAGATTTTGTATGCTACCTGTATGAAGACAGATGTCTAGTAAGTGCCACCTTCAACCCCTGCTCAGATGGACCCAGAGTGAGCTCAAGATCAAGGTAAAGAAATTCCTTCACATAGATTGATTTATCAGGCATACAGGAAGCCCAAAGTTACTACTGAAGGAGAAAGATATGTAACTTACCTCTGAAAGAAAATGCTAGCCAGCGCCGCGACTCACTAGGCTAATCCTCCACCTTGCGGCGCCGGCACACCGGGTTCTAGTCCCGGTCGGGGCGCCGGATTCTGTCCCGGTTGCTCCTCTTCCAGGCCAGCTCTCTGCTGTGGCCAGGGAGTGCAGTGGAGGATGGCCCAGGTGCTTGGGCCCTGCACCCCATGGGAGACCAGGAGAAGCACCTGGCTCCTGCCAGCGGATCAGTGCGGTCCGCCAGCCGCAGAGCGCCAGCCGCAGTGGCCATTGGAGGGTGAACCAACGGCAAAAGGAAGACCTTTCTCTCTGTCTCTCTCTCTCACTGTCCACTCTGCCTGTCAAAAAAAAAAAAAAGAAAGAAAGAAAGAAAATGCTTACTCTTCAGGATTACTTTGTACAACCTCCCTTAATGATGCCAACATAAGAATAAAAAGCCAACTATGGGACTGCATTGTGGCACAGCAGGTCAAGCTGCCAACTATGATGACAGCATTCCAAATGAACTCTAGTTCAAGTCCCAGCTGCTCCACTTCTGCTTCAGCTCCCTGCTAACGCACCTAGGAAACAACGGAAGATGGCCCAAGTGCCCGGGCTTCTACCACCCATTGGGAGACCTGGATGGAGTTCTATTCTCCTGGCTTCAGCCTAGCCCAGCCCTGGCCATTGTGACCATTTGGGAAGTGAACCAGCAGATGGAAGAGTTCCCTCTGTGTGTGTGTGTGTGTGTGTGTATAACTCTTTCAAATAAAAATATACATATTTTGTTTTAATCCAGCTATACCTGAAGAGAGAATTATAAAGTTTTATCTGGAAATAAAAAATCAAAACACAAAATAAAATATCAAAACACCAAAGGAACTCAAGATCTTGATCAATAGTACAAGCAGAAACTAGATAGTATATATAAAAGTGTACCCTTAAGATATACCAGGAAGGATCAAACTATGTTTGCATGGGGCCAAATATATCAGTATGAGCATACTCACTAAGACCTTAGGAGCAGTTCATGGTGCATTTCATACGTATGAAATAACATATATTTTACAAGTGAGATCTAACAAATACTTCTTAAAATCAATTATTTCTGATGGGTAGCCATCTTTTATGGTGATATGAATGGATCTGTGGTGGCTGCTCTTTGATTAGCAAGTCCATTGAAATGAGGTGGATAGCACCCTAGGGGAGTGTCTCTTGAGAAGGGGAGGCTGGCTCTCTTTGATGAAATTCCTCATAACTCAGTCACAAGTATATACTCTGAGTTATTCCCCAAGCATTCCTGAGACCTGTGCCCATCTACCGACTGCATCTCCTTCGAAGTGGGTCTACAACGTATGGTGGCCTCTTTGGACGTGTCAGCTGCTGGAATTCCGATCCTGGTAGGGGTGGTTCTGAAACGTGTGGTACAAAGACACTTCCCCAGGGCAGAATTTAAGAAGTTACATCGGGTTATTCACTTTGAAGACATACATATCTGTAGTTCACATTTATATGGATTCATATAGCTCATAGTCCAATAGCTCATATAGTCCAATAGCTCAATAACTTGATTGGTAGCTAGGATCTAGAAAAGAGTAAGACTGGAAAATTGGCAACAAAAGGGTTGGTATAGATATTTTGAATAGAATTCTAGGAATAGGTATAGAGTGGTGTTTAAAGATGCTTAACAGAGGATAGGACATTAGAGGGAAGAAAACAAGTGCAGTTTGGGTAATTTACTCCTTTGTCTCTTTGCAGTAAGCTGTGAATTAGCTATTAACGCCTATGGTCACAACTCCTGTGAGACTGACATTTTCCTGCCAGGTTCTAGTGATAGTCTCTAGGATGCTTCAACAACACTCTCCACGTTTCCATGGCCCCATGACTCACCTCTAGTATCCTGTAGTCTCTCTCTCTCTCTCTCTCTCTCTTTTTTTTTTAATTATTTGACAGGCAGAGTTAGACAGTGAGAGAGAGAGAGACAGACAGAGAGAAAGGTCTTCCTTCCATTGGTTCACCCCCAAATGGCCGCTACAGCCGGCGTTGCGCCAATCCAAAGCCAGGAGCCAGGTGCTTCCTCCTGGTCTCCCATGTGAGTGCAGGGGCCCAAGCACTTGGGCCATCCTCCACTGCCCTCCCGGGACACAGCAGAGAGCTGGACTGGAAGAGGAGCAACCAGGACTAGAACCCGACGCCCATATGGGATGCTGGCGCCACAGGCGGAGAATTAACTAAGTGAGCCACAGTGCCAGCCATCCTGTAGTCTCTTGTCTGCATTACAGCTGGGGTCATGGATGTAGGGAAAATTATCTCCTAGAGGAGATTTTCATTTTACTATCCCAGCATCTAGAAAGATGTCTATTCACAGCGGGTTTTCCACAAACGTTTCAGGAAATAACACACCTACTGACTACTTCCCATTAGTGATTTTCTGCTAAAGTCTATTATGACTAATTTAATATAGTTCAATCAGCATTTTGTCCTTTTATTTGTAACTCATTAAAGAACTAAAAAGAATCATAAACAGAAGCAAAAAGTAAGCAAAGAGTATCATTATGAGCAGGGACATCAAAGATAATTAACATTAAAATGTGTTAAAACAATAAGAGGGGGGCCGGCACTGTGGCGCAGCAGGTTAAAACCCCAGCCTGAAGCACCAGCGTCCCATATGGGCACTGGTTCTAGCTCTGGCTGCTCCACTTCCAATCCAGCTCTCTGCTATGGCCTGGGGTAGCAGTAGAAGATGGCCCAAGTCCTTGGGCCCCTGCACGTATGTGGGAGACCCGGAAGAAATTCCTGGCTCCTGGCTTCGGATTGGCACAGCTCCAGCCGCTGAGGCCATCTGGGGAGTGAACCAGTGGATGGAAGACCTTTCTCTCTGTCTCTACCTCTCGATGTAACTCTTTCAAATAAATAAAAAATAAATTTTAAAAAATAAGAGAATTCAGCAAGAAGCAATGTCACCATAAAAACAGCAACTCTATAGGCGCACACCTGCAGCCATGACCCTCCTTAGGAACCCATCCCTGGCTTTGGGGGACACCAGGCACCTGGCTCTCCAGTCAGTGGATCAAGTGGCTACAAAGGGATAGGTTGAAAACACATAAATTTATAAAGTAAATTGAAGGTTCTATCATTTCAGTCCTAAAACCTTCAGTAACCGTGACTTTTTTAAAAAATCAATTTTCCTACATAACTCCAAGGGTTCTTTTGCACTTCACAAAAATAACGGAAATTTTCCTTTTCAACACCCAATATATATATATTCAGTCTACCCAATTGTCTCCAAAAGCCTTGCGGTATAAATGCTGTTATTTCGAGGGCCACGCTCTGCATTCTGGCAGCGGAGTTCAAATTTAACTCTTAACTTGCTGCGACTCCTGCAGAGTCTTGTCTATCACACTTTTGAGAACTTCACCCTGGGTCCCGCCGCGGCGGTGGCGGTCACAATACAGCACAGACAGCGCCCACAGCGCATGGTCATGTTGCACCCCAGCGTGCGGCGCACCCACGCTCACAGCGCACCCCACCACACAACGCATCCACAGCGCAGGGCGCACCCCAGCACACAACACAGCCCAGCACAAGGCGCACCCACAGCATGCACGGCCCAACCACAGCGCGCGGCGCGGCGCAGCACAGCCCAGAGCACACCCATAGCCCGCGCAGAGAACCACAGTGCGCAGCGCGGCGCGGCGCAGCACAGCCCAGGGCACACCCACGGCGCGCACAGAGAACCACAGCGCGCGGCGCGGCGCAGCACAGCACAGCCCAGGGCGCACCCACAGCGCGCACAGAGAACCACAGCGCGCGGCGCGGCGCAGCACAGCCCAGGGCACACCCACAGCGCGCACAGAGAACCACAGCGCACCAGAGCGCGCACGGCCCAACCGCAGCCCGTGGCGCGGCGCAGCACAGCACAAGGCGCGCCATCAGCGCACCACAGCCCACGCACTCCACGCCTTAGCAGCGGCGGGACCTCCGCCACCGTCACAGCCCCTTCTCGCCCCTTGATGGTCCTCCCTTGGCTCACACCGCGGCCAGTGGATGGAGCGAAGAACAGATGGCTGATTCCAAGGACGCTTTCGCCCTAGTCGATTAAAGATGGTCGTGACACCATCACAACAGAGGAACTTGGAGCTGTCGTGAGGTCACGGGGTCAGAACCCAACAGAAGCTGAACTGCAGGCTAGGATCGCCGAAGCGGCACCAGTGACCTCCCAGAATTCTTGACTAGGATGGCCAGAAAGACGAAAACTAGCAAAGAGGAGACGCATTCCCGAGTCTAGGACAGGAATGGAAGCGGTTGTATCGGCGCAGCAGACACTACAATGGTCAGAGACGCAGATGTGGACGGAGAGGGACGCGTCAACCATGAGCCCGTGCAGACAGTGACTACAAAATGAACACCTGCTTTCAACTCCCTTGCCCCTCTAAAAGAATCAAACCGAATCTTTTACTTGAGTCGGGGGGGGGGGGGCTCATTCATTCTCTTTCTATATAGCAAAAGTGAATTTCGGGCCGGGGCTGTGGCGCAGCGGGTTAACGCCCTGGCCTGAAGCACTGGCATCCCATATTGGCGCCGGTTCGAGTCCCGGCTACTCCACTTCCAATACCGCTCTCTGCTATGGCCTGGGAAAGCAGTAGAAGATGGCCCACGTCCTTGGGCCCCTGCACTCGCGTGAGAGACCTGGGAGAAGCTCCTGGCTCCTGGCTTCAGATCAGCACAGCTCCGGCCTTTGCAGCCAGTTGGGGAGTGAACTTCTCTCTCTGCCTCTCCTTCTCTCTCTGTGGAACTCTGACTTTCAAATAAATGAATAAACCTTAAAAAAAAAAAAGTGAATTTCAGAAGTACCTCTCTCCACACACACACACACACACACACAATCCGCATGTTTTGGGTGGCAGTCCTGTGCCCGGAAGATCAAGCTACACGGCCGAATGCACTATAAATACTCGATTACCTCAATGACAAGGACGCACTTAGTGGACTCCCTCGGGTTCCATTTGCTGGTTAGTAACACGCTGCGTGGGCTGACCTGTCAGGTATGCAGCTTGAAGATCTGAGCACTCGGGCGTCTGTATTAAAACCAAACAAATGAAAAAGAAATTCGACACTCACTCCGACGGGTCATAGTTCAGTTTGTTAGGGTGAACTGTCCTAGCTGGTGGTCTGCAAAACGCACTGCGCAGGGCTCACCTCGGGGCCAGGCCCCCAGCAGGGTGGTCCCGGCGCTCGGGCCCACGTGCGCCAGAGCGCGACGGCTGCCTCCATCACACACAGTCCTAACAAGAAGCCTTCACCACCCAAGTCTTTGGGCTGCTTTTGAAACCTTTCTGGAGCATGACTTTGGCGCCGGCAGAATGGGCTGCGGCCGTGAACTCCCGAACTCCTGCACGACCATCAGCATGGCCGCCTAACACTACACCATCCTGGGCCCGAGCTGGTCAGGCCTCCGCCAGCTGCGCCGCCATCCCTTGTGGACGCAGGTTTGAGCTCCCGCTGCTCCACTTCCCATCCGGCTCCCCGCTGGGAGTGAACCGCCGGACGGAACCTCTGAAACTCTGCCTTTCAAATAAGTGAAATAAAAAATAGTGAAACTACAATTTACGTCCATTCCAAAAATTGTAAATGCCAGTCTCTATTTTTTCCCCCCAATAAAAAGACCATTAGCTAAAAAAAAAAAAAAAAAAAAAAAAAAAAAAAGTACTTCGTCCTCGGGCATGGAAATGGCTGGACTCGCCGCAAGAGTGGTCGCAGAGGCTGACGGGAAATGTAGTCTTGAAGCGGTGGGGTAAACCGCGCTGCACTCTGGGAAGGGGGCTCCGGACGTTTTCTGCGCATGTGCAGCTGCTGCCCCGCCTCCCCGCTGGCGTCCTGGGATCCCGGGAAGCGGTTTGACAACCTCGGGGTCAGGTCGGAAAGTAGAGGGGGTGCACCTGGGGTGACAGCGCTGGGGACCGGGCGGGAGGAACGCTCTCGCGCCCTGGAGGGGAAGCGGGAAATTGCTGCGGTTCCCTTCTCGCCCCCGGACCCTTCGCTGGGGCGGGGGGAGTCGGGGCCGGCAGAGGCCGGTGTTTAGGGACCGAGCGCCGCAGTCCCGTGGAGCGCGCAGGTGGGGCTGAGCTCCGGGCGGACGTGGGTGTGCGAGGCCCGTGAGCCCGGCCCCTGAGGCAGGAGGGAAAAGCCCACTTATAACCGTGCCGGCAGGCGCGGGCGGTGGGTCTGCCGCGAGACCCCGAGGTCTGGACTCGGGTGAAGTCCCAGCTCTGTCACCCGCGAGCAGCGCCGAGAGGAGCCTGGGCAAGAGTCTGCTTTCTCCTCGGAGGATGAGCCTGCTCCGCGGCGCTGTTTGGAAACTGAGGTTTAAGTCATCACCTGCGAAGCAAAGGGCGAAGCGCAGGTTCTTGATCCCTGAGTGACGTGCCGAGGCCACAGGCTGGCCGAGAGGGAGCTCTGACTCGAGGGCAGGTGTGCCAGCGATGCCGCCTTCACGGCACCACGCAGGGATGCGAAGGGAAGTGCACGGAGATGGGCCCGCGGGTGTCCCCTCACAGCCTGTGGGTCCCCCTTCTGCACTCGTCAGGCTGTCTGTACGTGTGATAGAACGAATTCCAAAAGTCGGGTCTTTGCCCTTAAAGGGAGCCTGATTCTCAGGTCCAGGGACGAGCTCTTTGAAATCAAGTAATCCCGAGGGTGATGAGGAGGTCGCTGGAGCAGGACCCCACTGAGCTCAGGCCTCTCTCCAGAGCTGCAAAGCAGACACAGAAAAGCCCGGGAAAGAGCAGGTCCTAGTTTCGCGTGGTCAGAAGCAGTTCCTGATGCTCCTGCCTAGAGTGAGCCAGACTGGGGACAACCGCAACTCACGCCAGACCGTGTGGCAGTGAGAGGCTGGCCATCTTTGAGACGAGCAAAGTGAGCTGGCCAGGCCAGGCCAGGCACAGCTGCCCGGGAGAGGACACTTCACTGTGGAGCTTGGTCAGGGAGAGGGTGGAAATTCTGTCTTAGCTTTTCCCTTGTTCTTCTCCACGTTCCACAGACGCTGGGCTACTCTCACACACGTCCGTCACCATGTGTGACACTAACGACACGATCCCGGCTGCACAGGATTCCAGAATGATGGTTCCCAAAGGGTTTTCCGAAGTTATCTACTTCGGGCTGCTTTGAAAGCTTCAAAGACTTTGGGCGTGACTTGGGTTCAGCGACTTTCCAGGGATGCTTGGTTTGTGACAGAACCAGGAGGAAGACGCCGTGGTTCATCCTCTCGTAGGTGAGTCTCCAAGAGCACCTTTGAAGGAGGGCCTTTGGAGGGAAGCGTTTGGTGTAGTGGTTAAGACGCTGTTTGGGATACCTGCAATCCCATATTGGAGTCCGAGGGTTCAAGTCCCGGCTTCGCCTCTGATTCCAGCTTCTTGCAGATACACACTCTGAGAGGCAGAGTGGCTGCCTGAGGATAATGATAATGGTAAATGATTGTGGTTCAAGTACCTGTGCCCCCACCACCCATGTGGGAAACCTAGATTCAATTCCAGGCTCCTGGCTTCAGCCTAGCCCAGCCCCTGCTATTGCAGGCTTTTGGGGAATAAGCCAGGGAATGGAAGACCTCTCTCTCTCTCTCTCTCTCTCTCTCTCTCTCTCCCCCCCCCACCTCCCTTACTCCTTCCCTCCCCCTCTCTTCCTTTCAAATAAAATATGATATTAGAAAACTGAGAAAAAGCGACTTTTGAGAAATATATCCAGTTGTAGCTGATCTGTACTAGGCTTTCTGTGAATTGTCTGTACCAGGGGACAAACATTATTACCAAGAAAAATGAATAGGTGACACACACAGAGTATTTTTCTGCCAAGCCAACTTTAATCAAAGAATAGCGTCTTATCCTTTGGTGAATTTTAATTCAACTAATCTCCTGAGGTCTTTATTTCTCTGTGTTAGAAGAACATGAGCATTTTTGTTAAATCAGTTGAGAAAAGTTTATATTTCAATAAAATAAGCAGCAAGTTTAACCCCCAGGATCATTTCAGGCTGGCACAGGGACAGGTGATGCCACCTTGCACCTGATCGTTTAATGTCTTTCCAAGGCCAAAAAGGGGCCTCCCTAGAGGCCTCTCCCAGCCGGTTGCTGAGATTCAGAGTGTTTTATCAGGGAGCAGTGAGGCAGGCAGATCTCATAACCCCGTCCTCTTTCTTTGTCCCCAGCTGAGCCTTCACGGTTCTCTGCAGCGTCCCAAAAGCCACAGATGATGAACACATCTCAGGTGAGCTCTACTTATCCCTCACTTTGTGTTGTAATGGATTTATGAGGTTTAGAAGGACTCGTGCATTACATGTGAAAGGGGAAATGGACCAGGTCAAGTTTTCCTGACTCCCTAGAAGGAAGATAGTCACAGCTTTCCCATGAACTCTGATTCGTGCTCTTAGCGCTTGGTAGATAACCTTTGTCCAGGTAAACAGGTTCCCTAAAGTTACCAGGTCACTAAGATTTCAAGTTAGCCATGAATGTGCATTGAATTATATTGACTAACTTTTGTTTATCCATCAGAATAGAGCTATGGCTATTTCCTTTAATCTGTAACTATTCTGGATAAGGTAAATGATTTTTTAATGTTGAATCCCCATGTAGACCTCAGTTGCTAATAAGTGTAGTAAATTGCTTCTTACATATTTCCCTAGGATGTTTGCTTATCCTTTACTTAGGATTCTTATTTCTGTATTCACAAGTTAGACTAGGCTATACCCATTTTCCTGTCCAACTATGATATCATATATGATGGTTACAATCTCATAAAAGGAAAGGGGGTACTTTTTTTCTCCTCTTTTCTAAATTTACAAAAATTAGAAAATTGTGTTATATGTAAATTATGTGATGCTTATAAACTTGGGCCTTCTGAGAATTTTTATGTGACAATTTTGATTTTAATCAATTTACTTTTTTTTTTATTTGACAGGTAGAGTTATAGACTGAGAGAGAGAGAGACAGAAAGGTCTTCCTTCCGTTGGTTCACTACCCAAATGGCCACTACGGCCGGCGCTGCACCGATCCAAAGCCAGGAGCCAGGTGCTTCTTCCTGGTCTCCCATGCAGGTGCAGGGTCCAAGCACTTGGGCCATCCTCCACTGCCCTCCTGGGCCACGGCAGAGAGCTGGACCGGAAGAGGAGCAACCGGGACAGAATCCGGCATCCATACGGAATACCAGCACTGCAGGTGGAGGATTAACCAAGTGAGCCACGGTGCTGGCCCCTCTAATCAATTTGCTAACCAACTTAATTACCATAAGCCTACATTGAATTATATTTTTCATTATATTATTTGTTCGTATTTTTGTAGAAAAATATTTTTATTCTTAAATGTGTTTTTATGAACTTCGTAATATTTTCTTAGGATCTCAAAATTATTACTGCTTTTGCAACATCAAAAACTCCTTTTCTGGGTCATGTGTTTGCCCTAGCAGTTAAGATGCTCATTAAGACACCCACCTCCCACCCTGGAGTGTCTTGTTTCAATTCCCAACTCCGGCTTCTGATACAAGATTCCTGCTCGACAGTATTCCCCAGTTGTTCTTATATAATACTGCCTTAACCTGCAACTCCAGAATTTGTTCAAATTTTCCAGCCTTGTGGGATGTTTCCCTCACTTCCTCTTTTGTCATACATTTATAGTATGTTGTGTCTTTTTTTTTTTTTTTAAACCTAAGTGCATTTTTGGAGGCAGGAGATACAGTGTGTGTGCTCAGTCTATTATCCAGAACCAAAAGAAGCATTTTGCTTGCAGTTCTCTCTTCTCGTAAGCTAATCTCTCTGGTTTCTCTCTTTTTTTTTTTTTTTTTTAGATTTTATTTATTTATTTGAGAAGTAGAGTTAAAGATAGTGAGAGGGAGAAGCAAAGAGAAAGGTCTTCCATCTGCTGGTTTACTCCCCAAATGGCTGCAACAGCTGGAACTGTTGGGAACTCTGGGTCTCCTACCAAGTGAAGGGGCCCAAGCGCCTGGGCTATCCTCTACCGCTTTCCCAGGCCATAGCAGAGAGCTGAATCAGAAGAGAAGCAGCTGGGACTAGAACCAGCGCCCATATGGGATGCCAGCGCCACAGACAGAAGATTAACCTACTGCGCCACAGCACTGGCCCCTCTGGTTTCTCTTTCTCTTAGAAATGTTTTCTGAGCTTTCATGTCCTATTCTTCTTTGGCTTATCTGTTAGTATTGCTATTCTCTTGAATTCAGTATTTGATCCTTTTCTCTCTTCAGTTTCTGTACCCTTTCTGAGCCAGCTCCTTCTCTCTGATGAATTCAGTTACCATCTTAATGACTACTGTTTCTTAGATCCTTATTTTCATTTTATACCTCCCTTTGTTCCAAAATCATGTGACCGAAAGTGGACAGATAAGTGTATCTGTGCAAGAGTACCTCCAAAAACTATCAGAAAAATAGCATTCAAAGATAGTTTTTTGGGTGTAAAATTTTTTTGGAAATGCGTGCATAGTTCCTTCATACCATTTCCATGAATTTTTCAAGACCCCTTTGTGTGTTCTGCAGGCATTTTGAGCCTTGTTCAACCTTTTGCTCTTATCATATTTTCAGTTTCTGTGTGTGGTATCAGTATCTACCTAGTTGTCCACACAGTGTCATGTGTAGCTGCCCCAGAAAACAATAACGGATCTTGTTTTCTAGAGATGACCTTCTCACTCTTTATTTCTGTTGCTTTTCCTTAACACAGATCATGTCTTAAATTGGGTCTTTTGTTTTGCTGCTTAAGTCCACATTTCATGTAGTGCAATGATTCCTAACTTGGGGTGATTATGCTTCCCAGAAGTTATCTGATAATGTTTTTGAGATATTTTGTTGAAACTAGCTTTGAGTGGTAGGAAGACAGGGGTACCACTAAGTATATTAAAATGCTCAAGATTGTTGTCATGAAAAAGCATTATCTGGTCTACAAAGTCAGTAGTGCCAAGTTTAAGAAACCATGTTCTAGAGTCTTCCTCCTGTGTAAGTCTGACTGGGTGACATGGTTCCCATTGCCCCAACACAGATCTCTAGGTTGGAGTGTGTGCTGTACAGAGTGCTCAGGGTATTTCAGTGGTGTATGGAAAATCTATTTAAAATAATTTTACCTAACAGTGAGGCACATTAAGTGACAATGTATGGTTGTAATCTAAAAACAAATACAGGGGCCAGAATTGTGGCATGCGGGCTAAGCCGCTGCCTGCAATACCAGCATCCAATATGAGTGTGGGTTCGAGTCCCAGCTGTTCCACTTCCCATCCAGCTCCTACTGATGTATCCGGGAAAGCAGTGGAAAATGGCCCAAGGGCTTGGGCCCCTGTCACTCATGTGGGAAACCTCAGTAGAATTCCAGGCTCCTGGCTTTGGCCTGCCCTGGCACCAGCCATTGAGGCCACTTAGGGACTGAACCGTGGATGGAAGATCTCTCTCTCTCTCCCTCTCTCCATCAGTCTGCCTTTCAAATAAATAAATCTTTAAAAAAATACAAATAAGAGCCGGCGCCGTGGCTCAATAGGCTAATCCTCCACCTTGCGGCGCCGGCACACCGGGTTCTAGTCCCGGTCGGGGCGCCGGATTCTGTCCCGGTTGCCCCTCTTCCAGGCCAGCTCTCTGCTATGGCCAGGGAGTGCAGTGGAGGATGGCCCAGGTGCTTGGGCCCTGCACCCGCAAGGGAGACCAGGAAAAGCACCTGGATCCTGGCTTCTGCCATCGGATCAGCGCGGTGCGCCGGCTGCAGCGGCGGCCATTGGAGGGTGAACCAACGGCAAAGGAAGACCTTTCTCTCTCTGTCTCTCTCTCTCACTGTCCACTCTGCCTGTCAAAAAAAAAAAAAAAATACAAATAAGTCAAAGCATAAGAATGCTATTTGTGCTAATTATGCATTCCCAAAGTATAAGAGCAAGGGCTATGAGAGGCAACCTTTAAAGCATTTTGTTTCGGACTCTCCACTGTGAACATAATAAGAGTTTGTTTCCAAAAATAGTTTTCTGCTGCTGAGTAGAAGCTGTCAGGCTGATGAGAAATGTGCTGTTCCAGGCATCAGTGTCATTCAAGGACGTGAGTGTGGAGTTCACCCTGGAGGAGTGGCAGCACGTGAGCCCTGCTCAGAGGACCTTGTACAGAGACGTGATGCTGGAGAACTACAGCCACCTCGTCTCACTGGGTGAGCAAACCTTACCATGCGATTCCCTCTGTACCAAAGTTCATTTTTTTTTTCCTTTTTTAAATGTCAATCACTTCAGTTGAAGAGGTTCAACAGAAAATTGAACTCAGCGCCTTTCAGCCTACTAGTCAGTGGGTTTTGAAAAACCTTGTATTCAGTTGATTACCACCAACAAAATCAAGATTTGGAATATTTCTGTCACCCCAAAAAGATTCCTGGCAGCCCCTTGCAGTGAGGTCCCTGCTCCCGCCACCCTTTACCCTCTCACCCCACCATTGATTTGCTTCCTATCACAGTAATCGTGCCTCTTCTCAAATTTCATACAAATGGGATCATAAACCATATACTCTTTTGGCTGCTTTTACTTAGAAAGTGCTGCTGAGATACATGTATGTGTTTGTTTATATCAGTAGTCCAGTCTTTTTATGCTGAATACTGCTTCTTTGTTTGCATATACCATTATTTGTTATTCTTTATCACCTAATGGATCTATAGGTTCTTTCTAGTTTGTGGCTATTATAAATAAAGATGCTATGAACGTTCACTTACAAATCTTTGTGTCAACATATTTTCATTTCTTTTGCATAAATACCTAGGAGTGGACTTGCTAGATCTTTTAGTATATTTATATGTAACTTTATAAAGAAACTGCCAGATGTTTTCAAGCTGGCAAAACTGTTGTTTATGCTCATAAGTAATATCTGTGTTCTTGTTGTCAGTATTTGGTAAGTCTTATTTTAACCATTCTGCTTAGTATCTGGTTATATATTCTTGGGTTGTTTTTTTTTTTTTAAAGATTTATTTATTGGGCCGGTGCCGCGGCTCACTAGGCTAATCCTCCGCCTAGCGGCGCCGGCACACCAGGTTCTAGTCCCGATCGGGGCGCCGGATTCTGTCCCGGTTGCCCCTCTTCCAGGCCAGCTCTCTGCTGTGGCCAGGGAGTGCAGTGGAGGATGGCCCAAGTGCTTGGGCCCTGCACCCCATGGAAGACCAGGAGAAGCACCTGGCTCCTGCCATCGGATCAGCGCGGTGCGCCGGCCGCAGCACGCCGGCCGCGGCGGCCATTGGAGGGTGAACCAACGGCAAAGGAAGACCTTTCTCTCTGTCTCTTTCTCTCACTGTCCACTCTGCCTGTCAAAAAAAAAAAAAAAAAAAAAAAAGATTGATTTATTTGAAAGGCAGAGTGACAGGGAATGAGAGACAGAGAGGGACATTTTCTAACTACTGATCACCCCTAAATAACTGCAACAGCCAAGGCTGGGTTGGGTCAGAGCCAGGAGCCAGGAATTCTATCCAGGTCTCCCACATGAGTGGGCCAGCATCCACTGCTTTTCCAGACACATAGCAGGAAGCTGGATCAGAAGCAGAGCAGCCAGGACCTGAACCAACATCCATATGAAATGCCAGTGTTACAAACAGCAGCTTAACCCACTGTGCCACAATGCTGGCCCTTCTTGTCGGCTTTTAATCTAGTTTACTAGCAATGTTGAATTCCTTCCCATGTATTTTTTTTAATAGATTTTATTTATTTATTTGAAAAGTAGAGTTACAGACAGTGAGAGGAAGAGATAGAGAGAAAGGTCTTCCATCCACTGGTTGACTCCCCAAATGGCTGCAACGGCCAGAGCTGAGCTGATCTGGAGCCAGGACCTTCTTCCAGGTCTCCCAGGTGGGTGCAGGGCCCCAAGCACTTGGGCCATCTTCTACTGCTTTCCCAGGCCATAGCAGAGAGCTGGATCGGAAGAGAAGCAGCCAGGGCTAGAACTGGTGCCCATATGGGATGCTGGTGCTGCAGTTGGAGAATTAACCTACTGTACCACAGCATTGGCCCCTTTTCTGGTGTATTTTTAAAAATTTTTTAGTTATTTTATTTACGTGAAAGGCAGAGAGTTAGGAGTCTCCCATCCGCTGGTTCACTCCCCAAATGTCCACAACTGGATCCACCCCAATGCAGGAACCAAGAACTCAGTCTAAGTCCCCATCTGGGTGGCAGGGATCCAGCTGCTTGAGCCTTCACTGCTGCATCCCAGGGGACACAACAGCAGGAAGCTGGAATTGGAGGTGGAGCCAGGACTCCAACTCAGCTCTGCCAAACAGATGAGGGTCTCTGAAGTAGCATCTTAGCTACTGTGCCAAATGCTAACCCCTGATGTGTGTTTTAGCCATTTATCACTCTTTAGTAAAATGTCTAATCAAACCTTTAGCCATTTTTGTTTAGTTTTTTTTCTGTTATTATTGAATTAAAATTCATACCTGTCTTATATTTTGCAAACTCTATCCATCTGGCATAGAGACAACAATTTTACAAATATTTTGTTTGAAAACATTTTAGGAGTGGGCATCTGGTGCAGCAGTTAGGATGCCACGTAGGATTCCCATATTCGAGTGCCTGGGTTCACGTCCAAGCTCTACTTCCAATTCCACTTCCTCTTAATGGGAAGCCTGGGAGGCAGCAGGTGATGGCTCAAGTGTTTGAACCTCTGTGACCTACTTGAGAGCCCTAGATTGAGTTTCAGGCTCCTGACCTCGGCCTGTCCTAGCCCCTGGCTGTTGCAAGTGTTCTGAGGCATGAACCAGCAAATGGGAAGTCTCCCTCTGTCTGTGTCTGTCTCTGTCTCTCTTTCAAATATAAATAAATAAATAAATGTTAAAGTTATAGATTGACATAATTATACAAGTTTATGGAGTATAGTGTAATACTTCAATACATGTATACATTGTGTATTGATCAAGTAATAAGCATATCTGTCGCCTCATTTATCATTTCTTTGTGGTAAAACATTCAAAAATTCTTTCTTCTAGGTATTTTGAGGCATATAGTACATTATTATTGACATATTCACCCTGCTGTATAGAACTCCAGACCTTACTCCTCTTATCTAACTGTGACTTTGTATTTGTTGACCAGCCTCACCCCATCCCTACTTCAACCTCACCAACCTTGTAACTTTAAATCTCTACTCTCTACTTCTATGAGACAGATGTCTTTAGATTCCACCTGTAAATGAGATCCTGTAGTATTTGTATTTCTGTACCTAGCTTATTTCACTTAAGATAAGCTACTCCAAGTCCATCCACACTGTTGCAAGTGATATATATTTTTTATATATATAATGTTTATATATATATAAATATCTTTTATCACATATATAAGTGATATATATATATATATGCTTTTATGGCTCAGTAATGACCCATTGTGTATATATACCACATTTTCCTTATTCATTCATCTGTTGATGAACACTTAGGCTGATTTCCTATATTAGTTGTTGTGAATAATGCTGCAATAAACAAGGGTATTTAGATAGCTCTTCAAGATACTAGCTTCATTTCCTTTGGGCAATACTCAGTAGGATAACTGAATCTTATGATAGTTCTATCTTTGATTTTTTAAAGATGTGTTTATTTATTTAAAAGCAGAGTTACAGAGAGGCAGAGGCAGAGAGAGAGGTCTTCCATCTGCTGATTCACTCCCCAAATGTCCACAATGGCCGGAGCTGGGCCTATCCGAAGCCAGGAGCCAGAAGCTTCTTCTGGGTCCCCACTCAGGTGTAGGGACCAAGGACTTGGGCCATCTTCTGCTGCTTTCCCAGGCCACAGCAGAAAGCTGGATTGGAAGTGGAACAGCTGGGACTTGAACCATCGCCCACATGGGATGCCGGCACTGCAGGAGGCAGTTTTACCTGCTCTGCCAAGGCACTGGCCCCTATCTTTAATTTTTTGAGGAACCTCTATACTGCTCTCCATAATAACTGCACTAATTTATATTCTCTGCGGTAGTGAATAATTGTTCCCTTTTCTACACATCTTCCCCAACACTTGGTGTTTTCTGTATTTTTGATAGAAGTCATTCTAACTGAAATGTGGTGATATCTCATTTTTTTATTTGCATTTCACTAGTGGGTAATGAAAATGAGCACTGTTTAGTACCTATTATTCACTTTTATGTCTTGTTTTGAGAAATCTTTATTCAAGTCATTTGCCCATTTTTTAAATCAGTTTTTTTGTTTTTTATTTTGTTTTTGCTGATGAGATGTTTGAATTCTTTTATATATATCCTGGACATTAACCCCTTATCAGATGTATGGGTTGCAAATATTTTTCTCATTTCAGTATGTTGTCTCTTCATTCTCTTGATTGTTTCCTTTGCTAGTCAGAAGCTTTTCAGGTTGACATAATCCAGTTTGTCTTTCTTTTGAGATCTTATAAAAAAAAATCCTTACCCAGTGCAAAGCCATGAAGCACATGAAGCATTTCACCTGTTTGCTTCTTTTAGTTTTATAGTTCAGCATCATATTTAAGTCTTTAGTCTGGTTTGAGTTGGTTCTTGTGTATAGGGAGAGATGTGGACATCCGATTTTCCCAGAGTTATGTATTGAAAAAGACTGTCCTTCCCCAAGTGTTCTTGTCACCTTTGTGAAAAATCAGTTGGCTATAGATGTGTGGATTTATTTCTGGGCCTTCCTTGCCATTGATCTAGGTGTCTGTTTTTATGTCGGTAGCATGCTGTTTTCTATACTATTGCATTACAGTGTATTTTGAGATCAGGTATTGTGATGCTTCCATCTCCCCACCCACCCCAACCCCCAGGATTACTTTAGCTATTCAGGGTCTCCTCTGATTCTGTACATATTTACGGATTTTTTTCCCTACAACTGTGAAAAAAGTAATCGGCTTAATGATAGGAATTTCACTGAATCTGCAGATTGCTGTGGGTAATTTGGACATTTTAATAATATTAATTCTTCCAGGCTATGAATATGGGATGTCTTCCCAGGTATTTGTGTCCTCTCCAGTTTCTTTCATCAGTGTTTTATAGTTTTTAGCATAGTTTGACCTCCTTGTTTAAATTATTCCTAGGAATTTCATTGTTTTGAAGCTATTGTAAAAGGTATTCCTTTCTTGATCTTTTTTAGATAGTTCACCATGGCCTATAGAAATACCCTGATTTTTTTATGCTGATTTTGTATCCTGAAATTTATGATTTCTTTAAATTTTTTTTAGATTCTTTTGGTGGGATCTTCGGGTTTTCTATAAATTAGATCATCTTGTCTGTGACATGACAATTTTATTTTTCCTTTCCAATTCGGATGTTATCTTTCCCTTGCCTAACTGTTCTCACTAAGACTTGCAGTACTATGTCAAGAGGAAGAGGTGAAAGTGGGCATCTGTGTCTTCCAGATTTCAGAGAAGAGCTTTCTGCCTCTCTCCAGTCAGCATGCTGGCAGTCATCTTGTCATACATAGCCTTGATTGTGTTGAGGTACATCCCTTCTATACCTAATTTGTTGAGGGATTTTTATCATTTTGAATGTCAAATGATTATGTGGTTGTTGTCCTTGATTCTGTTAATGTGTTTGATCACATTTATTGATTTGCATATGTTGAACCATCCTTGCATCCCTGAGATGAATCCTGCTTGATCATCATGAATGATCTTTTAAATGTGCCATTGAATTTGGTTTGCTAATATTTCTTTCAGAATTTGCACATCTGTGTTCACTAGGGACATTAGCCTATAGTTTTCTTTAAAAAAAAAAATTTATTTGTTTGTTTGAAAGAGATCTTCAGTCTACTGGTTCACTCACCAGATGGGCACAATGGCTAGCACTGAGCTAGGCCAAAGCCAGTAGCTTCTTGTAGATCTCCCACTTAGGTGGCAGGGGTCCAGGAACCTGAGCCCTGCTGCTTTTCCCAGGCCATTAGCAGGGAGCTAGATTGGAAATGGAGCAGCCGGGACTCAAACCAGCATTCACATGGGATGCTGGTGTCACAGGCAATGGCATAGCATGCTCCACAACGTCAGCCCCAAGAGCCTTCACATTTTTGAGGCATGTGTTTATTACTACAAACTTTACCCCTTAGTACAGTTTTTGCTGTGTCCCTGAGATTTTTATGTGTTGTGTTCTCATTTTAGATTATCTTGAGAAACCATTTTATTTCTTCATTAATTCCTTCAGTAACATGTTGCTTAATTTCTTTGTATTAGCAGAGTTTCCACCATTCTACCTGTTGCTGATTTCTAGTTTCATTCCATTGTGATCAGAAATTTACTTGATATGATTTTGATTTTTAAAAATTTGTTGGGACTTATTTTGTAGTCCAATTTATGATCAGGAGAATGTTCAATGTGCTGTTGAAGAATGTGTATTCTTCAGCTGTTGGCTAGAATGTTTTATAATTATCTGTTAGATCTGTTTGACCTAAAGTGCAGTTTAACTTTGATTTTCTGGCTCTATGGTCTACCCAATGCTGAAAGTGCAGTGTTCTACAGATGGGAATTTGAATTTTTTGTTATAATGTTGTTCAAATCTTCCATATATTTTTATGTGTTTGTTCGATCAGTTATTGAGAAATGAGCTATACGTGTGACTTCGGTTATTTCAGTTTCATCAGGATTTGCTATTTTGAAATAGGGTTGCAGGAAGGAGAGACATTTTAAAATGCCATATCCTTTGGATGAATTATTCCCTTTCTTATTATGTAGTAGGTCTCTCTATCTCAAACAGTATTGTCTTGACTGTTGGTTTTGTCATATGTCATTTCTTACTCTGTTGCTAGTAATTAATTTTTTTTATAAAAAATGTTTTTAAGCTTATTTTTTTAAGATTGATTTGAAAGGCAGAGTTACAGAGAGGCAGAGAGAGAGCGATCTCCCATCTCCTGGTTCACTCCCCAAATGGCCACAACAGCCGGAGCTGGGCCGATCTGAAGCCAGGAGCCAAGAGTTGCTTCCAGGTCTCCCACATGGGTATAATGGCCCAAGCACTTGGGCCATCTTCCGCTGCTCCCCCAGGTGCATTAACAGGGAGCTGAATCAGAAGTGGAGCATCCAGGACTTGAATCAAAACCTATATGGGATGCCAGCATCACATTTTAAATATTTTGGGTCCTTTCTGGAATGTAGTTAAATTATTTAGAATTAGATTAGTCTTTTCAGGGTTTACTCTAAGATTTGTTATGTTGGATTCAGAGCTCACTTTAGTGTAGAACGAATTTGGCCTCCAGTCTAATAAGGCAATAAACATCTGATTGTTCTGGCTAATTGGTCATGAATCAGGAGGTTTTCTGCTGTGAATGTGATGGCATAAGCTTCCTACTTTTGTACCTGCTTTGGTGGCTTCCTTGCCTACTCTTTTTCACTGGTTTTTCCCTCCAGCTGTGAGTGGTTTTCTTTTCTTTTTTTAAGATTGATTTACTGGGGCCGGCACTGTGGCACAGTGGGTTAGCACCCTGACCTGAAGCACCGGCATCCCACATGGGCGCTGGTTCTAGTCCCAGCTGCTCCTCTTCTGATCCAGCTCTCTGCTGTGGCCTGGGATAGCAGCAGAAGATGGCCCAAGGCCTTGGGCCCCTGAACCCGTGTGGGAGACCCGGAAGAAGCTCCTGGCTTCAGATCGGCAGAGCTTCAGTCATTGCAGCCAATCGGGGAGTGAATCATCGGTTGGAAGACCTCTCTCTCTCTCTGCTTCTCCTCTCTCTGTGTAACTCTGACTTTCAAATAAACAAACAAATCTTAGAAAAAGAAAAAAATTATTGATTGATTGATTGATTTGATAGGCAGAGATACAGAAAGAGAGAGAGAGAGAGAGATCTTCCATCCGGTGGTTGACTCTAAGTGCTGCAATGGCCAGGGTTGGATCAGGTGGAAGCCAGGAGCCAGGAGCTTCTTCTGGGCCTCCCACATGAGTGCAGGGCTCCAAGTACTTGGGCCATCTTCTACTGCTTTCTCAGACGCATCAGCAAGGAACTTGAGGGGAAGTGGAGCAACCAGGTCTCAAACCATATGGGATGCTAGTGTTTCAAGCAGTAGCTTACCTGCTCCGCCTACGCCAGGCCCAAGTGGTTTTCTTATGTGTGTGCACAATTCGCACACAGGAAACCCTGCTGCAGATCTCCAGAACGCTTTATAAGTACAGCTCTTCCTTCTCTGATATTTTATCTCACAAATTCTAGTGTCCAACTTCTCTACACATATAATTCCATTGTTTCAACTCACTGAATCTGTCAGCCTGCTGTTTTGATGTTTTGTTTTGAGGATTTTGGGGTTTTTTTCTTGTTGTTATTGATGATGATGTTATTTTTCTATGGGTTGGAAAATCTCTCAGCAGTAACCTTATTTGTTATGAGCTTACCTCCTTTGTTTCTCCATTC
Source organism: Oryctolagus cuniculus (assembly GCF_964237555.1). NCBI lineage: Eukaryota > Metazoa > Chordata > Mammalia > Lagomorpha > Leporidae > Oryctolagus > Oryctolagus cuniculus. Next base: position 140,994,906 of record NC_091432.1, read on the forward strand.
TCAAGGATCTCTGTCTGCACTACCTGTTGTCTAAAGTCTAAATAACATTTCATATATTTTTTTGGAGTTTTTTAAGGAGTAAATCAGTTTTTATTATGACCACTTATGGAAGTCCTCATGAAATCTCTTGTTTGAAACCCAAGACATATGTTTTAGAATGTAATGTTATTTAGGCTTGCAATCCAAGGAGATTACTATAGGCATAAGAAAATGGTTTTTGTTGTCACTTCCCCCAAAAAAGACACAGTGAACAAACACCCTCAGTGTTTTGCTTCTGAAACTGTACCTTCTTTCACATTCAGAAACAGCAAAACCTATGCAGATAACTCAAGTCCTAAATTGCTTCCAATTTACAGGGTATTGCTTTACAAAACCAGGACTTATCTTCATATTGGAACAAGGAGAAGATCCATGGTTGTTAGATAAAGAATTTCTAAGCAGGAGCTCCCCAGGTAAGTTACTGAATACTGTCAGAAAATTCACTCGTTCACTAGGAGGACTCACAAGACTTCGGGATATTAATGGCTCACATCAAACAGAAAGGATACAGAGCAAAATCAACCAAGCCAAAAAATGGGGTGAAGGCCAGGGAAATCAGGTACAAGCTTCTAAGAGTTCAAAGGGAGACACTTGGTTTCCCCAGCAGTGAATAGTGACATATATGCTTGTTGCCCACCCAGAGAGGCTGTGAGAGATTAGATACCAGGGTTCTCTTGTGGGCTGCTCATCTAGCATGTGCCTTCCATCTAGCATGTACCAAAATGCCACTTGGAAATACTTTATTACTGGGAAACTAAAACAGAAATTAAGAAATCAAATACATAGTAGGGCATAATAATTTGAGGGAGCTTCAAAAAGTTCATGGAAAGCAGAATTAAAAGATACATTTATTTGGTGCAAAGCTGTTTTGAGGGATTGGCATTGTGGCATAACAGGTTAAGCTGCTGCCTGTGACACCAGCATCCCGTACGGGTGCTGGTTCGAGTCCTGACTACTCAACTTCTGATTCAGTTTCCTGCTAATATGCGGAAGATGGCCCAAGTACTTGGGCTTCTGCACACATGTGGAAGATCCAGAAGAAGCTCCTGGCTTTGGCCTGACCCAGCCCTGGCCATTGTGGCCATTTGGTGAGTGAGCCAGCAGATGGAAGACTTCTCTTTTTGTCTCTCCTTCTCAAATAAATAATTAATTTTTAAAAAAAGTTAAAACTATAAAACTCTTAGACTAAAACAGGCAGATAAATCTTCATGACCTTGAACAAAACTTAAAATAGATAAAATGGATTTTATCAAAGTTTAAAAAATAAATTTGAAGTCCATGCTGGTTTTTTTTAGAATGCACATTTTTCCATGAACTTTTTGGCAAGCCCCCTCACCTGTGTCCATTCATGAGAACTGTTAAGCATTACATAGTACTTTTAATTTTCTCATTTTTAGAAGACTTTCAACCTGATGAATTGTCAGAGAAGAGCCCAGAAAACCAAGACAAATATTTGTGGCCACTTTTATTCACCAACAAATCCTTGACTACAAGTCAAGAAATTTCATGTAATCTGGACATGAACCATTTTACTGCAAGGATGACTCCCTGTAAATGTGGTGCTGCAGGGGCTACTTACCTGGGTGCCAGCCCACTGTCCCCACAAAGCCTCTGCTCAAGAGAAGAGGCTCATGAGCTTAACTTATGTGAGAAATGGCTTCTCAATATTAAGAACTGCAGAACTAATACTTGCGGGAAAGGTTTTGTTTATAATAAAAATATAAAAGCCCTTAGTCTTAAAGAACAAGTTATCCAGCATCAGAAAATTCAGAACTTGGGACAAGCTTTTAAATATAATGAAAGCGGAAAAGATTTCTTTGGAAAAACTGTCCTCATTACATCTCAAAGTGCCCACCGAAAAGTGAAATCTTATAAATTGAATAAACCTGGGGAAAACCAATGTGCTAAATCAACCTTTATTGTCTCTCAGAGTATTCATCCAGAGAAGAGTCACTGTGAATTTAATGAAAATGGAAATAGTTTCAATAGGACCACTCAAAAAACTGACACAAAAGGGAAATCTACCAGCCAAAAGTCACACATTGGAGATCATGAGAGAATTCATACAGAGGTGAAACACGGTGCATATGGGAAAAAGCTTAACCATAATTCTGCACTCCTGCTCTGTCAGGGAACTCACACATCAGATCAATCCTCTGATGATAGCACACGTACAGAGACATCCACCTATCAGCCCACTTTCAGTGTACATCAGAGAACTAACGTAAGAGCAAAACCCAATGAATGTAATGAATATGGAAACTGCTGCTCTTTGAATTCCTGCGTAATTCATACTCAGAAAAGTCCCCCAGGAGAGAAACCTTACGAATGTCATGAATGTGGGAAAGCTTTCAGTGAGAAGTCGCGCCTAAGGAAGCATCAGAGAACCCACACAGGGGAGAAGCCGTATAAATGTGAAGGATGTGAGAAAGCTTTCAGTGCCAAGTCGGGCCTACGGATACATCAGAGAACTCACACAGGGGAGAAACCCTTTGAATGTAATGACTGTGGGAAGTCCTTCAACTATAAGTCAATACTTATAGTACATCAGAGAACTCACACAGGGGAGAAACCCTTTGAATGTAACGACTGTGGGAAGTCTTTCAGCCACATGTCAGGCCTAAGGAATCATCGAAGGACTCACACAGGGGAAAGACCATATAAATGTGATGAGTGTGGGAAAGCTTTCAAACTGAAGTCAGGCCTAAGAAAACACCATAGAACACATACAGGGGAGAAGCCCTATAAGTGTAGCCAGTGTGGAAAAGCTTTTGGTCAGAAATCACAACTCAGAGGACATCATAGAATTCACACTGGGGAAAAACCCTATAAATGTAATCATTGTGGGGAAGCTTTCAGTCAGAAATCAAACCTCAGAGTGCATCACAGAACTCATACTGGGGAGAAACCCTATAAGTGTGATGAGTGTGGAAAAACTTTCAGACAGAAATCAAACCTCAGAGGACATCAGAGAACTCACACAGGGGAAAAACCCTACGAATGTAGTGACTGTGGGAAAGCTTTCAGTGAGAAGTCAGTCCTAAGAAAACATCAGAGAACTCACACAGGGGAGAAACCTTACCATTGTAATCAGTGTGGGGAAGCTTTTAGTCAGAAATCAAATCTCAGAGTCCATCAGAGAACTCACACAGGGGAGAAACCTTATAAATGTGATAAATGTGTAAAAACTTTCAGCCAGAAATCAAGCCTTAGAGAACATCAGAAGTCCCACACAGAGAATTAACTGTATGAATGTAAAGAGTATGGGGAAGCTCTAGCAATGGATATCAAGCCTTTCGATATGTAAAAGAGCACACAGGAGAACTCCTAAGAATATATTAAACAATAAAATCCCTCTGCAAATATCAAACATCAGAGAACTTAAACAAAAAAAGAAATTCTTGAAATACATCTTCTATTGCCAGTGTTTCAGCCAGAGTGCAAGTCTCATTGGATATCAGAGAATTCAACCAGGAAACACCAGAAAGTAAGGAATGTAGGAAATATTCTGGAGGCCAGCGCCATGGCTCACTTGGTTAATCCTCCGCCTGTGGTGCCATCATCCCATATGGGCGCCGGTTTCTAGTCCCGGCTGCCCCTCTTCCAGTGCAGCTCTCTGCTGTGGCCCAGGAGGGCAGTGGAGGATGGCCCAAGTGCTTGGGCCCTGCACCCCATGGGAGACCAGGAGAAGCACCTGGCTCCTGCCTTCAGATCAGCATAGCTCCGGCTGTAGCGACTATTTAAGGGGTGAACCAATGGAAGGAAGACCTTTCTATGTCTCTCTCTCTCTCTCACTGTCTAACTCTATCTGTCAAGTAAATTTTTAAAAAAGGAAATATTCTGAATTGAATCCTCAGGAGATGCTTTTGGGAAGGCTCTGAGAAAGTAATAAAAATGTGAAACTTTTATGTAAGGAATCAAAACATTATCAGGGAAATGGCACAAGAAAACATAAAATGTGTTACAACTTTAGCCACAGAGCAGCTTTCTCTATGTAGCATAAAATTCATAGAGGGCAGAGACTTCATTGTATATCAGGACAGAAAATAAATGAAGGTTGGCCGGCACCGCAGCTCACTAGGCCAATCCTCCGCCTGCAGCACCGGCACCCCAGGGTTCTAGTCCCGGTTGCTCCTCTTCCAGTCCAGCTCTCTGCTGTGGCCCAGGAAGGCAGTGGAGAATGGCCCAAGTGCTTGGGCCCCTGTACCCACATGGGAGACCAGGAGGAAGCGCCTGGCTCCTGGCTTCAGACAGCGTGCCGGCCGTAGCGGCCATTTCGGGGGTGAACCAATGGAAGGAAGACTTTTGTCTCTCTCTCTCTCACTGTCTAACTCTGCCTGTCCAAAAAAAAAAAAAAAAAAAGATAAAGGAGGTAGACAATCCTACCATAAGTTAACTCATAGCTTGGCTTGCAAGTGGTAGTCCCCATTTGTCATAAAATGACTATAAAAATATTTACCAATCACCATTTCCTTTTCTACCCCATGCAACATCTAGTCTAAATCTCTTAACCACACTGTCATCCAAATGGGGTCATATTGTTACCCTCTAGTGAAATATGGAGATTAATTTCAGATAATTGTCATATATCCTTCAAATTTTCAGTCTTTTCACCTGTCCCTCAAGTATTTGAGATTACTTCCAGGAATTACTTCCAATGAAGATGGAAGAAAATATGATAAAGAAACAGGATCAAATAATGAGTCTGGAATGGAATTTTCTATTTCCATATACACAGTTGGATTTTTTGTGGCAAGGAAATAAACTTGTTCTCTGCTGAACTTCAGCAGGTTTGGGTATTCTTGATACATAAAGTCACCAAGCTTTACTTAGTAAAACCTATGAATATGAATTCTGTGGCTATCTAAACCCAGTCTGTATCACAAAAGTCACACCAAAACCTTTGATAACACCCTGAAAGGCCATAGCTTTCATCCACAGCTCTTATCAGTCAGGTAAATATTACCAGAAGAAATTCAGTATTTTAATGCAAGGAGGAAGTCCCTTATAAAAAACTCATTAAATATCTGATGGCTGAGTTTTGAATGTGTGAACGTTTCAACAGATCATCGTACTTTATCTCTCAAAGATAAAGGGAAAATACCAATTTGAAAAAGGTAAGTAATCACCTTTAGATATTTTATATAAAATGTCATTTCATATTTAATATGAAAACATTTAATGAAATATTTGATTCATAGTCACTAGAATAAAATACTTGAATAAATTACATAAACTAGACAACAACATTGGATGTATGTGAATGTTTTCTAAATTGCCTGTCGTATGGATATTTGCATGCCACTTACCAGACATTCTACACGTGTATTTGACCTCAATATCACTGTAATAGATGATACTATTCTGACATCAGCTGCATTTTGCCACATGTATACTAATAACAAATAAACCTTTTACAGGAAATATCAAAGTTCAGAGTGCCATACCACATTCCCTTTCTCCAGGTACCTTCTGACATGTGTATATAGGAAAGGTATTTTTCATTGAACTGCTCCTTTTCAAAGAAGCCAGTGTTTCTGTAGACTTGTGTGTTATCTTAAGGTCATCAGTACATGTAAAACAGACATATATGATGTCTTCAACATCACTGATTCTTTCCTCAGAAATGTTGAGGAAATATTGAGTATACTAATGACCACTTGGAAGGCATTATTCATTTACGCTACTATCATTTTTATTCCTAGCGTTTTAATTCCATTATAGTTCCCAACTCTGACCTTGTATGTTCCCTTTCTTGTTAGTCATTTTCTTCAGCATTTGGCATTCTCTGTCTCACTTAGGTAACTGCTTTGGTCCTTGTGGCTTGCAGCCACCAAGCTCCTCAGATTTTGGGTTATTGTTTTGCCCTGTGAATACTAACATATCATGTATTCAAGAAAAACTGTGGAAGTCTACCCAGCTGGTTTCTTATTTTAGGGATGGGGCAATGCTTTTTATTGCTGTCTTATCTCTGAGCTGTAACTGAAAGTTGTCGGTTGATTTTTAACAAATGTTCCAGGGTAATTTGATGGAGAAAAGATTATTATTTTTAATATGGCACTAAAATTACTGAATATTCATTTTTTAAGATTTATTTTTTTTATTTTTTTTTTTTTTTTGACAGGCAGAGTGGACAGTGAGAGAGAGACAGAGAGAAAGGTCTTCCTTTGCCGTTGGTTCACCCTCCAATGGCCGCCGCGGCCGGCGCGCTGCGGCCGGCGCACCGCACTGATCCGATGGCAGGAGCCAGGAGCCAGGTGCTTTTCCTGGTCTCCCATGGGGTGCAGGGCCCAAGCACCTGGGCCATCCTCCACTGCACTCCCTGGCCACAGCAGAGGGCTGGCCTGGAAGAGGGGCAACCGGGACAGAATCCGGCGCCCCGACCGGGACTAGAACCCGGTGTGCCGGCGCCGCTAGGCGGAGGATTAGCCTAGTGAGCCGCGGCGCCGGCCTTAAGATTTATTCTTTTTTTAAAAGATGTATTTTATTTATTTGAGGGACAGTTTCAGACAGAGGGAGAGACAGAGAGAAAAGTCTTCCATCCTCTGGTTCACTCCCCTAATGGCTGTAATGATTGGAGCTGAGCTAATCTGAAGTCAGAAGCCAGGAGCTTCTTTGGGTCTCCCATGTGGGTGCAGGGGCCCAACCACTTGGGCCATCTTCCACTGCTTTCCCAGGCCATAGCAAAGAGCTGGATCAGAAGTGGAGCAGCTGAGACTTCAACCAGTGCCCATAGCAGATGCCAGTGCTGCAGGCAGAGGCTTAACCCACTACACCACAGTGACAGCCCTATTTATTTATTTGAAAATCAGAGTTACAGCGGGGAAGGGGTGGAGACAGATCTTCCATCTGCTGGCTCACTTCCCAGATGGCTGCAGCAGCCAGGGCTGGACCAGACCAAAACCAGAAGCCAGGATCTTCATCTGCGTCTCCCACTTGGGTGGCAGGGGCCCATGCACTTCTGCCATCTTCCACTGCTTTTCACAGGCATTATCAGGGGACTGGATTAGAAGTGAAACAGCTGGAACACAAACCACACCCATATGGGGTGCCAACCTCGAATGTAGTGGCTCAACCTGCTATGCCACAATACCAACCCCATATGAACAAAATAGCTAAAACTGAAAACTAAAGACACAAATTATACTCTGAGATATGAAGAGCTCTTTAAGATAGAACACAGAGTTTGAAACATTAAAGCAAAAAAATAAATTGGGATTAAGATTTAAAGCCTCTACTTTTATGAGAGCTTATGAAAATTAAAAATAGATTTGAAGAAAATCTGGGTGCATCTTACAAAGGGTTTGCATCTTCAATTTGTAAGGAATGTTAAACAACTTTGTTAAAGTGTGGGAAAACAGAAAACATAAATGCAGATGTTTCACAAAAGAAACTATATAGAAAAGATGTTCAAAGCTTTAGTAAGCAAGGAAATCCAAATTAAAGCTGTAATGTGATAGTATTATAAATCAATTTGACAGTTCCTTTTAAGGTAATGATACCTTCAAACAGCACTTCAGTTCTAGGTGTTTATGCCATAGAAACAGAGAACTGTACAAAAATGTTCATATAATCTTTATATGTAACCCCAAATTATAAAGAATCCAGTGGTATTACCTTACAGTGGAATACCACTTGGTAATAAAAGAAATTATTAATGCATATAACAACATTGGTAAATCTCAATAAAATTATGCCAATCCAATCATAAGAGAATAGAGCTGTATTCTGTTTATATGAAGTTCTAGGAAAAAAATGGTAATTCAAAAAATAATGGCAAAAAATGCACCAAAATAATTTATCTTTTAATTCCATCTTTCCGTGAGCTTTTTTTTTTTTTTAAGATTTATTATTTATTTATTTGAAAGTCAGAGTTACACAGAGAGATGAGAGGCAGAGAGAGACAGGTCTTCCATCCGCTGGTTCACTCCCCATATGGTCACAACAGCCAGAGCTGCGCCAATCCAAAACCAGGAGTCAGTCACAACAGCCAGAGCTGTGGCGATCTGAAGCCAGGAGCCAGGAGCATATTCCAGGTCTCCTATGTGGGTGCAGGGGCCCAAGGACTTGGGCCATCTTCTGCTACTTTCTCAGGCATATTAGCAGAGAGCTAGATAGGAAGTAGAGCAGCTGGGGTCTGAACTGGTGCCCATATACGATGCTGGTACTGCAGACAGTGGCTTACCCTGCTGTGCCACGGCACCAGCCCCTCCATGAACTTTTTGAAGCACCCTCATATCTAAGCCACAGGAATAGAAAGCAAACCACTGGTTGCTTAGGGGAGGAAGTAAGATTCGCTGAGTAGAATGAGAGAAGAGACTATTTTAATGTGATAAACTATTCTATATCTCAATTTTGGTAGTGTTTATAAAGCTGTAGAAATTTTCAAGACTCATCAAGATGTATTGAGCCTATGTCTCCCTTATACTATATAAATTAAACATCAGTACAACTGATTTTTTTTTTTTTTTTTTTTTTTTTTATTTTTGATAGGCAGAGTGGACAGTGAGAGAGAGAGAGACAGAGAGAAAGGTCTTCCTTTGCCGTTGGTTCACCCTCCAATGGCCGCCGCTGCAGCCGGCGCACCGCGCTGATCCGATGGCAGGAGCCAGGATCCAGGTGCTTTTCCTGGTCTCCCATGGGGTGCAGGGCCCAAGCACCTGGGCCATCCTCCACTGCACTCCCTGGCCAGAGCAGAGAGCTGGCCTGGAAGAGGGGCAACCGGGACAGAATCCGGCGCCCCGACCGGGACTAGAACCCGGTATGCCGGCGCCGCAAGGTGGAGGATTAGCCTATTGAGCCACGGCGCCGGCTCAGTACAACTGATTTTTAAAATCATAAAAGTGAATCTGGGATCTTTAGTGCTTTAGGGGATCTAGCAGATTCCGAATCTACCAAATGGCTTATCATCTTCACTATTTAGGTATCTCTTCCCTCCCTCCCCTCTTCCCTGCCCAATGTGCCTGAGTGAGCGACCTTGGGCAGGTCAGTTCTCCTTCATGTGCCTTAGTTTCTTTATTGGTTGGGAAAGTTTTCACCTTTTTTTATTTTTTTAAAGATTTATTTACTTATTTGAAAGTCAGAGTTACACAAAGAGAGGAGAGACAGAGAGAAAGACAGGTCTTCCATCTGATGGTTCACTCTCCAAATGGCCACAATGGCCAGAGCTGCGCCAATCCAAAGCCAGGAGCCAGGAGCTTCTTCCGGGTCTCCCACGTGGGTGCAGGGGCCCAAGGACTTGGGCCATCCTCCACTGCTTTTCCAAGCCATAGCAGAGTGCTGGTTTGGAAGTGGAGCATCTGGGTCTTGAACTGGCACCCATATGGGATGCCAGTTCTTCAGGCCAGGGTGTTAACTCGCTGTGCCACAGCGCCGGTTCCCACCTTTTTTTTTTTTTTTTTTTTTTTTTGACAGGCAGAGTGGACAGTGAGAGAGAGAGACAGAAAGGTCTTCCTTTTGCCGTTGGTTCACCCTCCAATGGCCGCCGCGGCCGGCGCACTGCGGCCGGCACACCGCGCTGATCCAATGGCAGGAGCCAGGAGCCAGGTGCTTTTCCTGGTCTCCCATGGGGTGCAGGGCCCAAGCACCTGGGCCATCCTCCACTGCACTCCCTGGCCACAGCAGAGAGCTGGCCTGGAAGAGGGGCAACCGGGACAGAATCCGGCGCCCCAACCGGGACTAGAACCCGGTGTGCTGGCGCCGCTAGGCGGAGGATTAGCCTAGTGAGCCGCGGCGCCGGCCCACCTTTTATTTCTTTAAATAAGCTTTTGTCCTTTTCTCTCTCCTCATTCTATAATTTCCATAATGTATATATTGATATGCTTAGTGGTGTAAAAATCTTTTAGAATATTTTGGTTTTTACTTTTTTTCTTTCATTCTTTTTTCCTTTTCTCTCCCTCTTCCTCTGAATGCATACTTTCAAAAGATTTGCCTTCAAGTTCACAATTTCTTTTTTCTGCTTAATTGAGTCTGCTGTTGAGGCTCCCCAGTGCATGTTCACTGTATTCCTCCACTCCAGTATTTCTGTTTGGATCTGTTTTTAGTTTCTAACTTTGTTGAATTTTTCATTTTATTCATGAACTGTTTCCCTGATTTTGTTCAATTGCCCATCTACATTCTCTTGTATACCACAGAGCTTCCTTAAGACAATGATTAGTTTCTTTTCAGATAATTTGTAGATCTCTATTTCTTTGAGGACTGTTACTGATGTCCTGTTTTCTTATTGGTGTTTTGTTTTGTTTTATGCTTCCATGTCCTTGTCTCGATGTTCTCACATCTGATCAAGCAGCCACCATTTCCTCACGTTACAGATTAACTTCCATAGGGGAAGATTTTCACCTGCAAGTGACTCCGAGGGTGATTTTGGGGTTGAACATGGCAGGTGTGTTTCTGGGTTGGTGCAGTGAAGTGGTCTCCCTACAACTCCATCAGATGAGGTCAAGAGCAGGGAAGACTGCAGGGAGCCTGGTGTTTTAGGCTCAGAAGTTTGTGATGAAGGCAGCAGCAGCATGAGCTGTTGGATCCTTGGTGGAAGAACTATTGGAATCCTCCTGTATTCATTTTTCCCTTGCTAGGGAGCCTTACCTAAGAGGTGCTAAGGTCTTGGTGCCAAGTCTGATATATCCTAGAGGTAGTCCTGGGTTTTTGGACTCTAGGATGTGTGCCATTTAAAGCAGAGTCCAGGCGTGGACTCAGAAGCCTGAGGAATTACTGTAGCATCTGGGACCCACGATAATGGTACAGTCACCAAGGCACGGATTTGATGCAGATTGCCCACAGAGTCAGGATCTGACCTCTACAGTGTCCCCTAGGAGCTTGGGCCCAAGAAGAAGAGGGGTTACTGTGACTTTGACCCTGGAGGGCAGAATGTAGCAGCAGCCTGGCCCAGGAGTAAAGAAGTACCCTGGAAGGTTGGGACCCAGGCACAGCAGCCGTACACATTACAGGAATATAAAGGCTCAGTGGCAACTCAGGCTCCAAGGGACAAGGCACTGCTCACTGGTGATCCAAACACTGGGGTAGTGGGACACAGAACACTGCGGTAACCCAGGCTCTTAAAGACTGAAGCAGCAGCATGGAGCAAGGAATGGCAGGGTGCAACTATGGCTTGTTATGCCCGCAGTCCGTGGTCCCCCGAAAATCACACCACCAGACACCGAAGTTGAAGCCAATTAGCAGGGTCGTTTTTATTACGAGTTCGAACCTGGCCTCTCAGTGCCTCCAGGAGAGGACACCCCCGAGAAGCCCCAAGCCCAATTCTTACAGAGCTTTTATTATCATGAACAAGCAGGCTTTAGGGGAATGCTATAGATCAAGTTGACACTTCTGATAAGTCCCAACATTGACACCTGCCGCGGACTCCAGGGTAGGGGCTGATTATCTCAAGCTTTATACCTCCCTTTTACATTCCTGGACCTGGGTCAGGGTTGGGTCACATTTGGCCAGGTGGAGGGAAGGGGGAGTGTAATCAACTTAATGTAGTTACTGGATTACTTAGCTCAACATCTAACATAATACATATATAAAGTCAAAGACACTTAGCATTGCTTATTATTACTACTAGTTGCCTAATAAGCTAATGCGATTACACTTTAGGTTACATTAAAATAATGATAATATTTTCTAGCACTATTATAATGGATAATAAGGGCATAGTAAAAGCTGGTTGTGCAGGTGTCTTCTCAAGCTCAGGACCTAGGAGATGGGATGCAACATCCCATCCATCCACTGGTTCACTCCCCAGATGGCCACAATGGATGATCCTGGGGAAGGCAGGACACCGCAGCAGTTTGGCCTTGAGTAGCAAAGGGCAGCACAGTGGTGACTTCACACCCTGGGAGGCAGATGTCACAGTGATGCCTCTGATATTCAGGGAAAGAGGTACCTCAACAACTTCCCAGGGAGGCATCTCACAGTGCAGTTACAGGTCTGGTTCCTGGAAGCAGGACACTATACCAGTTCAACCCCAGGAGGCATGACTGCACAGTTCAGCTGAGGCTGCAGTTGGAGTTATTCTGTTATTCTGGCCCCTGGAGGTACGGCTGCACAGCTTAGACACATCTCTCTTTCCCATAGGCAGGGTGCTAAGTCATCCCAGGCCACAAGGGTGCACCATTAGCTAGGATCTGGGGACATGAAATAGCTCTGTTGTAGCTTGGCAACTTGGTTCGGAGAGGATTTGTTGCTGAGTAGCCTTGGCCCCAGGTGGTAGCTTGTAACAGCAGCAACAAGGCTCCAGGGGTAGAGGGCTACAATGGCTTCTTAGTCCCCAGAAGTAGTGCAAAGAGCTAAATGGTTCCAGTTCCAAGATGGTGTAGCACCATGGCACCTCAGCCATGGAGATGAATACAATATTAGTTTCTTCTATGGGAAGAGCAAGAGCACAGCTGTGTGGACTACAGGTCATTCCCAAAGCAGGGCACGGTATCAGTGAGGACTTAAGGTAACTAGTAGAGATGAGGGTTGCTGGGGTTCTCCAGCTTACATTTTCCTGTAACAGGAGAGTCTGTCCTGGCTCTGAGATTGTAGAAATTCTACTTGGTGTGACTGTAGTCATTTTTTAAGGATTTTTTTAAAGATTTATTATTTATTTGAAAGTCAGTGTTACAGAAAGAGGTCAGTCTTCCATCCACTGGTTAACTCCCCAAATGGCCACAATGACTAGGGCTGGGCCAGGCTGAAACCAGCAGCCAGAAGCTTCTTCCAGGTCTCCCATGTGGGTACAAGGGCTATTTTCCACTGCTGTCCTAGGCACATTAGCAAGGAGCTGGATTAGAAGTGGAACAGCCAGGACTCAAGCCTTTGTCTCAGTGATTTCCATTTTCCTGTTTCCAATTCAGTGAAAATTCTGCCTGCTCAAATCTGCACTTGAATAATTCTAGAAAAAATTTCATTTCACTTACTATACTATTTAGCTACCAAATTTGTTTCCCAGGGCTGGTGCTGTGGTGTAGCGGGTAAAGCCACTGCCTGCACTGCCAGCATCCCCTATGGGCTCCAGTTCAAGTCCCGGCTGCTCCTCTTCCAATCTAGCTCTCTGCTATGGCCTGGGAAAGCAGTGGAAGATGGCCCAGGTCCTTGGGCCACCCACGTGGAAGACCCAGAAGAAGCTCCTGGCTCCTGGCTCCTGGCTTCAGATTGGCTCAGCTCTGGCCTTACAGCCATCTGGGGAGTGAACCAGCAGATGGAAGACCTCTCTCTCTGTCTCTGCCTCTCAACTAAATAAATAAATATTTAAAAAAATGTATTTCCCTTTTCATGTATTTTTTGCACTGAAACAAACATCTTTTAATTCCATTTTCTATGAACTTTTTGAAGTACCCTTGTATTTAAATAAGAAAACTATGTACCTATTAAAATAATAAAAATGCAAATGTTATATTTGAAAATGCTAATATATTGGCTTAAATTTTTTGATTTAAAAATTATAAATGAGTACAGATTCAGAAAAAAAAGTTGAGGTTTTATGCCAGACTATAGACTAAAATACAAACCTGAAAAGAAGGCATCCTATAGGAAATTTATACTCAAAATGCAGATGTGCTTTTCTTTTAAAATCTTTGTTATATTCAGATCCCGTCAGCATTGTCTGAACAGCCTTCTTGTGGGAAAAGATGGAAATGGATCATTGCCTGTTGGGACATTGCTCATCATTCTGTAAAATCAAAATATTTTCCACTAGTACTGGCATGTTTTGCTTACTAGAAAATAAAATCACAATATATGGATGGTAAACATTCTCATATATGTTTACTTGTTAACTACTTCTGAGAATCAATCCTACTTTGGTAAATTGAATACTTCAGTTCACTGTAAGACTTTAGCAAAACGGAAGACTATCTGCAATTTATTTTTATGTGAGGAAAGTATTAGATAAATGTGGAAAGAAATTTAAGCTTGAAGTTATTTAGAAGTGATATATGACTTTTAACAAGTAGTCTTATCAATGTAGAGTTAAAGAAAAGTCAGGTATATATATCATATTACATTAGTGAAAATTTTCTTTAAAAAATGTCCATGCTGATTTAGTCTTCCTTTCCCAATTATAAATAGATGTCTCTATAACACTTTAGGAGTTTAAACAACCAGCTTTTACAAAGCTCTCCCTTGGGTATGGCAGCCTCAAATAAATAAATAAATCTTTTAAAAAAAAAAAAGTTACTAGGGTATGGGCAGGACTTTGTAGTATAAAATACTGGGTGGTTTCCAAGGTGTTTTTCCAAGGATGCTACATTCCTCATTCTTTTCCAAAGAAACTTTAGTTTCTCTCTCTCTCTCTCTCTCTCTCTCTCTCTCTCTCTCTCTCTCTCTCCCCTGTAGATGGAAATAAGGGCTGGTGTTGCAGCATAGTGGATAAACCTTGGGCCTCTGCACCCCTATGGGGGACTCCGAAGAAGCTCCAGGCTCCTGCTTTCGGATCAGCTCAGCTCTGGCCATTGCAGCCATTTAGGGAGTGAAACCAGTGGATGGAAGACCTCTCTCTCTCTCTCTCTCTCTCTCTCTCTCTCTCTCTGCTTCTGCCTCTGCCTCTCCGTGGCTCTGCCTTCCAAATAAATAAATAAATAAATAAATCCTTTTTAAATTTTTTTTTTAAAATAAAGGGCTTAGACTTTCAGTTTTATCGTGGAGATGTAGAGAACTGAGAATGTCGTTCCCACACTTAGAAGAAACAAGCACCTGGAGAGAGAAAGAGAACTTGAGCATTTGCTTACCTATGGCAGTTGCTACCAGGATGACATTTAAACCTGCGAGATGCAATACTGAAAACTAAGCAGGGGCTACTCTGAGACTGGAAGCACAGACGTGGGGAGTAAGGGTTGCCCCTTCTGTCAGGTTTTCTTACCAGGTACCAAAAGAGACTATTAGCATCTTTAGAAACCTTCCCTCAGGTGCAAGTGTCATTGTCAAGCCTGTATCCAGACCAGCTCCTCTAACTGCCCTGGGAAACAGAAGTCAAAATATTCAGGAGGAAGTGTAAGAAAGCTGCAGCGTTAGGGCTCTGGTGGGGCTGACTGCAGCTGACTTAGTACAGGGAACAACGAAACAACAAAGCTTTCCTCCCAGTGAAGAAGCAGAAATATGTGCCCAGGCTGAGCACTGTAGTTAGAGGAGAGGAAAAGCAATCGTGAACACCACACACCTGAGACCCAAGTTCACAGTGCATGCCAGAAGGAGGCTTACTCTGAACATCAAAGAACACCCACATCCCCATACTCACAGTCCTGACAAGGATCCCATTGAAACCACAGTGGAAGGGCTGGCATTGTGGCACACTGACGCTGCCACCTGTGATGCCGACATCCCAAGTGAGCTCTGGTTCAAGTCCTGGCTGCTCTACTTCTGATCCAGCTCCCTGCTAACATGCCTGGGAAAGCAGTAGAAGATGGCCCAAGTACTTGGGCCCCTGCCACCCATGTGGAGACCCTTGATGCAGTCCTAGGCTCCTGGCTTCTACCTGGTACAGCCCCAGCTATTGTGGCCATTTGGGGAGTGAACCAGTGGATGGATGATCCTGTCTGTCTCTCCAGCTCTCTGTAATTCTACCCTTCAAATAAATAAGCATTTTTTTAAAGATTTATTTCTTTACTTGAAAATCAGAGTTACACAAAGAGAGGAAAGGCAGAGAGAAAGAGAGAGAGAGTCTTCCATCTGCTGGTTCACTCCCCAGGTGGCCGCAACAGCTGGAGCTGAGCTTCTCCGAAGCCAGGAGCCAAGAGCTTCTTCCAGGTCTCCCACACGGGTGCAGGGGCCCAAGACTTGGGCCGTCTTCTACTGCTTTCCCAAGCCATAGCAGAGAGCTGGATCGGAAGTGGAGCAGCCGGGACTCAAACCGGCTAAGAATTAAAAAATAAAATAAAATTACAGTGGATATGAATAGAAGAGCAATTGTAAGATGTAGATTCTGCCAGGGGGAAGGAAAGGAAGCCTAGAGGCCAACTGAGGACAAATACCAAGCAATTCTGGCAACTTATCCCTCATCCTAACCACAAATCATTGCTCACTTTGGCAGCACATAATACTAAAATTGAAAAGATACAGAGATTAGCATGGCCCTGGAGCAAGGATGACACACAAATTTGTGAAGCTTTCCATATTTAAAAAATAAAAATAAATAAATAAAAAACAAAACTATAGGCAACCACTAAAAAGTGTAAAACCAATAATTAGATAAAATAGAATAATAATGGTTCAGCTAAAAACAATGAAGATTGTTAGGACCTATTAGGCCAATAGAACCCATTATGTCACCAAGGTCTAAAACCCCCAAACCCGATAAAGCTGGGTACATATATAAAGGTTAATAGCAGGTCTGTTGATTGGGAAAGCCCCTCACCTGGACAGTCCAAATTGCTGTGACAAGACATATAAATACAGAACTTTACCAACTGGCCCTTCTGCAGCAGGACCCCTCCCAGAAAACTATGTAAATAGGCTCCTGCCCATTGCAGAGGCAGAGTGGGGGTGGCCTCAACATTCATTTCAGCCTCCCTGCCCACTCTCAGCCTACAATCTTATCCCAAACCCCCTCAATGCAGTCCTTTCTACAATAAAAAGTCTTCTGCTTTAACCCGTGGTCTCTGTGTCTCTTCAAGCCCTAAAACCCTACAATCTAACAGGTAAAAAAGGAAAGGAAAAGACAAAGAATAAATAGGAAATAGCAAGATGACATATTTTACTTCAAGGATATTAATCAATACAAATGTGAATATTCTAAATATATTTGGGAAAAGGCAATTATATTAAATTTGAAAAAAAAAAAAAACACTGTGTTCTAAATGAAACCCACTTGAAATATAAAGCCTTAGCTAGGTTAAAGTAAAAGAATGGAGAAAATAAGCCACAAGATACCAACAAAAGAAAAGTTAGAATAGGGGCTGGTGCTGTGGTGTAGCAGGTAAAGCTGCCGCCTGCAGTGCCAGCATCCCATATGGGCGCTGGTTCGAGTCACGGCTCCTCCACTTCCGATCCAGCTCTCTGCTATGGCCTGGGAAAGCAGTAGAAGATGACCCAAGTGCTTGGGCCCCTGGACCCGTATGGGAGACCTGGAGGAAGCTCCTGGCTTCTGGCTTCAGATCAGCTCAGCACCAGCCATTGCAGCCAATTAGGGAGTGAACCAGCAGATGGAAGATGAAAGACACACTCTCTCTCTCTCTCTTCTCCACTGTGTAACTCTGACTTCAAATAAATAAATAAACCTAAGAAAAAAAAAGCTAGAATAGACATTTATTTCAAGCCAAAGATGACTTCAGACAAGGGAATATTGTTGGGTATAAAAAGGGATATTACATAATGATAAGGTAGTTAACTATCCAAGAAAATGCCCCAATCCAAAAATGTACACAAGGGTACTTCAGAAAGATTTATGGGGAAATGGGATTAAAAGGTAAATTTAGTTGCGAGCAAAAACCTTGAAATCCATACATAGCTTTTTTTCACAATACCCATTTTCAAGGAATTTCTTGAAGATCCCTCCCATGCATCTAGCCAAAGAATTTCCTACATAATATGCCATAAATGAGTAGATCCGAAAGTAGTAATAGATAAACCCACAACTACAGTAATTGAAAGGACTAGTTGACAGAAAATTAATAAGAATATATAGAACTTGCACTCTGATATCATAAAATTAAAACCAAAAATTGTGAAACTGTTAAAAAAAATGGGAAGGATTACAATTAGAATATCTCTAGTAAGTCTTACTTATCAGACTTACCAGTCTAATAAGAAATATAAAAAGGTGACACAAATGACCAATTTCAAAAATGAAAGAGGGACCACCACTGCTAACCTCAAAACATTAAAAGAAGAATAAACACTGACAACTCCATACCCATAAAGTTAACAGCTTAGATAAAATGAACCAAGTCCTTGAAAATGGATGGACTACCAAAACGTTTTGAAGAAATGAATAACCCAAATAGTCCTATACTCATACTGTTAACAAAATTAAATTTGCAGTAAAAAACCTTACAAAAGGAAAAAACTTCCAGACCCAGGTAGTTTTACTGGTAAATTTTTCCAGACATTTAATGAAGGTGTAATACCAACCCAATACATCTGATTTATTCATTGAGTCAACATTACCCTGTACCAAAAGCAGTCAAAAACAGTTATGGAAAACTGTAAACCAATATCTACCAAAAATATACATGCAAAAATCTTCAATAATATATTAGAAAATCTGATTCCACTTGCACCGTACTCAGCTTCTCATTTGTAAACTCTTCAGTATATTTTCTGTATGCTGCATTTTTAGGCATTTGTTCAAGAACATCAAGAACCTTCCTGTTTAGTATTCTTAGCCTCACATGTGGACTAAAACATACAGCCAACCCCAAAAGGTCACTGGCCTCCTTCAGCAAACCCACCATGACTGCCTCAAACAGATATTTTTATGCCCAAGTTCACAGCATCATTATTCACAATAGCCAAAGGTAGAAACAACCCAAATACCTGTTGACAGGTGAGGGGGTTAAACAAATTGTTTTATACATAACATATATAATTGTATATATAATTATGTATATATAACTATATAATTATGCATATATAATTATTTATATATAATAGTTATAATGGAATATTATTCAGACTTGAAACAATGAAACTCTGATAAATGATATAACATAGATGACTCTTGAGGACATTGTAAGTGAAATAAGTTAGACCTAAAAGACAGCTACTGTGTGATTCTACTCAAAGTGCCTAGAAAAGCCAAAGTCACAGAAAAAGTAAGTGGAAGAATGCTTAGAAAGGAGCTGGGTGGACGGAACTGTAGGAATGGGCAATTGCTTAGTGGCCACAGCTTTTCTAGTAGATGGTGAAAGGTCCTGGAGAAGGATGGTGCTGATGGCTGAACAATAAGGTGGACATACTTACTGTCACTGAATTGCATACTTTAAATGCTTGAAATAGTCACGTTTTATGTTTTCTGTATTTTCCTACAAAATCATTTTTATTCAGCGAAGTAATTCACAGTATCAACAGATTAAATTGAAAGAGTCATATGGGGGCCAGCATTGTGATGGAGCAGGTAAAACCACCACCTTTAATCCCAGCATCCCATATGGACATGGGTTCGAGGCCTGTCTGCTCCACATCTGATTCGGCTCCCTGCTAATGGCCTGGGGAAAGCAGTGGAAGACAGCCCAAATGTTTGGGCCCCTGCCACGCATGTTGTTAGACCCAGATGAAGCTCCTAAATCCTGACTTCTGCCTAGCCAGTGTGGCCATATGGGGAGTGAACCAGCAAATGGAAGCTCTCTGTCTCTCCTTCCCTGTAACTGTGTTTTTCTAAGAAATCAATCTTTTTTTAAAATGAAGCAGCCATATGATCATATCAGTAGATGTGAGGGAAGTAATTGACACAATTCAACATATAGTCATTATAAAAACTCCTAGCAAGGGGCCAGCGCTGTGGTGTAGTGGGCTAAGCCACTGTCTGCATGCTGGCATCCCATATGGACGTCAGTTCAAGTCCAGCTGCTCCTCTTCCAATCCAGCTCTCTGTTATGGCCTGGGAAAGCAGTAGAAGATAGCTAAGTGCTTGGGCCCCTACACCCACGTAGGAGACCAGGAAGAAGCTCCCGGCTCCTGGCTTCAGATCAGCACAGCTGAGCTGTTGCAGCCATCTGGGGAATGAACCTGCGGATGGAAGACCTCTCTCTCTGACTCTCCCTCTCCCTTTCTGTAACTGTGCCTCTCAAATAAATAAATATTTTTTAAATCTACTTACAATTTAAAAAGAAAGGAAGGAAAAAGGGAGGGAGAGGGAGAGGAAGAAAGACCCATACACAAATCTCAAAATTTGTGCAGTGTTTGTGTGCTGAAAACTACAAAACACAGACAAAAGAAATCAAAGAACCCATATAGTAGAATACATACTATTTCAGTTGATTTTAAGATTCAGTATACTTCAGATACCAATCCTCCCAAATCTTAGCAATCCATTTTATTAATATCCACATACTAGTCCTAAAATTCACATTGAAAAGCAAAGGAACTAGGATAGCCAAAATGATGTGAAAGGGGGAAACGAAAATTTGAGGATTTGCACTGAGATTTCAGAGTTTTCTATAGAGCAGGGGGCCTGCATTGTGGCATAGCAGGTTAGGCTGCCGCCTGCGACATGAGCATCCTGTATAAGCATCAGTTAAAATATATGAATATCAAAAAACACCTAGAAAGCAACGCTGATTGGAATTTTGTCAAATAAATTTTAGTGTTGTCATCAATATCTAATTAGTTATTTCACTATCACAATAAAGTCTTATACTATAAATTACACTACCTTATTGGTAGCATTAATCCCATTTTTTCCTTGTTAAATCAAAACTTAATCTCTTTTTATCACTGTCAAACTAACCCACCTTATGAAATATCAACCAAGAAAAATATGCTTTTGTGTTTATTAGTAAAAAGTGTCATAAAATATTGTGCTTAGAGTTTCCAAGTTTTTGATTTCAGAAGTGTACACACTTAGGCTTTAAGCAGGTGCACCTCTGTAGGAGATGCATACCTTGTATCGTAATCGTTTGATTTGGGATGCTATGGACTTTTAGGTATTGTTTATTTGCTTTTTCAGTTTTTTCCCCAAGAGGTAAACTTTGAGGATCACAGGTACTATTCTTTTATGGTAACAATGCACTCCATTTTTAGTGTTTGTTTTTACTCACAAGAGCTGCTGACATATATATTTCTTTACTTTTCTCGATAGATCTGAGTTTAAAAGCACACTTAGGAAGACAGTCCAAATGCTTCCCTTTATACAATTTTAAAAATTTCAAACACACAGAAATGCGCAAAAAAATTTCCATAGCTGAAGTCGAAATTCCTAACGTTTTGCTGTGTTTCCCTGTTGCAACTGTTACTTTGAAATCTTAAACACATTAATACACACTTCTAAAAAGTAATCTTCATAACCCCAATGTTTCCACGATTGGCAGAACTCACGACGTGTCCTGTCCATACGCACTGCTCCCCAAATGTTCCCCAAGGCTTTCGCAGGGACAAATCAAAGACCGAACCGTAAATGTGCTGTTACGTCATACGAGAGCCCACCCTGTTAATGAATAGTCAGTAACTCCCTGACCAGCCCAAAACGAACAGCAAGGCGAGAGGCCGCGGTGCGCTGTGGGAAATGTAGTCTTGACGTGCACGGATTTTCGCTCAGCATCCTGGGAACGCATGAGCCCCGCGTTCTCCTGCGCATGTGCGCTCGGCCCCGCCTCCCTGATTCCGCCCTCTTACAGTTTGGGGCGGAGGATTCGCACCTGAGGTGAGGACTCCGGGTGGCTGGGGCTCCCTGCGGACCGCGGACCATCTCAGGGGGTTGGGCTTGTGTCCTTGGGGCGGGAACGCCCCCTCCTCTGACAGGACCCGGAGCCCCGGGCCAGGCCTGGGTTTCCCACCTAACCAGAGACTCGTAGAGGCGGGCTCTTGGGCGCTGATGGCCTCGCTCCGTTTGGAAGGTGCCCGGTAGGGGCTAAGTTATGGGGGCGGGCCTTAGATATCCCTTACCCGAGGCCGCGGACTCATGCGCCTTTGTGGTGGTAGCCGTGGATCCGCCACGGAGGGCGCGGGGCCCCGCGGGGGCATGCTGAGGCCCCCAGCTCGGGCGCCGGGAGGAGGCGGTTGCTTGCTGACTCTGCCGCTTGGGCATAGCTGAGAGTTGTCATCCGACAGTGAGGACGTCAGTAGAGAGTATTTCGTGCGTTGCCACTTGTGGAAGCAGTAGCCAGGTACTATAAATGAGCAGTCCATGAATGGCCACTCCCGTTGTGTTTGGAAGACATGCTTCGTTCCGTTCCTTTGATTCAGACAAGCACCATATTTATGTGTCTGTCTTACCATTGTGAGAGAAGAACGGGGGGTAAGATGATAGTTCTATAGTATGGAAGGGCTAGGATGCGAACACGGAGAAGCTTTACTCTGAAAATCAAGCCATTTCTGATATCCTGCCTACCTAACTCCTCCTTGCAGACTTCGCCACACACAAGGTAAGTGACTTGGCCCCGCGTCCGAAGGACTGTCTGCAGTCCGTGTGTTCCGAATCTCAGCTCTGTGGCAGGTGTATTAGTTCTGTAAGACCGAGGCGCCGAGCTCATCTGCAGCTGTCTTCAGCAGACACAGTCTGATATTTTAGGACAGGTCTGTCCAAAACAGAGCCAAAGTGGGCCACATTTGTTTCAAATGCTCTAGCAGCCAGCCACAAGAAAGACTAAAATAAAAATGAAATTATTTCAAGGACGTATTCTGGTTTTCAGTGTATTCAGAATGGTATTTCAACACATGACACCAGCCAGATTTCAGGTGCTCAGCTGTCAGATGTGACTAGCGGGCACGGTAATGGACGGCAGTTTACCGATTCCAGAAGAATCAGGTTTAAGGCCTTTTGTCAGTGGTGCTTTTGCTCCCCTGAACTTTGGAAATGTCTGGAAACATTTTTGGTTCTCACACTTGGAAGAAAAAAGATACACTAGTGTCTAAGGAGTGTTTGGGAATGTTCCTAGACATCCTAGGATGCACATGGCAGCCCCGAACATTAAAAAAAAAAAAAAAATCCAGTTCAAAATGTCACCAGGGGTGAGGTAGAGAATTCCACTTTCCATGACAGTTTCAAATTGAATTTGTTTCCCAGGCCTAAATCCCATCTTCTCTGGAGCGAAACAGCTCCTTTTCTGGCAGGAAGAGGGGGAGCCCCAGGGCAGGAGTCCTCCCTGGAAGAATAACCTCTTATAGAGACCTGCCAGGAGCTTCAGAACACAGGAAGAACCAGAAAGAGACCGGGTCCTGACTTGCTTCGCCTGAAGTAATTCTTACTCCCCTTGTCCAGACGGAGCCAGACTTGATGATGTCGCCACATCCAGAAGCCATCCCAGACTGTGTGGCGGTGGACCAGCTTGCGAAAGGTGAGTGAGGCTTGAGAGGATGGGTGACTGCGTGCTGAGGCGTCCTCTTTACTGCACATGTAGAATCACAGAATGATAGTACAGGAGCATATTTCTGTTTCTCACTCTCGAAACCTTAAAGCAGTACTGATTCTGAGATGAATGATGTGTCCATGGTCCCCAGGACAGAGCGAGAGCAGAGCACACTGCTGTTCATGCTGTCACATGAGGGGCACCCTAAGTCTTTTTGAGACACTGCGCCAACTTAGAACACAAGAATAGAAAACATTCTGTCTCTAAGATATCATCTTTTTCAGTTTTCTGTTGATTTTCCTGTTGGTATAAATAATATAGATTATTGAGATGGGTGCTCTGTTCTAATTTTTTCATTATTAGAGAAGACCTATATTTACATAAATAATGAAAAATAATTTATAATCACCAATGAAAACACCAAGATTATATCCATGTGATACATGTTGAAGGTATTTCAAAAACTGAATTGAAATTCTGAGTTTATTTTAATGCAAAAAAATTTTAATCATGCATATTTTTCTCAAAATATGCATTTTTCATGTGTTAAGAAAAAGATTGCACAAAAACAAATTTTGCACTAAAATTAATTCATGTCCTTACTTACATTTTCCACAAACTTTTTGAAGTACCCTAGGATTAGAAATGCATATATCTAGGAGATATTGTCTCCTCATGGTGCTTCCTACCCCTCCGCTAGGCTCAAAGAAACATTTTTCAATGGGGAGACCATTTCCCCAGCTGGTAATATGAGATTTTAGGCAGGTAAATAGAGTGGCTGTCCATACCTCTCATGACTTTTTCCTTACCCCTAGCTTGTCCTTCACAGTTCTCCACATTCTTATCTAAACAGAAGAAAATGAAGGTATCTCAGGTGAGTTACTAACACCTTTTTTTTTTTTTTAACCATGGACTTTTATAAGTGTTTAAGGGTCCATAACATACTATGGAAAAGTAGAAATACAAATAGAAAAGAAGGAAGACTTAGAAAAGCATTGTGGAAACACATGAAATTTGTATAACTTGAATAAAATTTGAAAAAATACAAAAGCATTGTGAATAGCACAGCAGAGCTGGGATGTGGGAAGATGCAGGTCCTTAGAGATCACAGATTTTCCAACATGGTGCTGCATTTGTCACTCTCACCTTTCTGAAAGCCATGGCAGATGGTCAGATACACAGTATCATTTAAATTTGCATTTTTAAAAAAAGCTTAAACCGGGGCCGGCACTGTGGTTCACTTGGTTAATCTTCCACCTGCGGCGCCGGCATCCCATATGGGCGCCGGGTTCTAGTGCCGGTTGCCCCTCTTCCAGGCCAGCTCTCTGCTGTGGCCAGGGAGTGCAGTGGAGGATGGCCCAAGTGCTTGGTCCCTGCACCTGCATGGGAGACCAGGAGAAGCACCTGGCTCCTGGCTTTGGATCGGTGCACTGCCGGCCGTGGCAGCCATTCGGGGGACGAACCAACGGAAGGAAGACCTTTCTCTCTGTCTCTTTCTCTCTCACTATCTAACTCTGCCTGTCAAATAAAAAAAAGAAAAGAAAAAGCTTAAACCAAATTGAGTCCTTGTGGAATATAAACTGATTGAATTCAGGAAAAATAACTGTTGGTCTTAATGTGACAGAAACTATTTCGAATAACAGCCCTGAATTAAATACAGTACAATGATTCCACTTTTTCACACTGAAAGTAGAGGTCTAAGTTCCAAGTTTTTCAGGTAACTAAACAGAGAATCGAGTAGACAGTTTGTGAAAGCAAGAACAGATTGGCTGATTGAGAGTAGAAAAGGATCATGTCAGTTCTTGTGACAGGGACCTTCCTGAAATAAAGGAGGAAAGGGCCTGTCCTAGGATGGGATGCAGCCCCTTCCTTCTGCTTGTAACTATTTCTCTACCTGCCTGTCAGCACAGATTGATGGTGCCAGCGATGCTGGACAGCGTACAGCTCGGGGGGGGGGGGGGGGGGGGGGCAGGAAATAGTAGGTGTGCTAAGGAAAACAAGTTAAATATTATCAACACTATGTATGCATGCACAATCTCTTATCTATAGCTGCCAAGTAGCATTAGAATATCCAAAGGTGCCGGCGCCACGGCTCAATAGGCTAATCCTCCGCCTTGCGGCGCCGGCACACCAGGTTCTAGTCCCGGTCAGGGCGCCGGATTCTGTCCCAGTTGCCCCTCTTCCAGGCCAGCTCTCTGCTGTGGCCAGGGAGTGCAGTGGAGGATGGCCCAAGTGCTTGGGCCCTGCACCCCATGGGAGACCAGGATAAGTACCTGGCTCCTGCCATTGGATCAGCGCAGTTTGTCGGCCGCAGCACACCGGCCACGGCGGCCATTGGAGGGTGAACCAACAGCAAAAGGAAGACCTTTCTCTCTGTCTCTCTCTCTCTCACTGTCCACTCTGCCTGTCAAAAAAAAAAAAAAAAAAGGAATATCCAAAGGTATGTATGTAGCCATATAAAGGAGACAAAGAAGCTAAAAAGGTATATATTAAAAAAAAAATGCTTTTCTTTGTTCAGGGCTTATAAATCCAGCTGAGCTTTATCCCGGCATAATAAAGACTGCTTCCTGTTAAAGGCCTTGGTGTCTCACCTCTCTGTTCACAGATCCCCACTACATTCTGAAGACTGGATGGGGTTTTTCTTGCAGAGCATGTGGGTTACTGCATTTTAGAGAAGACTAAACAAGGCAGTTGTCATAATCCAGTTTCTGTTGCTGAAACAGTATCTGAGACTGGGTAATTCATACAGAAAGGTTTGTCTGGCTCATGGTTCTGGAAGTCCATCAGATCCTACTCAGCTTCTGTGGAAGGCCTCAGGTAGGAGAGCAGTGGGCATGTGTTCAAGAGAGTGAGCAGCAGTGTCACACTTAACTTTATGACAACTAATTCCTCTCCCACGTTCTACATTAATCCCTTCTAGAGGGTGGGGCCCCTGTGACCTCATCACCTCTTAAATGTTCCACCACCTTTTAATACTTTTGTTGGAAACCAGATCTCTAACATGAATTTTGGTGTGGACAACCCACATCTAAATCATCACAGCATATAAGATACAATTAGAATCTTTGCCCATTACAATTTGGACTTCCTCTTAGGAAATAAAATGAGGATAAAGATAGGTATTACATGTATTTTGCTTTGCAAAATGTAGGCTAGGTATATTAGGCCTGACATAATAAAGTACCACAGACTGAGTGGTTTAGCATATTTTTTTTTCTTTTTTCATTTGTTTGAAAGAGTTACAGAGAGACAGAGGCAGAGATCTTCCATCCGCTGGTTCACTCCCCAGATGCTAGCAACAGCTAGAGCTGGGCCAAACCGAAGCCAGGAACCATGAGCTTCTTCCAGGTCCTGCACATGGGTGCAGGGGCCCAAGGATGAACCATCTTTTTTTTTTTTTTTTAAGATTTATTTATTTATTTATTTATTTGAAAGAGTTACACAGAGAGAGGAGAGGCAGAGAGAGGTCTTCCATCCGATGGTTCACTCCCCAGTTGGCCGCAACGGCCGGAGCTGCGACGATGCGAAGCCAGGAGCCAGGAGCTTCTTCCAGGTCTCCTACACGGGTGCAGAGGCCCAAGGACTTGGGCCATCTTCTACTGCTTTCCCAGGCCATTGCAGAGAGCTGGATCCGAAAAGGAGCAGCCAGGACTAGAACCCGCGCCCCTATGGGATGCCTGCACTTCAGGCCAGGGTGTTAACCCACTGCACCACAACTCTGCCTTAGGATGGACTATCTTCTATCACTTTCCCAGGCCATAGCAGAGAACTGGATCAGAAATGGAGCAGCCAGGACTCAAACCAGCACCCGTGTGGGATGCAGGTGGTGGCTTTACCTGCTGCACCACAGTGCTGGCCCCAGACTGAGTGGTTTAAACAATAGAAGTTTATCTCTCACCTCTTTGGAGGCTAGAAATTCAAGATCAAGATGTCAGCCTATTAGTTTCCTTCAAGGATCTGTTCCAGGCCTCTTTGACTTACAGATGTCATTGTTCTCTCTATCGTCACATCATCTTTCCTCTATAAGGGTCCGTGTTCAAATTTCCTCCTATTATAAGGGACAGAGAGAAATGTTTTAAATTTTATATTATTTGAGAAAGACAGATCTTCCATCCACTGGTTCAGTCTCAAGATGCTCACATCAGCTGGGGCTATGCCAGATCAAAATCAGAAGTCAGAAATCCAACCCCCTGGCCAGTCTGTGGCGTAGCCTGTAAAGCGCTGCCTGCAGTGCCCTGTCACATATGGGTACCACTTTGTGTCCTGGCTGCCCCACTTCTGATCCAGCTCCCAGCTAGCACCTGGGAAAGCAACAGAAGATGACCTAAGTGCTTGTGCCCTTGCACCCATGTGAGAGATCCAAAAGAAGCTCCTGGCTCCTGGCTTCAGACCAGCCCAGCTCTGGCCATTGTGGCCATTTGGGGAGTGAACCAGTAGATAGAAGATTCTCTCTCTCTCTCTCTCTCTCTCTCCTTCAAATAAATTAATTAATCTTAAAAAAAAAGAAATTTAGCCGGCGCCGTGGCTCAATAGGCTAATCCTCCACCTTGCGGCGCCAGCACACCGGGTTCTAGTCCCGGTTGGGGCGCCGGATTCTGTCCCGGTTGCCCCTCTTCCAGGCCAGCTCTCTGCTATGGCCAGGGAGTGCAGTGGAGGATGGCCCAGGTGCTTGGGCCCTGCACCCCATGGGAGACCAGGAAAAGCACCTGGATCCTGGCTCCTGCCATCGGATCAGCGCGGTGCGCCGGCTGCAGCGGCGGCCATTGGAGGGTGAACCAACGGCAAAGGAAGACCTTTCTCTCCCTGTCTCTCTCTCTCACTGTCCACTCTGCCTGTCAAAAATAAAAATAAAAATTAAAAAAAAAAAAAAAAAGAAATTTTATCCAGGCAGGTCTCCCACATAGGTGACAAGAGACCTAAGTACTTGAGCCATCATCTGTTGCCTGCTAGGGTATGCGTTAGCAGGAAGGGGGAATCAGAAGCAGAGCCAGGACTTAAGCTCTGGCACTCCAGTATGGGATGCAGATATTGCAAGCAATGTCTTAACTGTGCCAAGATGCCCACCCCAAGAAATCTTTGAAACAGAAAGAAATGAAGAAATGGTATAATAAATATGTTCCTACCATCCTAGATTACCAGTTTTTTTTTTCTTTTTATATGTTTAGTTGTTTAACTGACATGCAGATTTAATAGAAGTAAGGTATGCTTTTACCTGGATGGACTTCTACCTGTGTGTACTGGTAACTTAGCAGCCACGTTAAGAAGGAGAATGTCTCCCCCATCCATGAAATTCCCTTCCTTCCAGTTCCCAGGTCATTGACATTGCTCCTGCTCTACAGGAACGAGCACGTTAGGGAAAAAAAGGATAAACTCAGTTTTGAACATCATATAAATGGAATCATGCAGCATGTACTGTTTGTCAAGCCTTACCCTTAGGGAGGTCCGCTCTCTTCTGTACATAGCAAATTTTAGATTCATCATTGTTGCTGTGTGTTTCAATATTTCCATTTTACCACTGAGCAGTATTCCAATATATGAATATACTGTAATTTACTTCCTCATTCTCCCCCTGGCAGTAAGTTTTTTCAATCAGAGGGATGTTATGAATAAGCTTCTATGAATGTTGCTTTGTTTTTTTTTTTGTTTTTTTAAAGATTTATTTATTTATTTGAAAGAGTTACACAGAGAGAGAAGGAGAGGAAGAGAGAGAGATCTTCCATCTGCTGGTTCACTCCCCAATTGGCCACAATGGCTGGAGCTGAGCTGATCCAAAGCCAGGAGCCTGGAGTTCCTTTCAAGTCTCCCACGGAGGTACAGGGGCCCAAATACTTGGGCCATCTTCTACTTCTTTCCCAGGCCACAGCAGGGAGCTGGATCAGAAGTGGAGCACCCAGGACACCAACTGACGCCCATATGGAATGCTGGCACTGCAGGTGGTGGCTTTACCCGCCACGCCACAATGTTGGCCTGAATGTTGCTTTGTGTCACATTTGGTATGTTCTCATCACTCTTGTGTGGACAAAGCTAGAAATGGGATGGCTGCTTGACATAATAAATATGTTCAGCTTTAACGGGTGCTACAAATAGTTTACCAAAGTAGTTATCAGTGTACATACCCACCAGTATTTTGGTGGTAACATTTGTCACCAGTAGACTTCCTCTCAATAGTCTTTTTTTTTTTTTTTTTTTTTAAGATTTACTTATTTAGTTGAGAGGCAGAGTTACAGACAGACAGAAAGGTCTTCCATCCACTTGTTCATTCCCCAAATGACTACAGTGGTCGGAGCTGGACCAGGAACCTGGAGCTTCTTCCAGGTCTCCCAGGTAGGAGCAGGGGCCCAAGCACTCAGGCCATACTCTGCTGCTTTCCCAGGAGCATTAGCAGGGATCTGGATCGGAAATGGAGCAGCCAAACTCAAACCACCACCCATATGGGATGCCAAGGCAAAAGGCGGAGGCTTGACCCTCTATGCTGTGGCCCCATCTTACTAGTCTTTGATTTTAGCTCTTCTGGTCATTCTGTAGTTGTCTCATAGAAATTTCTTTCTTTTTTTTTTTTTTTTTTTTTCGGACAGGCAGAGTGGACAGTGAGAGAGAGAGAGACAGAGAGAAAGGTCTTCCTTTTTGCAGTTGGTTCACCCTCCAATGGCTGTCACAGCCAGTGCGCTGTGGCCGGCACACCGTGCTGATCCGATGGCAGGAGCCAGGTGCTTCTCCTGGTCTCCCATGGGGTGCAGGGCCCAAGTACTCGGGCCATCCTCCACTGCACTCCCTGGCCACAGCAGAGAGCTGGCCTGGAAGAGGGGCAACCGGGACAGAATCCGGCGCCCCGAAGGGGACTAGAACCCGGTGTGCCGGCGTCGCAAGGCGGAGGATTAGCCGAGTGAACCGTGGTGCCGGCCATCATAGAAATTTCTAATTTGCTTTTCTGTGATAAGATAATGAGCACCATTATTTGTGCTTTGTTGCTTTGGATATCCTTTGGATATCCTTTCCTTTTGTGTAAAGAATGTATTAATTCTTGGGTTTTAAGTTGGATTGTTTCTTTCTTGTTATTGATTAGTAAGGATTCTTTCAACATTAGCCATACTAGTTCTTTTTCACATTAATGTATTGCTGATGTTCTTGGATTCTTTTATTTGCCCAATCATTGTTTTTTAGAGAATTATTTAATTGAAAGGAAGTTACATGGCAGGGGGGAAGGTGTGGGAAGAGAGATCTACTTGCTGGTTCACTCCCCACATGACCATGACAGCCAGGGCTGTCAAAAACCTTTGAATAGAGGTGGGCATTTTGGTGGAGCAGGTTAAGCTGCCACCGGCAATGCCAGCATCCCAAATAGGAACTGGTTCAAGTCCTGGCTGCTCCACTTCCAATCCAGCTCCTTGCTAATGTACCTGGGAAAGCAATGGAAGATGACCCAAGTACTTAGGACTCTGCATTCATGTGGGATACCTGGAAGAAGCTTCTGGCCCCTGGCTTTGGCCTGGCCCAGCCCTAGCTGTTGAAGCCATTTGGGGAGTGAGCCAGCAGATAGAAAATCTCTATTGTCTCTTCTTCTCTCCCTGTAACTCTGTCTTTCAAATAAATAAATGAATCTTTAAAAAAAAAATCTTTGAATAAATCTAATGAAAAATGTCAAAGACTTCACCTCTAATCTGAGAAACTTCCCAGCAGAATTTTCAGTGGAAACATAAAGTTTCTATAAAATTCAAAGGCCCTTAAACATTCAATTATTGTATAACTTAAAGGCCTGCTATATTTCATGACTTACTATAAAGCATAATATTTAGGAAAGTAAAGTACAAGCAAAAAGCTAAAATAGATGAAAAGCATACACAATGCACACACACACACACACACACACACTTAATTGTAAACAGAGACCACTACAAAAACTCAGTGGACAGAGAATGGTCTTTTCAACAATGGCATGAGAGTAACAGAGCATCCATGAAAATAGGAGTCCTGACACTCACCTTTTACCATTCACAAAAGCTAATTCCAAGTGGATGAGGCTAAACTAATCAAATTTCTGTCACAGTGTAGGGCATTATCATTATGATCTTGAAACATGATTTATTAAATTTAAGAAATATTTATTTATTTATTTGACAGGTAGAGTTACAGACAGTGAGAGAGAAAATGATTGAAAATGAATAGGCCAGGCCATTCTGGTGGCCCAGTGAGTTATGCTGGCCCCCAATGAATTCTAAGTGTAAGATTTTTCCTACATGCTATTTGTTAGAATAAGGAACTTCCACTGCTGTTTTTAATGTCTTAAGAGTTTTTATTACATATACATACTAAATTTTGCCAACTGCTTTTCCTGTATATAGTGAGATAATCATATAATTTTATTCCTTTATTCTGTTAAAGGGTAAATTATATTGACAGACTTATTAGTGTCTTACCAATCATATATTCCTGGGATAATTCCCACCTGGTGATGCAATGTCATCCCTTTAGTATATTTCTGGATTTAGTTGGTTGATACTTCTATTAATATTTTTGTATCTACATTGATAAAGAAATATTGACCTGTACATTTCCTGTTATATAATATCTTGTCACATTTTGACATCAACATTATGTTCTCATAAAATGAGTGAGAAAACAATTACTTATTTTCTGTTCTATGAAAGAGTTTAAGATTTCATGAGGTAATGGAATCTTTTTTTTTTATTTTTTTTTTTTTTTTTTTTTTTTTTTTTTATTTTTTTGACAGGCAGAGTGGACAGTGAGAGAGAGACAGAGAGAAAGGTCTTCCTTTTGCCGTTGGTTCACCCTCCAATGGCCGCCGCTGCAGCCGGCGCACCGCGCTGATCCGATGGCAGGAGCCAGGATCCAGGTGCTTTTCCTGGTCTCCCATGGGGTGCAGGGCCCAAGCACCTGGGCCATCCTCCACTGCACTCCCTGGCCACAGCAGAGAGCTGGCCTGGAAGAGGGGCAACCGGGACAGAATCCGGCACCCCGACCGGGACTAGAACCCGGTGTGCCGGCGCCGCAAGGTGGAGGATTAGCCTATTGAGCTACGGCGCCGGCCTAGAGGTAATGGAATCTTAGAGAGTATCTTGTAGTTATTTTTTACTTGTGAATTAAATTTCTTTAATTTCTAGTGTTGTGATTCTTGTAACAGTTTTATGGAAATATAATTCATATCCCATGTAATTTGCACATTTTAAGTGTACAATTCAGGGCCGGTATCATGACACAGTGGGTTATGACACTGGCATCTTATATGAGCACTAGTTGGAGTCCTGGCTGCTCTGCTTCCTGTCCAGCTTGCTGCTAATATGCTTGAGAAAGCAGCAGAAGGTGGCCTAAGTGCCTGAGCCCCTGCTTTCTAGAGGGGAGACCTGGGGAGAGTTCCAAGCTCCTGGCTTTGGTCTGACCCAGCTCTGGCCATTGCAGCCTTTTGGGGAATGAACTGGTAGATGGAAGATTGATTCATTTTCTCCCTCTCCTTCCCTCTCTCTCTCTCTCTAATAAGTAAAATTAATCTTTACAGAAAAGTATACAATTCATTTCTTAATATGTTCATAGAATTGTACAGTCATTGCCACAATTTTAGAATATTCTCAGGGCTGGTGCCGTGGCGCACTAGGTTAATCCTCCACCTGCAGCGCCGGCACCCCGTATGGGCGCTGGTTCTAGTCCCAGTTGCTCCTCTTCCAGTCCAGTTCTCTGCTGTGGCCCCGGGAAGGCAGTGGAGGATGGCCCAAGTCCTTGGGCCCTGCACCCACATGGGAGACCAGGAGGAAGCACCTGGCTCCTGGCTTCGGATCGGCGTAGCTCCGGCTGCTGTGGCCATTTTGGGGGGTGAACCAACGGGAGGAATACCTTTCTCTTTGTCTCTCTCTCTCATTGTCTGTAACTCTACCTGTCAAATAAATAAATAAAAATATTTTTAAAAAAGAATATTCTCATCACTTCAAAAAGAAACTCTATTTCATTATCTATCACCCACCTATCCCAACATTGCTGACCCAAGTCCTGATCAACTGCTTAACTACATTCTGTCTCTATAAATTTGCCTATTCAAAGTTCATCCATGTTACAGTATGCACCTGTACATCATTCCTTTTTATAGCTCAATAAAACTCCATTTTTATGAACAATCCTATCAACTGATAAAGGTTTGGGTGGTGGTTTTTATTTTTTAACATTTATTTATGTATGTATGTACTTGAAAGAGTTACAGAGAAAGAGGTCTCCCATCCACTAGTTCAGGAGCTTCATCCAGATCTCCCACATGCGTGGCAGGGGCCTGAATGCTAGGGCCATCTTTTACTGCTTTCCCAGTCACGTTAGCATGGAGGTTGATCAGAAGTGGAGCAACTGGGACTCAAACCAGTGCCCCTATAGAATGTCAGTGCCGCAGGCGGCGGCTTACCCTATTATGCCACAGTTTCCTTCTATTCTATTTCTATTATGCTGTTTTTATTCTGAAAGGGTGTTGGATTTTGTCAAATGCTTTTTCTGAATCAGTTAAGATGATCATTTGGTTTCTTTAATTCTATTAATGTTATATATTACATTGATTGATCTTCTCTTTGCATGCGATCCTTCATTCCTGGAATAAATTGTACTCTGTTATGGTATATACAGATGCTCTTCAACGTAGGATGGGATTATATCCTAAAAAACCCATTGGAAATCAATATATCTCTATCATTTTAAGATGAAAGTAAATTCAGTACATTTAATTTACCAAACATCATAGTTTTGCCTAGTGTACCTTAAACATACTCAGAACACTTCTTATACCCTGTGCAAAATCATCAAATACATCTATTTTATAATAAACTGTGGTTTCAATTGAGTGTGTATCATTTTCAAACCATTATGAATTTCAAAAATCATGTGTCAAAACATCATAAATTGGGAACTTCCATCTTTTTTTTAAAGGTTTATTTATTTATTTGAAAGGCAGAGTTAGAGAGAGACAGACAGTTCTTACTGGTTCACTCCCCAAATGGCCACAATGGCTGGAGCTGGGGCAGTCCGGAACCAGGAGCCAGGAGCTTCTTTCGAGTCTCCCATGTGGGTGCAGGGGCCCAAGCACTTGGACCATCCTCCACTGCTTTCCCAGGCACATCAGCGGGGAGCTGGATGGGAAATGAAGCAGCTGTAACTTGAACCAGCGCCCATATGGGATGCTGGCGTCAAAGGCAGTGGCTTTACCCACTGTATCTCAGCGCTGGCCCCTGCCATCCTTTGCGTATGCTGCTAGATTTAGCTTGGTAGTACTTGTTGAGGACTTTTCACCTGTATTGATCTATAGTGTGTGTGTGTGTGTGTGTGTGATATTTCTTTGTCTTGTTTTAATTCAAAATAGCGTGTAGATTGAATTAGGGGGTGTGCCCTCTTCTGTTTTTAGAATATTTAGAGAAAGATTGGAGGTCATTCTTCTTTATTTATTTATTTATTTATTTATTTTTTGACAGGCAGAGTGGACAGTGAGAGAGAGAGAGACAGAGAGAAAGGTCTTCCTTTTGCTGTTGGTTCACCCTCCAATGGCCACCATGGCTGGCGTGCTGCGACCGGCGCATCGCGCTAATCCAATGGCGGGAGCCAGGTGCTTATCCTGGTCTCCCATGGGGTGCAGGGCCCAAGTACTTGGGCCATCCTCCACTGCACTCCCGGGCCACAGCAGAGAGCTGGCCTGGAAAAGGGGCAACCGGGACAGAATCCGGCGCCCCAACTGGGACTAGAACCGGTGTGCCGGCGCCGCAAGGCGGAGGATTAGCCTAGTGAGCCATGGCGCCGGCAGGTCATTCTTCTTTGAATGTTAGAATTCATCAATGATGCCAGCTGCTGTTGGGCATTCTTCTTGGGAGGATTTTGATTATTGACTCTCTTTCATCTAGGTTATCTAATTTGTTGGTGTAAAACTCTACACTGTATTCTCTTGTCCCTTTTATTTCTGTATGGTTAATAGAATTGTCCCCATCTTCATTTAGTTCTTTAAGGTATATGGTTAGGTTATTCTGAGATTTCCTTTTTAAAAGAAAAAAAAAGATTTATTTATTTACTTGAAAGTCAGAGTTATACAATGAGAGAAGGAGAGGCAGAGAGAGAGAGAGAGAGAGGTCTTCCATCCGCTGGTTCACTCCCCAGTTGGCTGCAATGGCCAGAGCTGAGCTTCTGCGAAGCCAGGAGCCAGGAGCTTCTTCCGGGTCTCCCACGTGGGACTTGGGGCATCTTCTACTGCTTTCCCAGGCCATAGCAGAGAGCTGGATGGGAAGTGGAGCAGCCAGGACTCGACCCGGTGCCCATATGGGCTGCCAGCACTGCAGACCAGGGCTTTAACCCTCTGCGCCATAGCACTGGCCCTGAGATTTCCTTTTTTAAATAGGTGTTTCAGCAATACATTTCACTCTAAGCACTGTTCTAACTACATTCCCTAAATTTCAGTACTTTGCACGTTCATTTTCAGTAGTCTCAATGTATTTCCAATTTCTCTTTTGATTCTCCTTTGATCCTGTGTGGCCCCATGGACTCAACACACTCACCTTAGCTGACTTCCTGTTCTTGTATGGAGTCTGGTAGCCTCTGTATCACTAAGCAAATGAGCATGTCCTAATTCTCTGTGCGGGTACTCTTCTCTCATCTGACGATACAAAAAAAGACATTAATTTTCAATTTTCCAAGCTTTCTTCTTGTAAAAATGTTAGTATTGCTCTTTTCAGGTCCCTATTTCACTGTGCTAACATCCAGAGGTACATTATATATTGTTACTTTTTCCAATTGGGTGAGATATAATGTGTTTCCTTATATCTTTAATATGCAAAGTACATCAGAAAATGACTTTATACAGAGCTTACCAAATATGTTAGCATGATTATTGATGCCATTTAAGCCAACTAAATCAGTGGTCAGAAAACTTTTCTGGTAAATGTGAAATCAATGGATCTATAGCTAGAGCAGAGATCATACAGAAGCAATAAATATGGCTGTGTTCCAATAAAATTTTGCTTATTAAAAAGTTACTGCAGGGGCCAGCACCTGCAGTGCCGGTGTCCCATATGGTCACTGGTTTGAGTCCCAACTGCTCCACTTCCGATCCAGCTTTCTGCTATGGCCTGGGAAGGCGGTGGATGATGGCCCAAGTCCTTGGGCCCCTGCACCCTTGTGCAAAGACCTGGAGGAAGCTCCTGGCTCCTGGCTCCTGCCTTTGGATCGGCTCAGCTCTGGCTGTTGTGGCCAGTTGGGGAGTGGACCAGCGATGGGGGACCTCTCTCTCTCTGCCTCTCCTTCTCTCTCTGTGTAACTCTGACTTTCAAATAAATAATTAGTCTTAAAAAAAAAAAAAAGGATGCGGCATCAGGCCAGCGCTGTGGCATAGTGGGTAAAGCTGCTGCCTGCAGAGCAAGGATCCCATATGGGTGCTGGTTCAAGTCCCGGCTGCCCCACTTCTGATCCAGCTCTCTACTGTGGCCTGGGAAAGCAGTAGAAGATGGCCCAAGCCCTTGGGCTGCTGCACCTGCATGGGAGACCCAAAAGAAGCTCCCGGCTCCTAGCTTTGGATCAGCCCAACTCCAGCCATTGTGGCCATTTGAGGAGTGAACCAGCGAATGGAAGATCTTTCTCTCTCTGTGTCTCTGTGTCTGTCTCTCCCTCTCTGTAACTCTGCTTTTCAAAGAAATAAATCTTTAAAAAAAAAAAAAAAAAAAAAAAAAAAAAAAAAAAAAAGATACTGCAGGGCCAGCGCTGTGGTGTAGCAGGTAAAGCCACCACCTGCAGTGCCAGCATCCCATATGGGTGCCAGTTCGAGTCCCAGTGCTCCACATCTGATCCATCTCCTTGCTAATTGCCTGGGAAAGCAACAAAAGATTTCCCAAGTCTTTGGGCCTCTGCACCCAATATGGAAGACCTGGAAGAGCTCCAGACTCCTGACTTTGGATCCACCCAGCTCTGGCTGTTGCAGTCATTTGGGGAGTAAACCAGCAATGGAAGACCTCTCTGTCTCTGCCTTTGCCTCTTTGTAACTCTGTCTTTCAAATAAATAAATCTTTAAAAAAAAATGGGTGCTGCTATTGAGGACGAGTTGTGACAGAGTGAGCGAAGCTGCCTCCTACAATGCAGGCACCATATATAAGAGCACTGCTTCAAGTCCTGGCTGCCTCACCTCCCATCCAGCTCCCTGCTAATGTGCCTGGGAAAGCAGCAGAGGGCGGAACAAGTACTTGAGCCCTGCTGCCTGTGTGGGAGACCTGGAAGAAACTCTGGACAACTATCTTAGCCTGAAACAGCTCCAGCCATTGCAGCCATCTGGGGAGTGAACCAGCAGGTTGAAGCTTATCTCTCTCTGTGTCTCTGCCTCTCTTGGAGTGAGCCAGCAGATGGAAGGATATCTAGCTTTCACTCTAACACTCTACTCTTCAAATAAATAAATAAATAAATATTTTTAAAGATACTGATTTGTTTCATTTTCCTTTACAAAAAAACAATGAGGGGCTGGCTCCTGCCTTTGGGTCGGCACAGCTCTAGCCATTGCAGCCAGCTGGGGAGTGGACCAGTGATGGAGGACCTCTCTCTCTCTCTCTCTGCCTCTCCTCTCTCTGTGTAACTCTGACTTTCAAATAAATAAATAAATCTTTTTTTTAAAAAAAGATGCATACTTATTATTGATTCATAAAAAGAATCCTAATCCTAACCCTTTCTGATTGTATTTAGAAGCTAAGCTATGAGATTAGTTTTTAAAATGTCTATTGAAAGGATCATTTTATTCTTTTTTTTTTTTTTTTTTTTGATAGAGTTAAGACAGAGAGAGAGACAGAGAGAAAGGTCTTCCCTCTGTTGGCTCACCCCCTAAATGGCTGCTATGGCCATAGCTACGCCAATCCAAAGCCAGGAGCCAGGTGCTTCCTCCTGGTCTCCCATGCAGGTGCAGGGGCTCAAGCACCTGGGCCATGCTCCACTGCCCTCCCGGGCCACAGCAGAGAGCTGGACCAGAAGAGGAGCAACCGGGACCAGAACCCAGCACCCATATGGGATGCTGGCACCACAGGCGGAGGATTAACCAAGTGAGCCACGGCGCTGGGCCCAGGATCATTTTATTCTTATACATTATTTCTCATTTTCTCTCATGGTTCTTTTTTATCATAAATTAATGTTTTTGATATTAATATAACCGGTTATATATTTCCATTCTTTTACCTTCAGCTTAGCTATATCCCTGTATGTGAAATATGTCTTCCATGTTATTCTCATGTTATCAGTCTTGTAGTTGGATTGTTTAGTCAAGAGTTGGCAACATTTTTTTTGTAACAAATCAGGCAGTAAATATTTTCAGATTTGACAGTTGTAACATGTTTGAGAGAATTTCTCAGTACTGTTATTTCAACATAAAAGCAGCTGTAGGCAATGCAAAATGATTGCATATTCCAAGGAAACTTTATTCATTAAAAAATCAGCAAGCCAGATTTGGCCCACAAGCCATAATTTACTGATGACTAGAGTATACCCAAAATAGTCTGTTGGATGCAGAATAAGAACTATAACAAGTTTTTTAGGAAAAATAAGAATTTTTTAAAAAGTTTTACTGATATATCTATTGCTAGTACATATATATAACTCATAAATACATATAACATTAATTATCCTATCCACATTTTTACTAATTGAGCATCAAAGTATATGGTAATATTAGATCCAAAATAGACATCCTTTGTATCTGTTTTAAGCTCTTTTTAATAAACATGACAAGTATTGTTTTCATGGGCAGTTTCTGTGTCATGTGATTGTGAAGCCCTCAGATTGAACCGAAATGTGCTGTTCCAGGCATCAGTGTCATTCAAGGACGTGAGTGTGGAGTTCACCCCGGAGGAGTGGCAGCACGTGAGCCCTGCTCAGAGGACCCTGTACAGAGACGTGATGCTGGAGAACTACAGCCACCTCGTCTCACTGGGTGAGCTCGTGAGCCTGACTTGCCCACGTAACTCCGTATAGAAAGCATTCCGTTTTTAATGCACAGGAAGTTAACGTTTGATGTTATTTAGGCTTTTCCTTCAAGAGTCTGAAGTGATGACCTTTTCAGGGCTAGCAAGAATGTGTCACCAACGCTCAGTGACGAATGCACCCGAGGCCTTCAGGGCGCTGTTCCTGATGCGTTTTCTTCCACTCTCGCGGACCAAAAGCCCATCTGTCAGGCCTTAGTCCTCATTTGTTCCCTATTTCCAGGTTACTGCATTTTCAAACCAGAGGTGATCTTCAAATTGGAGCAAGGAGAAGAGGCGTGGTTCTCAGAGGGGGACTTCTCAAGCCAGGATCTCCCAGGTGAGTTATTGGCCACTAGCAGACCCAGTTTTGTAGTGGTAGTTAGACTCTTGAAGATCGGTTTAGATGTGTACACCTTTGTATTGCAATACTTTTCTTAGAAAGCCCAGTGACAGAAAAAGCACTGGTCAAAGGTAACAATTAATAAACCTCACTCCAATAAAATTAACAACTTTGGGGGGTCAGGGCTGTTGAGGGGGGTGGGTATTTAGCACCGCAGTTAAGATACCATTTGGGGGGGCTGGCGCTGTGGCTCACTTGGCTAATCCTCCACTGTGGCGCCGGCATCCCATATGGGCTCTGGGTTCTGGTCCTGGTTGCTCCTCTTCCAGTCCAGCTCTCTGCTGTGGCCTGGGAAGGCAGTGGAGGATGGCCCAGGTGCTTGGGTGCCTGCACCTGCATGGGAGACCAGGAAGAAGCACCTGGCTCCTGGCTTCGGGTTGGTACAGCACCAACTGTGGTGGCCATTTGGGGGTGAACCAACGGAAGGAAGACCTTTCTCTCTGTCTCTCTCTCACTATCTATAACTCTACCTGTCAAATAAAAAAAAAAAAAAATACCATTTGGGACTCCTGCGTCCCATATCTCAGTGCCCAAGTTCAAGGTCCAGCTCTGCTCCTGGTTCTAGCTTCCTGATATATGCACCATGGGAGGCAGCAGGTGATGGCTTCAATAGCTGAGTTCCCAGATCCTGACTTTGGCCTGGCTCAACCCCAGCTCTTGTGACCATGTAGGGAGTAAACCAGGACATGGGAGATCTCTACCTGTCTCTATATCTCTGCGTTGCAAATAAATTAGCTAAAAAAATTTTTTGTTTTAATTTAAAACTTTGTTGATAGGAGATAATGATGAAAGGATGAAAAGACCAGCCACAGAGTAGCAAAATATTTATTTGGTACTAGTAACCTAGAAAGGCTAAACTTCCAGAAAATATAAAGAACTTCCACAAGGCAATGTGAGAGATAGGCAATCTAACTGAAAACTGCAGAAAAGATTTTGACCATGAACACTCAAAATGGCCAGTAAATCTTTAAAAATGTGTTCAATCTCATTTTTTTTTTTTTATTTATTTGAGAGGTGAAGTTACACACAGTGAGAGGGAGAGACAGAGAGAAAAGTCTTCCTTCAGCTGGTTCATCCCCTAAATGGCCACAGTGGCCGGAGTTGGGCCGATCCAAAGCCAGGAGCTAGGAGCTTCTTACGGTCTCCCATGCAGGTACAGGGGTCCAAGTGCTTAGGCCATCTTCTACTGCTTTCTCAGGCCATAGTAGAGAGCTGGACCGGAAGAGGAACAGCTGGGACTAGAACAAATGTTCATATGGGATGCCAGTGCTGCAGGGAGTAGATTAACCTACTGCACCACAGAGCCAGCTTCCTCTCATTATTTTTAGATGGAGCACAAAAATAAAATATTAAGTGAGGTGTAACGTGGAATAATAGATAGTATGTAAGAATAACAGATCTGGCAATTCCAGGTTCTAGTGTGGATGTGGAATATTAGATACGCTTATCCAGTAATTGGCAGTAAAACCACTGTGAAATCAGAAGGGTGTTGTCTAATCAAGATAAAGGTTTGTATACATGGTAGTCAAGTAATCCCTCTCCTAACAGTTTACCTTACAACAAAATGGTGTTCTCTAGAATGTATAAGAGAACATTAACTGCAATAATGTTTATATTTGCCAACTACTGAGCTTATCAGCAGTAGAATGGAGAAAAGTTATAGCCTTAAGAGAGAATTATACAGGCCGACGCCGCGGCTCACTAGGCTAATCCTCCGCCTAGCAGCGCCGGCACACCAGATTCTAGTCCCGGTCGGGGCGCCGGATTCTGTCCCGGTTGCCCCTCTTCCAGGCCAGCTCTCTGCTGTGGCCAGGGAGTGCAGTGGAGGATGGCCCAGGTGCTTGGGCCCTGCACCCCATGGGAGACCAGGAAAAGCACCTGGCTCCTGGCTCCTGCCATCGGATCAGCACGGTGCGCCGGCCGCAGCGCGCTGGCCGCGGTGGCCATTGGAGGGTGAACCAACGGTAAAGGAAGACCTTTCTCTCTGTCTCTCTCTCTCACTGTCCACTCTGCCTGTCAAAAAAAAAAAAAAAAAAAAAAAGAGAGAGAATTATACAGCCACATAAGAACTTGTACAAGTGATTACAATTATAGCACTAAGGAAAAGGAACATACACACACACACGTGCACACACACACACATACACATATATATGATTATACTTCTATAAAGGTCAAAAAGAGGCAAAACTCAACTATATGTTTAGGAATTTACATATTGGTGGTAAATCTGTAATGAAAGTCAAGGAAATAATTACATAAATATCAGGAGACCAGTAACTCTTGAGCATGAAGAACAGGCACAGATAAATAGGGATTTTCATACAACCACTTGTGTTCTGTTTCTTGAAATGGTTTCTTTTTTTTTTTTTTTTTTTTTTTTTTTTATTTATCTATTTATTTGAAAGTCAGAGTTACACAGAGAGAGGAGAGGCAGAGGAAAGGTCTTCCTTCCGTTGGTTCACTCCCCAGATGGCTACAACTGCCCGAGCTGCGCCGATCTGAAGCCAGGAGCTTCTTCTGGGTCTCCCACGTGGGTGCAAGAACCCAAGGACTTGGGCCATCTTATACTGCTTTCCCAGACCCCAGCAGAGAGCTGGATTGGAAGAGGAGCAGGCAGGACTAGAACCGGCACCCATATGGGATACTGGTTTTTCAGGCCAGGGCGTTAACCTGCTGCACTACAGCACCAGCCCCGAAATGCTTTCTAATTCCATGAGTGTTCATTCATTTCTGTTAACTTGCATCTAAAAACTTTTTATGCAGATATATATTGTTGTATGCTTAACCAAATATTGAGAGTCAATGGAGGGGCTGGTATTGTGGCACAGGAGGATAAGCCACCTCCTACGATATAGGCATCCCATATGGGTGCCAGTTCAAGTTCCAGCTACTCCACTTCCAATCCAGTTCCCGGCTAATGCACCTGGGAAAGCAGTAGAAAATGGCCCAAGTTCTTGGGCCCCTGAATGCCAGTAGGAGACCCGAATGAAGCTCCTGTTTCCTGGCTTTGGCCTGGCCTAGCCATTGTGAACATTTGGGGAGTGAACCAGCAAATGGAAGATTTCTCTTTCTCTCTGTAACTCTGCCTTTCAAATAAATCATAAGGTTTAAAAAAAAAAAAAAAAAGCCAAAGGTGAAGTGGTGTGTGATATTTTCAATATAACTTATCAAAAATAGACATTTAGAAGACATAAGGAATGAATCAGACCCTTTATAAATGCCACCTTTACAGTAAGAACTTCCATGATGCCACTTTTAAATTTATACTGCTCATTTCAGATTGAAATACGGAACACAGGGTGGGCTGATTAGGTTCACTTTTTTTTTTTTTTTGAGATTTTTTTTTTTAATTTATTTGAAAAAGAAAGTTACAGAGAGGAAGAGGCAGAGAGAAAGAGAAGTCTCCATCTGCTAATTCACTGCCCAAATGACTACAACAGCCAGGGCTGTGCCAGGCCAAAGCCAAGAGCCAGGAGCTTCCTCCAGGTCTCCCACACTGGTGCAGAGGCCCAAGCACTTGAGCCATCTTCTGCTGCTTTTCCAGGCACAGTAGCAGGGAACTGGATTGGTAGTAGAGCATCCCAGACTCAGAACCAGTGCCCATATGGGACACTGGCACTGCAGGCAGAGGCTTAACCCACTATACCATAGCACTGGCCCCTAGGTTCACTTATTTTTCAGCTGTAATAGAATATATCAAAGATAGGGCCGGCGCCACGGTTCACTAGGCTAATCCTCCGCCTAGCGGCGCCGGCACACCAGGTTCTAGTCCCGGTCGGGGCGCCGGATTCTGTCCCGGTTGCCCCTCTTCCAGGCCAGCTCTCTGCTGTGGCCAGGGAGTGCAGTGGAGGATGGCCCAGGTACTTGGGCCCTGCACCCCATGGGAGACCAGGAAAAGCACCTGGCTCCTGGCTCCTGCCATCGGATCAGCGCGGTGCGCCGGCCGCAGCGCGCCGGCCGCGGCGGCCATTGGAGGGTGAACAAACGGCAAAGGAGGACCTTTCTCTCTGTCTCTCTCTCTCACTGTCCACTCTGTCAAAAAATAAAAAAAAATAAAATAAAATAAAATAAAAAGAATATATCAAAGATAGGACAGCCAGAATGGAGCAGTGTATCTCAGTTGTAATAATGTATTTTATTTTCATCAGCACTTGTATTTCCGTGGATCATAGTTGTAAGGATGAAAAGTGGAGGTACAGATTTCTTCATTTAATCATTGAGGAAGTTGGTGTTTTTATAAAATTAAGTTGCTGTTTTATAATTGATGGAATTGAAGGGTATCAATTAGAAGAACATAGGCAATTGAATATTTTACCAGATAGTCTAGAAAATATCAGACTTTGACTCTACTTTGCTTTTTGTGTTAGGTATGTTTCATGAGTGCTGTTCTCTCCTAATTT
Organism: Oryctolagus cuniculus; assembly: GCF_964237555.1. Taxonomy (NCBI): domain Eukaryota; kingdom Metazoa; phylum Chordata; class Mammalia; order Lagomorpha; family Leporidae; genus Oryctolagus; species Oryctolagus cuniculus. Next base: position 141,038,617 of record NC_091432.1, read on the forward strand.
TTCTTGTTACTCTAAAGTTTACAGTCTTCAATGTATTCACTCATTTCTCTCATTTTGTTGCTCCTTGAAATAACCATCCCTATAAAGCTCTAATTTTTATTTCCTTTTCTTTCTTGTCCACTCAATTGGGAAAAATCTTACTTTTCACCATGGCAACTACAGATATATATTTATAACCAGTTTCCAAGTAGGGGGGTCAAAGACATACATATTCGTATGTACGTAAGTGAATTATTTAAACTTAATAAACCAAAGAATGAAGTGCAATATAAGCTATATTTTAAGCCCTACTACAGATAAAAGGTTCATGAGATATTTTCAATTTTTCTCAGTTTTAGAAGACTACAATGATGATGACCTGACCAAGAATGAGAAAATCGGGCATGAAAACTGGCGGAAAATAGAGGTCATCAGCAATAAAACATCGACAAGAGAAGAAGAGGAAGCTTTGGGCAAACCATTTAATCTGAGCACAGCTTCTATTTCTTCAGCAAAAATGTCCTGCAAATGTGACTCATGGCAAGTGAATTTGCAAAATACTTCTGAATTTGTCATTAATAATAGAAACTATTTAAGAAAAAAAGCAGATTATCCTAATATATGTGAGAATTTACCTTTTAAAATTAAGTGTGACAGAACACAAACTAGAGAGAAATTTTATGAATATAATAAAAATATGAAAGCCCTCAGTTATAAGAAAAACCTTCCGGAGCATCAAACTTTTCAAACATTGGAACAAGTTTTTGAGTGTAATGAAATTAGAAAGTCTTTATGTGGCAGGACTGACTGCATTGCTCGTAAGAGTTTTCACACAGAAGAAAAATCCTGTAAAGATGCTGAATTTGGGAAAAACTGTGATAACGCAACTGTCATTGACCACCAAAGAACTGGCACAGGGGGAAAACACTCTCATCTTAACCAGTATGGGAAATCCTTCTTTGAAAAATCAGCTATGGAAAAATACAATGAATTTAAGACTGTTCTACATTATGAATGTAATACACATGAGAATAATTTCAACAGGAAGTCATTCCTTCCTCAACCACAGAGAACTATCACAGAAGATACTCCATTAATATGTAATGACAGAACACAAACCAGGGATAAGTCCTTTCAGTGTCATGAAAATAAGAAATCCTGGCAGGTACCGACTCACAAAACGCGCCAGAGAACTCACTCTGCGATAAAGCCCTATAACTGTAATGAATGTGGGAAGTCCTTCTTTCAGAAAGGACACCTCGTTCAGCATCAGAGAACTCACACAGGAGAGAAACCATTTGAATGTCATGATTGTGGAAAAACTTTCTCCCAGAAATCACACCTCAGTACACATCACAGAATTCACACAGCAGAGAAACCCTATAAATGTAATGAATGTGGGAAAACATTTGTCCAAAAATCAACGCTCAGGGGGCATCAGCGGATTCACACAGGAGAAAAGCCCTATGAATGTAGTGAATGTGGGAAAACTTTTGTTCAAAAGTCAACCCTCAGAGATCATCATAGAATTCACACAGGGGAGAAATCTTTTCAATGTAATGAGTGTGGAAAAACTTTTGGCCAGAAGTCAAACCTAAGAATACATCAAAGAACTCATAGTGGAGAGAAAACTTATCAATGTAATACATGTGAAAAGTCCTTTTGGCGAAAAGACCATCTCATTCAACATCAGAAAACTCACACAGGAGAGAAACCATTTAAATGTAATGAATGTGGGAAAACTTTTGCCCGGACATCAACCCTGAGAGTGCACCAGAGAATTCACACTGGAGAAAAACCATTTAAATGTAATGAATGTGGGAAAAAATTTGTCCGGAAAGCAATCCTTAGTGACCACCAGAGAATTCATACTGGGGAGAAACCCTTCCAGTGTAATAAATGTGGGAAAACTTTTGGCCAGAAGTCAAACCTCAGAATACATCAGAGAACTCACAGTGGAGAGAAATCTTATGAATGTAATGAATATGGGGAATTGTACGAGAAGTCAACTGTATACCAGAGAATTCAAGGAGGGTTAACACCCTAATGATGTAATGATGTGGAAAATCTTTCTGACAAAGGGACAACCCCATTTGACTCAGAATACTGTTGGGGAAAACTAGTTAAATTAGTGACTATTAAGTAAATAGTCTAAGAAGTCAACCCCCACAGTGCTTCAGAGATTTCACACAGGAAAAAAAAATCATTTGAACCTAAAAATAGGAAGAATTTGTCAAAAAGGCAAACCCTCAGAGTACATCTGAGTTTTCACACAGACTCCTGTTTCTTTCAAAGGAGTATGGAAAGTCCTAAATAAAGTCACACCCCATTAGATAACTTACACACCACACAACATGATAATGTATTCACCAGTAACAACTTTATTTTTTTTAGCACTTATCTAGTCTTAATTTCCCACTCTCCCTTTTGTGAAAATGGGGCTTTGTGACTAGGTAATGGAATGTGCGTACCTATGATGTATGTCACATCCCAAACTGACAAATAAAAGATTACCAGGAACCTATCAGAATAAAATGTATATGACTTTCGTAACAATCTTGGGTGGCGTGCCTTCATGTGGCACATGACAAGATAAAGGAAACTTTATCAGTTGAACATTTTGTGAGCAAAAATTAAGCTTATATTCTGTCGGTCTTGTACACGTTCAGATCTGTTTGTTTTCACACATAATTTCATATCCCTTTGCAAGGAAAGCAGAAAACTCTTGTCTCGACTTATGTAAGCCAGAGGACACAAACCTAATCAGAAGGTTAGAGTCAGAGTCCATCAAAGATCATTCGAGAAACCATATGAAAGACATCTTTCAATGTAATGAAATAAACAGCACCACCTGATACAGGACATATATCAACCTAAATGCTGGGCGTTTGGTTTTGGCTGATGGTGAGCAGCTGCCATGCAGCTTGGAGTGCCTTGTTTAGTAACATGAAGTCACTGCTTCCTCACCTCTTGACAACTCTGTATCCCAACCAAAGCTCTTTTAAGGAGAAAGAGGTTTCCCTGTCTCCAGTGGAGACTGAGAAGGAGGCTGTTGGCACATAAGTATTCTGGAGACCTTCGGGGAAGGAAAACACTCAAATTTGTATGGCTGTATTGCATCTAGTGCCCAAGTTAGCACCTTACCAGTTCCTTTGTGGGTAGAGGATGCCTAAATTTAGCTAATGGGGTTCAGAGAAGGAAAACTGTAACTCCATGGATGAGGCCTTTGGGACCAGTAGGATGTACTGTGATTACTCCTACATGTTAAACTACAGTAGGAATTAGTATTATATGTGCTGTACTTCCTCTGTGTTGCAGGGCATGCTTTCCATCAGGAAAACTTGCATGCGAATGTTGGCACCAGACAAGGCTTGGCTCAGGATGAAGCTAGGAGCCAGGAATCACATCTGGGTCTCCCACATGGTTGGCAGGTACTCAAATACTTGAGACGTTATCTGCTGCTTTGCAGGATGAATTACAAGGAAGCTAAATCAGAAGTGGAGTAGCTAGGACTTAAATTGGCACTCGGATATGGAATAGAGGGGCCCCAAGGGGTGGCTTAACCTACTGTACCATAATGCCTGCTCCTAATCATTTTTTATAAGCATTATTGGAGTGTGTGGAACATTTTTCCCCCTCCTTTGGTTTTGTTTTGCTTCACTTCCACACAAAGACTTCCTAAGTACCAATTCAAGTAACTTAATAAAATGACGAAAAATGGTAAAATCAGATTCCCAAGATCAACTAAATGAACAGGCAAAGAAATTCTAGAATTCATCCCAATAATCCATCTTATAGTAGTTACACTCACTCTTACTTTTCACATCATCCTAACATTTCAAAGAGAAAATTTTATTTTGTCACATTGAAGAATCTAGTCCTTTATATTTCTCACCCCAAAGGGTATAACACCTGCATCTGACCTTCTGCCTCCATGTTTGTCTTTCTTGATACCTTTTCTCTTGTATTAAAAGTCTTAGAAGCCCAACAGAAATAATATATTCTACATTTCTAATGGAAATTTTGTATAATGGGAAAAAAAAAAAACAATTATTTTCTTATAGTCTCATTGCAGTCTCCAAGTACCATTAGCCTGTGTTGCTCCCTGATTTTTTTATTGATCTTCCAGTTTTCTAAGGAACACTGACAAAACAATATGATTAGATTAATCTTCAGCTCACTGATCTTGGTACATAATTAATAAACTAAAAAACTAGGTGATCTGGCTTCTTGTGGAAAGAAATCTGAAAACAGTTATTACAGCTTGATAAATTTGACTGTTTGCAAGTTTGGCATCAGGAGTATTGGGACTAAATGAGTATGTCCTATCCTCATTCGGTTTCTTATCCACAACATGTCAGTCTCCAATGAACAAATTCTTAATTCAGTCCTTCAAATGGCAGAAGTGATGAGGCTACATTTTTAAGAAATATTTTTTGGAAATCTGAAGTATTGAGATGCCAGTCTCTAACTTAGCTTCAGCATACTTCATCAATAAAATTTAGTCCTCTCCTGTATGGTATTCAGGTGTACTAAATTAAATTCCCCAACTCAATGCATCAATCTCTCAATCCTCATTAGAACCAGCTACTGGCCGTCATGATGCAGTGGGTTAAGCGCCACTGGCTACAGCAGTGGTATCCCATATCAGAGTGCTGGTTCTATGGTGGAAAGGAAGGGAGGGATCACAACAATTACATTTGAAAGCTACAAATTATAATAGCAAGCCACTTTGGTAGCTCTTAGTAGACCTCAACATACCATTTTTTTTAAATATGACTTTTTTCACTTTAAAAAATTATTTGTTTTTAATTTGAAAGGGAGACAAAAGTCTTCCAACCACTGGTTCACTCCCCAAATGTTCAAACAGCCACTGCTGGGTGAGGCCAAAGCCAGGAGCCAGGAACTCCGTGGGGGTCTCCCACATAGTTGGAAGGGACTCAAATACTTGAGGCTGCCTCAAGGGTGCACATTAGTAGGAAGTAGAACCAGTATTTGAACCCAAGCTCCCCAATATGGGATGCAGGCATTACAACAGTGTGTTAACTGTTGGGCCAAATATCCGCCCCCTACCACCACTTTCAATAATGGGTAAAACAACTAGACGGAAGATCAAACAGGGAATAGTTTTAATTACATTGTAAACCAGTTAGCATCTATATAGAACATTCTACCCAACAACAGCAGAGGAAGCATGGTTCTCAATCAAGTTGCACATGAAATATTCTCTAAGAGAGATATTTGTTAGGCCACATCACAACTCTAAATGAATTTTAAAAGTACTCTATCACAATTATAATGAATACAGAGGTCAATAAGAACAATAATTCATAAATATGTGAAAATTAAGAAATATGTGAAAATTAAGAAATAAATTTTTTAAAAAAATCACAACGAACACTAGAGAATACTTTTATTCTATCAAATTTATTTTTATTTTAAAGGCAGAAAGAGGTATCTTCCATCTGCTGGTTCACTCTCCAAATGCTTACAACAGCCAAGACTGACCAGGTCAAAGCCTGGAGACAGAAATCCGATCCAGGTCTCCCTTGTGAACGGCAGAGGCCCAAGCACTTCAGCCATCACCTGCTTCCTCCAAGGACGTGTGTGAGTGGGAGGCTGACACTGAAGTGGAGCTGTGGCTCAGACTCGGGGACTGCAGTATGAATGTGGGCATCCCAGGTGGTGTCAACCACAGCACCCAGTGTCTATCCCAGAAAGCACTCCAAGAATGAAGATAACACACTGCCATATATGGATGTAGCTAAAGCAGTGCATGGAAGGAAATTCAGCAAAACAGACAGTTGGTTCTTTGAAAAAGCCAGCAGAACTTAGAAACCTTTAAGTTAGCACTAAGGAAAAAAAACTCAAATTATTAAAATCAGAAATAAAAGTAGGAACATTCATACTTCCCAATTTCAAAATTTAAAACATGGAGCTGGTACTGTGGATCATTAGGTTAAAGCCCTAGCCTAGAGTGCTGGCATCCCATATGGATGCCAGTTGGAGTGCTGGCTGCTGCACTTCTGATCCAGCTCTCTGCTGATGTGCCTGGAAAAGCAGTAGAGGATGGCGCAAGTGCTTGGGCCCCTGCATCCACGTGAAAGGCCCAGAAGAAGCTCCTGGCTCCTGGCTTCAGCTTGGTTCTGTCCTGGCTGTTGCGATCATCTGGGGAGTGAACCAACAGAAGGAAGATCTCTCTTTTTCTCTGTTTCTCTTCTTCTCTCTCTTTGAACTTTGCCTTTCAAATAAATAAATCTTAAAATGTATATATACAAAGCTATAGTAATCAAAACTATATGTTGTTGGCATAAGGCTAGACATACAGATCCATGAAATAGATTTGAGAAGTCAAAAATAACCCCGTACATGTAGTTCAACTGATTTTTGTCGCTGGTGTCAGGAACACCCAATGGGGAATGAAGAGTCTCTTCAATGTTGTGCTGGGACAACTCTACATCCACGTGGAAAAAAGTGAGGATATCAGACCAATAATATAAATGTTAAAACTACAAAACTCTTAGAAATAAGCATAGAAGTGAATTTTTGACCATGGGTTTGGCAATTATTTTTTAGATTTGGCACCAAGAATATAGTAACAACAAGTTGCTATAAATTAGACTTCATAAACATTAAAACATTTGTGCGAAAAAGAACAGCATCAAGAAAGCAGAGGGGCGGGCATTTTCCACCTTAGTTAAGATGCTGTGGGATTTCCACATCGCATCCCAGAGCACCTGGGCTCAAGTCCCAGTTCTGCTCCCAGTTCTAGCTTCATGCTATTGTGCTCTCTGTGCAGCAGCAGGTTTGTTTTGTTTGTTTGTTTGTTTTTTAATAAAGAAGAAAGAAAACCCAAAAAAAAGGAGGAAAGTTTTGTGAATCATACATCTGATAGGAATCTAATATCCAAAATAAAGGATTTGTATACCTCAACAACAAAACATGCAATCCAATTCAAAAATGAGCAATGACTTGAATGGACATTTCTCCAAACAAAATATACTGATGGTCTACAAGTACATCAAAAGGTCCTCAATAACATCAGTCATTAGCAAAATGCAAATAATTACATCGTGATATATCTCACACCGAGATACCTGCAATTAGAAACAATTTTCACCAAGATGGTGCTGAAGGTGAAGAAGGAAGCTCCTGCCCCTCCTAAGACTGAAGCTAATGTAAAAGTTCTGAAGACCAAGATGACAGTGCTAAAAGGTATCCATAGCCACAAAAATAGATCCACAGATCATCCACTCCCAGTGACCCAAGATGTTATGGCTCTGGAGCCAGCTTAAATACCCTTGGAGAGTACCCACTGGAGAAAGAAGTTTGACTACTATGCCATTGACAAGTTGCCGCTGCCCACAGAATGAAAAGTAGACAACAGGGGCTAGCGCTGTGGCTCAGTGGGTTAACACCGTGGCCTGCAGTGCCACCATCCCATATGGGTGCCGGTTCAAGACCCAGCTGCTCCACTTCCGATCCAGATCTCTGCTATGGCCTGGGAAAGCAGTAGAAGATGGCCCAAGTCCTTGGGCCCCTGCACCCGCGTGGGAGACCTGGAAGAAGCTCCTGGCTCCTGGCTTCGGATCAGCACAGCTCCGGCCATTGCGGCCATCTGGAGAGTAAACCATCGGATGGAAGACCTCTCTCTCTCTGCTTACCACAGTCTAAATGACTGGACTCTCATTCACTCTCAGGAGGGGTGCCCATCTGCTCTGATGGATGCCTTACCCCATTAAACCTTGCTACTTTATCTCATATCTAAATTTTCTCTTGCATGAAGATAAAACCTCTGTTTCAGCCATATCCAATAGTATGCTTAGCCAAGGAAAAAGCACAAGAACAGTGGTAATGTTGTGTCCGAATTTCCCAATCAATGCACAAGGCACAATCGTGCATGCAAAAGCAGAGGTTTATTTGTTACCAGCGGGCTGGGACCCCCTACCCGCACACAGCCATTTAGCAGTGCACAGGCAAAAGGCCCTCTCATTTGCTTAAGAGAGGTTTTTATAGCCTCACACTTACAAGGGTGCAGGGCATCTCCTGCATAGGTTACCTTCTTACTCTCTACATGGCAAGGTACTGGGGCCTAACATGTTCATTGGTTCATTTAAACGTATAGGCTATATGCGTTATGTGGTGGGAAGGCCACACAAAGGGGATGGCACCGGGAGGCACTGGCGGGAAGCACTGGGCCATAGATTCCAGGGAAGCTGGTGGGGAGCAGGAGGTCATACATTCCAGGAGAGCTTACTTTCTTTGTTCTCAAGGACCCGACCTGCCTCCTTCCTGGTCCAGAATGAGGCCTGTCATGGCCTTACGGCTGGCAAGCGAGCAAGCCAGAGTGAGAAACCCACATTTAGCAAGCTAGGGACTCTATCCCTACAGTAAGTCCTGAGCAACTTCGCCCTGAAGAATGCTCCATGCCTAGCCTTCTTCTTTCTTTTCCCCTGCCTTGTCTAGTGGCTGCCAAAGTCTCTGCCAATACTTCACGGAGACAGCCTTGCCCACTCTCTTTTAACCCAGCCACCCTGGCATCTCCTCTGTTTTTCGGCCAAAATCTCTTTGCCACACTCACACAGGAGGAATGTTTTACCAGAGACCTAGGCCAACTTACTCTCCCAAACTCTACCTGGGCCCTCCTGACCCTGGCCTGCCTGATCTGCACAGGGTCTGTTCACTACCCGCTCTCCTTCATCTCAAATGTTGGGAAGTTCACCAGCCAAGGTCCAGCACCTGGTCTCAGTAGGCCCTCCCTACTAAAGGATGCCCTGTGTCTCATTTGCCCTACTTCCTTGGACACCATTTAAAAAAACAGTGATGGGGCCAGTGCTGTGGCATAACGAGTTAAAGGCACCCCATATTGGCACCAGTTTGATTCCCGGCTGCTCCATTTCTGATCCAGCTCCCTGCTAATGCTCCTGGGAAAGAAGTGAGCGATTGCCCAAGTGCTTGGGCCCCTACACCCATGTGGGAGACCCGGAGGAAGCTCCTGGCTCCTGACTTCGGATTGGTTCAACTCCGACTGTTGTGGCCACTTGGGTAGTGAACCAGCAGGTGGAAGACCTCTCTTTCTGTCTCTACCTTTTTCTGTAACCCTGTCTTTCAAACAAATTAAAAAAATCTTTTTTTTTTTAACTTGACAGAGCTATAGACAGTGAGAGAGACAGAGAGAAAGGTCTTCCTTCCATTGGTTCACTCCCCAAATGGCCGCTACGGCCAGAGCTGCGCCGATCCGAAACCAGGAGCCAGGTGCTTCTTCCTGGTCTCCCAAGCAGGTGCAGGAGCCCAAACATTTGGGCCATCATCCACTGCCCTCCCAGACCACAGCAGAGAGCTGGACTGGAAGAGGAGCAACCAGGACTAGAACCAGTTCCCATATGGGATGCCGGCGCCACAGGCAGAGGATTAACCAAGTGAGCCATGGCGCTGGCCCTAAAAAAATCTTAAAAAAAAAAAAAAAAGACACACTGACAAGAACTGATCACAACAGGGTTTGTTTTAACCTGGTGTTTTTCCCACCAACCTTCAGAGCCATGCTTTCTAACCGCTGACACAGAAAGTCCACTTTTTCTCAGTTGTTAAACTATAATAGTTTTCTGGGGCCAGCACTGTGGCACTGAGAAGACACCTGCACAACCAGCTTTTACTATGTCCTTATTATCCATTATAATAGTGCTAGAAAATATTATCGTTATTTTAATGTAACCTAAAGTGTAATCACATTAGCTTGTTAGGCAACTAGTAGTAATAATAAGCAATGCTAAGTGTCTTTGAACTAAGTAATCCAGTAACTACATTAAGTTGATTACCCTATCCTACACTCCCCCTTCCCTCCACCTGGCCAGATGTGACCCTACCCTGACCCAGGTCCAGGAGTGTAAAAAGGAGGTTTAAAGCTTGAGATAACTATACCCTACCCTGGAGTCCAGACAGGTGTCTCCAGACTTATCAGAAGTGTCAACTTGATCTATAGCATTCCCCTAAAGCCTGCTTGTACATGATAATAAAAGCTCTGTAAGAATTGGGCTCTGGCCTGCACTTCAGCTCACTAGGCTAATCCTCCACCTTGTGGCAATGGCACACCGGGTTTTAGTCCCGGTCGGGGCACCTGGCTCCTGCCATCAGATCAGCATGGTGCGCCGGCCACAGCGGCCATTGGAGGGTGAACCAACGGCAAAAGGAAGACCTTTCTCTCTGTCTCTCTCTCACTGTCCACTCTGCCTGTCAAAAATTTTAAAAATTAAAAATAAAAAAAAAGAAGAATTGGGCTCGGGGCTTCTTGGGGGCTTCCTCTCCTAGAGGTACAGAGAGGCCCGGGTTCGAACTCGTAATAAAAACGCCCCTGCTAATTGGCTTCAACTTCGGCCTCTGGTGGTGTGATTTTTGGGGGACCACGGACTGCAGGCATAACAGCGCAGTGGGTAAAGCCATCGCCTGAAGCGCCGGCATCCCAAATGGGCGCTGGTTTGAGTCCCAGATACTCCACTTCTGATCCAGCCTCTGCTATGGCCTGGGAAAGCAGTAGAGGATGGCCCAAGTCCTTGGGCCTGTGTGGCAGACCTGGAAGAAGCTCCTGGCTTCGGATCGGTGCAGCTCTGACCGTTGTGGCCATCTGGGGAGTGAACTCGCAAGTGTAGATGAGTGGGGTAGGTTCTTGTCTTCATGCAAGGAAGAATTCAGATGTGAGACAGAGAGCAGTGATAAGCAAGGTAGCAAAGTTTAATGGAGTAGGGCACCCATCAGCACATATGGGACAGAATCTGAGAGAAGGTGCCTCCTCAGACTGGGAAAAGCAAGGTTATGTGGTTTAATGGAGAAAATACACATGGCAGGCCAGGCGGGTGGCTCAGGAAAGAGCTGAGAGCTGAGAGTGCCTCCTGTAAGGGAGAATCCAGTTCTCTCTGCCATTTCACCACCCCCCCCCCCTTTCTTCTCCAGGACAAAGAGCTGCCGAGTGTAAATTAGGTGAAATTCCTCCCAAGAATTCACTACTCAGGGCTATCAGACCAGGAGCCCACCTGGAGCCCACCTGTGGTGCCTGCCTTGGAGGAAGGAGGTAAAGGTTTTATTGCTCAATGTTATCAGGCCAGGCAACCCATTTGGTGCTGAGCAGACAGGATTGTCCTGGGGTGCTTCCCTGGGGGGGAGGGTAGAGGAAGGCTGAGACCACCAGGAAAGTTACTGGGGTCTGGGCCACACTTTGTAATGTAAAACAGTGGGCTGCTTCCAAGGTGACCTTCTACTGATGTTTTGTTTTCCTTCGCCCCTCCCACCTCCCCCACATAGGCTAATTTGTAACTTCCTCCCTCACAAACCATACATACTTCCTAAGAGGCTATAAACTGTTCAGTTGTTATTGTAATCATGACTAGTTTAAATCCTTTGTCATCCACAATGTGATTCCCAAAAATACTTACGCCTGTTAGCAAAGCACTGTTAGTACTATGCCTAAGTGTCTAGTTTTCTAGGCTACAGATTTTTTTCCTGAAACTCCTAGGGTTCACAACACCTTGGTAAAGTAATTTAATTTCTCCAGTGTTCAAAAAACTGTTTAATGTTTTTAAAATTCAAAAATTGCTTTAAAGTAACTACGCATGCTCTTTTAAGTTTTTTTTTTTTTCTTAATTTAAAGGCCTTGAGGACTATTTAGGATATGAACTGAAGGAACTGGGTGGCAGGAAAGAAAATTGGAGAGAGCTATAAGCATGAGAATGTATTCTTGGTGAAGGAAAATTGAATGAATGTTTGGATAGAAAAAAATTTTTGATAGAGGAATTGAAGGAATAAGCATGTTGTAGAAGGTTTGTGGAGCTGGCGCCGTGGCTCACTAGGCTAATCCTCCGCCTAGCGGCGCCAGCACACGGGTTCTAGTCCCAGTCGGGGCACCGGATTCTGTCCCAGTTGCCCCTCTTCCAGGCCAGCTCTCTGCTGTGGCCAGGGAGTGCAGTGGAGGATGGCCCAAGTGCTTGGGCCCTGCACCCCATGGGAGACCAGGATAAGTACCTGGCTCCTGCCATCGGATCAGCACGGTGTGCCGGCCGCAGCACGCCGGCTGCGGCGGCCATTGGAGGGTGAACCAACGGCAAAGGAAGACCTTTCTCTCTCTCTCTCACTGTCCACTCTGCCTGTCAAAAAATAAATAAATAAATAAATAAAATAATAAAAAAAAAAGGTTTGTGGAAGTTGAAGGCTATGCGAGATTAGTTTGGATGAGATTAGATGGAAATTATTTTCAAGTTAGCTCTTCTCTTAAAAGACAGCAGGATTACCTGATTCTCTACCTCTTTGTTTCATGATGTATTTAACAGTCGGTTAGAATCTATTAGGCTACTGAGGTCTGATAGAACCCATTAGGTCACTGGGCCTGCACCCCCAGGCTCAATGAAACTGGGTGCAGATAGCTAATGTGATGGAACAAGGATGTAAACCTTACCCATCCTCACTCACGGCCCAAAAAATAGATGAACATTAGAATGTATTCCTTGCCCTTGAATGTCAATTGGGTCTCACACCCTATTGCCTTCATGCCCCACCCCCCATGGCCACCTGAAAGACCAGTTCCAGGAATTCGCCTCCTCCTGCTGCTCCCTACCCCCACCCTCAGCCCCAGCCCTCCTAAAATCTAAAAAGGCCCGGCCTCTGGGGATTGGGGCCTTTGCCACGTGTTCCATACGCTCAACCCCTCACTTCCGTCCCCTCAAAGATAAAGTCTTTTCTTCTTAACCGGCTTCCTCCCTGCCTTTGAACTGGAAAATCCTAAAACCTAACACTTTAAGCAAATGCATTCCTAGGAAATTGAAAATTTGCATAACAGTTTCCTGTGTGTACTTTCATGCATTATAGGACACTGAACGATGTTCTTGCTTTGTCTTGTTATGCCCAGTTCAGTTGTCCCCAAAGACCACCAAGGAGCCGATATTGGAGGTCCAGGCCTGGATTCTCAATCAACGACGACACAGGGGGTCTGGATTGAGAGTCCCGACCCTTCAGTTAACAGGGTTTTCAGAGACATTCTATACATCATGGTACCATTTAGCAAATCATCTCATCCCGCGGGAAATTCAAAGGACATCTCTTAGAACTGATTAGTGCATCCAGTGGCGGGAACGCACCTACTAAAGGTGGTTGGATGGCTTTGGGGTTGATGCCTTTTGAATTGATTGGCCGAAGCACAGGGTCCGAGCTGCTGGGGTGTACGTGCCGAACTGCAGGGTCTCAGGAAGCTATCAATCACCTTATCTGCCCTGAGAAGACACCAGGAACTCTAGGTATATCTCTGTTATCTGCTAATCGCTAGGAGAGTTTATCGCAAGGGGAGTTCATTTATTTACTTTTAGGAGCTTCTGGCTTAGGGTTCAGGGCTTGGTCAGGTCCAAGTTCCTAGATGGAGGCCTAATTTAAAATAGTTACACCTTGATCCAAGCTCAGGTCTCACAGTCTTTCCTTTTTTTCCAAAAGAAATACTCTGAGGATTACAGATATTTTTTTTTTATGTTAACGGACTCCATTTTCTAGTATTATTTATACTTCACAGCCTTATTTACAAGAGCTGTTGACACGCAAACTCCAGTAAAACACACTACAGAAATGACTGTCCAAATTGCTCCCTGTCTGAACTTACAAAACTTTCAAACAGATAAAGAGGTAGAAAATAGTAAAAGGTACACTCTTCTATGGTAAAGGTAGTTTTGCTATGTTTGCCCTTTTTGACAATGACTTTTTAAAAAAATATTTATTTGGAGCAGCCGGGCTTGAACCGGCGCCCATATGGGATGCCAGCATTGCAGGCGGCGGCGGCTTTACCCACTACGTCTCAGCACCGGCCCCACAATTCTTTTAAAACATAAACATTTCACCATGACTTTAACAGTAGGTGAAACTGTCTACATAAGCCCAATGTTGTCACATTCAACAAAATTCGTAGTAACTTTAATATTGTTACTACGAGTATCCAGTTTATATACAAATTTCCCTGATTTTTCCCAATGGTTTTCTGTAATCAGGAACACGGCATTTGCTATTATAGCGTAGAGTTTAACCTATTACTAGGGCTGGGGCCCTGACAGAAACTGGGACTCAGACGTCAGCATACACTGTTACTAACACGCCATAACACCTTTACTCTTTCCACACGAAGATAAATACAAAAAACATGGCGACCGGGCGCCAAGCGTTATGGGAAATGTAGTCTTTCATGGAATGGGTTTTCGCGCAGCATTTCGGGAGCAGAGAGCCCGCTCTTCCCTCAGCGCGAGTGCACTCCGCCCCACCTGCTCAGTCCTGCTGTGCAGCTGCAGAGTTAAGAGCTGGGTGAGTACTCTGAGCCACGTGGCGTTGGCGCGGTGTGCAGACCTACCTAGGGTATTGCGCTGGGGAACCTCCTGCCCAGACAGGACCCTCACCACCGCGCCTTGGCCGGGCCTGGACGTGTGCCTGAGAGAGGCTGACTGAGAGGGAGCCCTGAGGGGTGAGTTCGGATGGGGGGACCTTTGTGCGGCACCTGCAGCCGGACGTGGGGACATCTCTTTCCAGCGTCCGGACGGGAATACGGGTGTGTGAACCGACTGCTGGCCCCGCCGCCACGCGCACCTGACCGTGAGTGTGTGTGTGCAGGAATCGGAGTGACCGTGTCACTTGGGCGTGCGTAAGCCAGGTTTCTCCTCTGAAGAGTGAGGAGGCGAGGGGCCGGCGCTGTGGTGGAGCAGGCTAAGCCTCCGGCTTCACCAGCGCCACTGCGTCCCGTATGGGCGCCGGTTCGGACCCCAGCTGCTCCACTTCCGAACCAGCTCCCTGCTGCTGCGCCTGCGAATGCAGTGGGAGATGGTTCGAGTGCTCGGGCCCCTGTTCCCACGTGGGAGACCTGGAAGGAGCTCCTGGCTTCGGATCGGCCTAGCTCCGGCCATTGAGGTCATTTGGGGGTGAACCAGTGGGTGGAAGACCTTTCTCTTCCTCGTCTCTGCCGGAGCTAGGGTGCAAATACGAATAGGCTTTACGCACTGAATCAGGCGGCTCTCAGACCCTGCGTCCCTGAGACTCCTGGCAGCCTTCATACAGCTGAATGATTTGCCCTCGGGTCTTCAGGACCACGTGCAGTCACAGTGGACAGAATCCTGCTGTGTGGCGGGTGTATTTGTTCTGGGGTTCAGAGACCTCGGGTCAGGGGCAACTTAAAAGATTTTTACGATTTGATTCTTTGAGAGGTAGAGTTACAGGGAGAGGCAGAGAGGTCTTCCATCCACTGGTTCACTCCCCAGTTGGCTGCAACTTTCGGAGCTGTGCCTATCTGAAGCCAGGAGCTCCTTCCTGGTCTCCCACGTGGGTGCAGGGGCCCAAGCACCTGGGCCATCTTCTACTGCTTCCCTAGGCTACAAGCAGAGAGCTGGATCGGAAGTGGAGCAGCCGGTGGCTTTACTCATTACATCACAGCACCGGCCCCAATACATTTTTTTTAAAAAAGTAGAGCAGGGGACAGGTGTCATGGCGCAGTAGGTTAATCCTCTGCCTGCAGTGCCAGCGTCCCATATGGGTGCAGATTTCATTCCTGGCTGCTCCACTTCCAATCCAGCTCTCTGCTGTGGCCTGGGAAAGCAGTAGAAGATGGCCCAAGTGCTTGGGCCCCTGCATCCACATGGGAGACCCGGAAGAAGCTCCTGGATCAGCACAGCTCTGGCCGTTGTGGCCATCTGGGGAGTGAACCAAAGGAGGAAAGACCTTTCTATCTCTCCCTCTCACTTTCTGTAACTCTACCCCTCAAATAAATAAAGCCTTTAAAAAGAAAAAAAGAAAGAAGTAGAGCAGTAGAGACAAACTGGCACCCATATCGGATTTCAGCATTGCAGGCAACAGCCTAACCTGTTCTACCACAACATGTTCCAACTTAAAGGCTTACTTTATTTTATTTGAAAGACTTACAGAAAGGTAGAGACGGGGAGTGGGGGTGTCTTCCATCTGCTGGTTCACTCCCCAAATGGCCGCAGCAGTCAGAGAGCTGGGCCTATCCAAAGCCAGGAGCTTCTTCCAGGTCTCCCGTGAGGGTGCAGGGGCCCAAGGACCTGGGCGCCATCCTCAGCTGCTTTCCCAGGCACATCAGCAGGATTAAAGTCCCAAAGAATCCATTTAAGAATCAGGTTTAAGGCCCTGTGTCATTTTTTTCACCCAAGGTGGTTTTTCTGCCATGGGACTTTGGAAATGTACTTTTTTTTTTTTAGTTTATTTAATTGAATAAACAGAAAAGAGAAGCAAACAGAGGTCTTCCATCTGATGGTTCACTCCCCAGTTGGCTGCCAACAGTAGGAGCTGCGCCTATCTGAAGCCAGGAATCAGGAGCTTCTTCTGGGTCTCCCACATGGGTGCAGGAGCCCAAGGACTTGGGTCATCTTCTACTGCTTTCCCGGGCCATAGCAGAGAGCTGCATCAGAAGTGGAGCAGCCAGGACTCAAACTGGTGCCTACATGGGATGCTGACACTGTAGGCGGCGGCTTTACCCACTATGCCACAGCACCGGCCCCGGAAATGTACTTTTGATGGGTTTTGTCTTGCCTTGTAACTGAATGTCAAGCTGATTGTCATGTTTTTTTCTACCCCAATATTTTGCTTTAAAAACCCCACTACCACCAGTCTCTTTGGGTTTTGCTTTTTTTTTATTTTACAGGTAGAGTTACAGACAGTGAGAAAGGTCATCCTTCTGTTCTTTCATTCCCCAAATGGCTGCTATGGCCATCCTGCGCCAATCTGAAGGCAGGAGCTTCTTCCTGGTCTCCCATGGGGGTACAGAGGCCCAAGCACTTGGGCCATCCTCCACTGCCCTCCCGGGCCACAGCAGAGAGCTGGAGTGGCAGAGGAGCAACCAGGACTAGAACCCGGTGCCCATATGGGATGCCGGCACTGCAGGTGGAGGATTGACCAGGCAAGCCACGGCGCAGGCCCCATGGGTTTTGCCTTTCTTGGAGCCCCCATCCCCATGCAGGTCACCTTGGCTGGGGGTCTCTGACTTAAATAAATCTTGCTCTTAATACGTCTTGCTTTCTCTACCCCGTCTGCCTGGAAATTCCTCTTCCATGCGAGACAAAGAACTGAGGTAGTCTTTGCTCTGCTGCTGCTTCACCGTATCACTAGTATCCGGCAGCACTTGGAAATCTTTGTAGACGTCCTGCCACGCACAGGGCAGCCCGCCACAGCAAAGAATGATCCAGTTCACAATGTCAGTAAGTGCTAAGGTAGGGAACACCGCTTCCCATCAAAGTTTCAACTAAAATGAATTTATTTCCCAGATCTAATCCTAGCTTCTCTGGAGTAAAACGGCCCCTCTTCTGGCAGGAAGAGGGGAGTCCCACCTGGAAGATCACCCTCTGACAGAGACCTACTGCCAGGAGCTTCAGAACACGGGCGGACCCAGAGGAGAGCAGGTCCTGACTTGCTCCACCTAAAAGTAATTCTCATCTCCTCTTGTCCAGGCAGAGCCAGACTTGACGATGTCACCAGAGCCACAGGCCTCTCTTAACCATGCGGACCTCCTGATTCTGAGGCAAAGTTCAAGAGGTGCGCTGGGGTTAAGAGGGAGGGTGACCGTCCGGCCGTGCAGGAAAAGCCCCACTTCCTGGAGGGCTTCTCTCCATGGTCTCTAGAGAAGGCATAACCAGCCAGAGTTCAGGAAATTCTCTCCAGTCCTCCTTGTGTAGCCCCGTGTGTGGCCCACGGTCTGAGCCACTCTTGCGCCATTATAAGGCACAGATTTGTATTTCTGTCTCATGTACCCCTAACACCAGAGCCTGGGCTGATTTGTCCATAACTGAAAAAACTGCACCAAGTTAGAGTACCAGACGTGAAATTATTCTTTCGAAATCGTTTGTCTTTCCTCAGTTTCCTGTGGATTTTCTGTTGGTGTAAATGATTTTTGAATATTGACAGGTGTGTTCCCTTGTAATGTTTTGGAAATTAGTTTAAGAGGGTATGCAGGAAGTGTTGACTTGTCAGATGAGGTGTTAAGCAGGTTGATACAGGTGCCGCGTGCCCCTCTCCTGACTTTTTCTTTGCCCCCAGCTTGTCCTTCGCAGTTCTCCATAGTCTTCTACAAACACAAGCATTGGCTGTTGAACATGCAAGGGGTAAGTTATTTATGAACACTTTTTTCTTGGACTTTATAGAGCTTTAAGAATCTGTGCTATCAAGGAAAGCTAGAAATAGAAATGGGTCAGAATCTTCTGGGAAGATAATAGACAAAGATGTGAATGGCAGTTACAGATTACCCAATTTTCATTCCTAACCTTCTGACCCATGGCGCATAGACAACACTTGATGGGAAACCTGAACCCAGTAGATTTCCTTGTGGAGTATGAATTCCTTGAAGTTGGGAAACAGGGATTTTTAAGAATTATGTGTTGGCCTTTGCATAAGTGATAAAATATATTTCCTGTAAAAGCCCCAAAGTATGTTGGCTCCACGTTTTCCTCAGTGGATGGTGTAGTGCCATAGCAGAGCTTTTGTTAAGAGTCCTCAGGTAACAGGGACAGACCTTGAGGTAGACAGTTTGTGAGAGAAAGTGGGGATTGGTGATGAGGCTGAGACGATGGGAGGTGGAGAGTGGAAAAGGACCGGGTCAGTCCTGAAGAATGGGTGTGGTGAATGCAAGGCCCGTGTCATGGTCCATTTTCTGTTGCTGTCACAAAATACTTGCGACTAATTTATAAAGAAAAGAGGTTTATTTAGCTTCATGGTTCCACAAGTCCCAAGAGCATGGCACTGGCATCTGCTCAGCTTTTGGTAAGGGCCTCGCAGTGGAAGGGCAGCAGGTTCATGGAGAGGTGGGCATGTGGGCAAGAGTAGGAGGAGGTGGTGCCAGGCTCGCTGCATAACTGCCCGCTCCTCAACGACCACACAACCCATTCTCAAGGGAGCTGCATTAATCTCTTCATGACCTGACAACCTGAAAGGTTCCACCTCCACACCTTTGCATTAGGAGTTCTGGTAAGAACAGCCCATATTAGCGTAGAAGGTCCAGTAAAAATCTTTGCCAGTTATTTGGACCTCATCTTAGGGGTGATGGGATGGGGATATAGATAAATGTTAGGACAAACCAAGAACATATTAGAAATAAAATATCACAGAGACGAGACTGGCAGTTTAAACATCAGTAATTTAAATATTTAAATAGCGTGTTTAATATTTAAATATGAACAATCAGTTTAAATAGCTTAAAAGTTATTTTCCCATTTTTCTGGAGGCTGAAAATCTGGCATCATCAAGGAACCAGCAAAGGAACCGGCGTTATGGTTAAGCCACCTTTGGAAAAGCAGCAAGTGCTTGGACCCCTGCCACCCACATGGAGACCCACACGGAATTCCAGGCTCCTGGCCCAGCCCTGGCTGTTGCAGCTATTTGGAGAGTGGATGGAAGATCTTTTCCTCTGTCACTCTACCTTTGAAGCAAATAAAATAAATCTTTAATTTAAAAAAGATGCCAGCATGTTGGTTACTTCTGAGAGTGCTGAGGGAAGACTGTGTTGTCTGTGGCTTGTCTGTCTGCTCCCTGTGTCTTCACATTTGTGCTGTATGTGTCTAGATGCAAATTCCTTTTCTTACAAGGAATTGAGAAAAGTTTCAAATAATGTTTTTGGGGGCTGGCATTGTGGCATAGTAGGTGAAGGCACTGCCCGGGGCACCAGCACCCCATATAGGTGTCAGCTCCACTTCCAATATCCAGCTCCCTGCTAAAAGTCCTTAAATTTTTTCTTATATATTCTTTTCCCTTTTTTTAATTTAGTTTAACTGAGGTACAGTTTTTTTGTTTTTTTGTTTTTTTTTTTTTTGACAGGCAGAGTGGACAGTGAGAGAGAGAGAGACAGAGAGAAAGGTCTTCCTTTGCCGTTGGTTCACCCTCCAATGGCCGCCGCTGCAGCCGGCGCACCGCGCTGATCCGATGGCAGGAGCCAGGAGCCAGGTGCTTTTCCTGGTCTCCCATGGGGTGCAGGGCCCAAGCACCTGGGCCATCCTCCACTGCACTCCCTGGCCACAGCAGAGGGCTGGCCTGGAAGAGGGGCGACCCGGACAGAATCCGGAGCCCCTACCGGGACTAGAACCCGGTGTGCCGGCGCCGCTAGGCGGAGGATTAGCCTAGTGAGCCGCGGCGCCGGCCACTGAGGTACAGTTTTAATGCCAGTTAATCACATTCTTAATGGTGTGACTGGATGGGCTTTTACATATGTACTCATAATAACTCAATAATAATGGTCTCTATCATATTCAGAACATTCTGGCAACGTTGAAATTTTTATCCAGTTCCCATTTCATAACCACTGTTTCCCTCTACAAGGGAGTCCACAGCTCTGACCTCACAGGTGAGAAAAGTATAACCCTTGAACATCATAAATGGAGTGACAGCGTGTACTCTTTCAAGGGAGGGGATGTGTGCCCTGGGCATAGTATCCGGACTCCTCATTGCTGCAGTTTGAGTATCCCTTTCACTGCTTAGCAGACTTCTTCGTAGGAATGAACCATGATTCGTTCATTCTGTTAGAGAGTGTTTCAACACCCCTTTGCCCCCATCAGGCTTGGGGAAATACCTAGAAAATGAAATTCTGCTTCACAGAATAAACATTCAGCTATAACCTACTGCAAGTAGCTTACCAAAGTAGTTGTGTCAGTTTATATATCCACAAGCATTCCTGTTCTAGCAAGTCATCACCAATACTTGCTACTGTCAATCTTTTATTTAAGCCATTCTATAGTTTAGTGTGATGAACACTCATGTTCATCACTATTATTTGTGTTGTGATGATTTGGATATCTCATGTAACAAGAGAACCTGTTCAACTCTTGTTTCATTAGATTGCTTTACTTATTAGTAGGAGTTTCAATATTAAGCTAAGTGCTTAAATTTAATGAATCGGTACCCTTGTTTGATGAATTTTCCCACTCTAAGACCATAAAGATATTCTACAGTGTCATAGATACTTGATTATTTAGGCTTCATCCCCCTGGAAACAGCTTTTATGAAAGGTAAAAGGTAAATGTCAGGTTTCTATTCCCAGATGGATGTTAGGTTGCTGTTACACCGTGGAGGCAGGAGGCGGGGGATGGGGGATGAGTGGGGATTTAGGTTTTTTTAAGAGTTATTTACTGGAGCACCTTTTGGGTCCAGAAATCAATCCTTAACACTATTGGCTTTTTTTTTTTTTAGTTTAGTTGAAAGGCAAAATTAGATATGTTCAATGGTTCACTCCCTTAGTGGCCACAACAGCTGGGGCTGAACCATGCTGAAGCCAGGAGCTGGAAACCCCTGGTCTCATGTGGGCAGCAGGGGCCCAAGTACTTGCCCAAGTACCTGCTGCTACTTTCCCAGCCTATTAGCAGGGAGCTGTTCAGAAGTGGAGACAACCTAGTGCTCATATGGGACTCTGGCATTGCCGAAATTATTTGAAAGGCCAAGTAACAGAGAAGAAAAAAATCTTCCATTTGCTACTTCACACCCCAAATGCTGGGCCATGCCAAAGCCAGGAAGTAGAGGAGCCAGGATTCGAACCTGTGCTTGTAAATGGGAGCTGTGTTGCCATCCCTCTCAAACCTCCCCACCCCCCCCTTTTTTTTTTTGAAGGGCAGAGTGGACAGTGAGAGAGAGAGAGAGAAAGCTCTTCCTTTTGCCATTGGTTCACCCTTCAATGGCCGCCGCGGCCGGCGCTCCATGCCTATCCGAAGGCAGGAGCCAGGTGCTTCTCCTGGTCTCCCATGGGGTACAGGGCCCAAGCACTTGGGCCATCCTCCACTGCACTCCCTGGCCACAGCAGAGAGCTGGCCTGGAAGAGGGGCGACCGGGACTAGAACCTAGTGTGCCGGTGCCGCAAGGCAGAGGATTAGCCTACTGAGCCGCAGCGCCGGCCTCAAACCCTTTGTCAAAAAGATCAGGGCCAGCGCTGTGGCATACGGGGAAAGCTACCGCCTGCAGAGTCAGTATCCCATATGGGCACCAGTTCAAGTCCCTGCTGCTCCACTTCCGATCCAGCTCTCTGCTGTGGCCTGGGAAAGCAGTAGAAGATGGCTCAAGTCCTTGGGCCCCTGCACCCACGTGGGAGACACAGAAGAGGCTCCTGGCTTCGGATCGGCACAGTTCTAGCTGTTGTAGCCAATTGGGGAGGGAACCAGCGGTTGGAAGATTTCTCTCTGCCTCTTTGTAACTCTGACTTTCAAATAAATAAATCTTAAAAAAAAAAAAGAGAGAAAAAGATCATTCTCATATAATTAGTGCATGTATGTATGGATCTGTGTCTACACTGTGTATTCTCTTCCTTTGGTCATTTTATCTTTTTGCTGCTACTTCATTATT
Organism: Oryctolagus cuniculus; assembly: GCF_964237555.1. Classification (NCBI taxonomy): domain Eukaryota; kingdom Metazoa; phylum Chordata; class Mammalia; order Lagomorpha; family Leporidae; genus Oryctolagus; species Oryctolagus cuniculus. The sequence continues at coordinate 141,060,916 of NC_091432.1, forward strand.
TTCAGTACAGATGCTTTATAGCAACTCCTGAAATACGGAAGTGTAAGGCATCCAAGTTCTTCAAGAATGGATAGAGGCCAGCATTGTGGCCTAATAGGTTAAACCGCCAACTACAGCGCCAGCAATTCCACATGGGTGCTGGTTCCCGTCCCAGTGGCTCTACTTCCGGTCCAGCTCCCTGCTAATGAGCCTGGGAAAGCAGCAGAGGATGACTCGAGTCGTTGGGCCCCTGCACCCATGTAGGAGACCTGGCGGTAGCTCGTGGCTGCTGGCTTCAGCCCAGCCCTGACCATTGCAGCCATCTGGGGAGTGAACCAGCATATGGAAGATCTCTCTCCTCTCCCTCTCTCTCTCTAACTGCCTTTCAAATAAATATTTTTTTAAAAATTATTTCAAAAAATTATAAATGCTAAGGTCCTTTACTTTTTCATGGAAATGTTAGCAGTTTCCCACTGAAAATCCTTCTGGGAAGTGCTTCGGAATACAGGTGAAATCAGGCAATTTTTCTTTAGATTTACTTGAAGGTATTTAACCTATTTCAATACTAGAGCTAATGGTACTATTTTTACAGTTTTCCAAGGCTGCCACTGTGTAGCAAGTTAAACTGCCACTTGTGACTTCAGCACCCCACATCAGAGTGTCAGTTCGAATCCTGACTGCTCCACTTCCACCCCAGCTTTCTGCTAACATGCCTGGGAAGGCAGCAGATGATGGCCCAAGGATTTGGGCCCTGTCACCCCTATGTGAGACCAGGATGGAACGCCTGGCTCCTAGCTTTAGCCTGGCCCAGGCCTGGCTATTCTGGCCACTTGGGGATTAATGGAAGATATCTTCCTCTTTCTCACTAGCTTTGTATTTGAAATAATATTTTTAATTTTTTTCATTTTCTAGTTTATTCTTGGTTTATTAAAATACAATGGATTTTTGTGGGCTGGCGCTCTGGCGCAGCGGGTTAACGCCCTGGCCTGAAGGGCCAACCTCTCATATGGGCACTGGTTCGAGACCTGGTTGCTCCATTTCCGATCCAGCTCTCTGCTGTGGCCTGGGAAAGCAGTGGAAGATGGCCCAAGTCCTTGGGCCCCTGCACCCATGTGGGAGACCCAGAAGAAGTTCCTGCCGTTGTGGCCACTTGGGGAGTGAACCATCAGATGGAAGACCTCTCCCTCTCTCGCCTCTTTGCCACTCCTCTCTCTGTGTAACTCTGACTTTAAAATAAATAAATAAATCTTTTAAAAAATACAGTGGATTTTAAAATTCTAATCCTATATATTTGCTAAATTTACCTATTAATACAGCAGTTGTTTTTTCATTTTTTGAAAGTGTGACTCAGTTATTTCAAAAGACCTTAAGACCCTTGAGTCTTAAAGCTCAAAAATTCTTTTGTTTGGCGTGTTCTGTTGTTGAAGCTCTCCACTGTAAGATTCAGTTTGATTGTTTTGTGATTGCTGTATCTTTTTTTACATTTCTCATTCATACCAGGAATTGCTCCCCTACTTTCTCTTACTTGTCTGTATTCTCTTCAAGCTCATTGAGTTTGCTTCAAGTCATCATTTTCAGTTCTTGATCAGACAATCTACCAGTTTCCTTTTTGGGGGGGTCTGGTGCTAGAGTCGTTGTGTTCCCTTGGAGGCATCATGCACTCTGCTTTTACATGCTTCTTATGTCCCCATGTTCATATTTGCATATCTGGTGAATCAGTTTTTCTAACTTTTGGGGGGAGGATTATTTATTTGTTCCAGAAACACAGAGAAAGACAGGAAGACCGCTCCCATCTGCTGATTCAGTCCTCAAATGCCTGCAAGTGGCTAGACTGGGCCAGACCAAAGCCAGGAACCAGGAACTCCGTCCAGGTCTCATGAGGGCAAAAGCAACCCAATTACGTAAGCCAACACCTGCTGTCTTCCAGGGTCTGCACTGGCAGGAAGCTGGAGTCAGGAGCCAGGAGTGGAGCTTAGGCACCATTAAGCTCAAGCATCCAATAAGATGGGATGTAGCCATCCTAACTGGTAGACCAAATGCCTGCCCTGCCTTGTCTGATTTTCTAAAGTGGTTTGTGTCATAAAACATTTTAAGGCCGGCGCCGCAGCTCACTAGGCTAATCCTCCGCCTTGCAGCGCCAGCACACCAGGTTCTAGTCCCGGTCGGGGCGCCGCATTCTGTCCCGGTTGCCCCTCTTCCAGGCCAGCTCTCTGCTGTGGCCCGGGAGTGCAGTGGAGGATGGCCCAAGTGCTTGGGCCCTGCACCCCACGGGAGACCAGGAGAAGCACCTGGCTCCTGCCATCGGATCAGCGCGGTGCGCCGGCCGCGGCGGCCATTGGAGGGTGAACCAAGGGCAAAGGAAGACCTTTCTCTCTGTCTCTCTCTCTCACTGTCCACTCTGCCTGTAAAAAAAAAAAAAAAAAAAATTTTTTTTTTACCCTGGCTATGTGGCCTAGAATGGACTAGGTGGGTTTTGTTCCTGGCGGGCACAGTAGTACGGTCTCTGCACAGCTTGGCCATCCATCATCAGCACCAGTGATGCCTGCAGGTGTCCCAGTGGCCTCGGCTGCAGGGGTTTGTGGGATTGCTCTACCAGTTAGAATACCACTCTCAGGCAGGCAGGGTCAGTTCACTGATAATCTGGGTGTCCTGTGTGCCTTTGTGGGTGCAGGGTACCTGTCCTTTTTCTCAGGTCATGTGATGGCAGGGCCATTCTGGCAGGTCCGAGCAGGTGAGGCACATGGCACTGGAGCAGTGGAGACAGGGTACCCAAACAGATACTGAGGGCTCTGTTGGGGTGGGCCGCTTCAGCAGCCCAAGTGGTCATGGTACTGCACTCCCAACAGTGGGAGTGGGGTACTTGCCAGTGCCTGAAAGCCATGCAATCATGACTGGTTTGCATCAGTGGCCTCCATCTATGGCCAAGGGTGGCACACTTGTCTTTGCAGGACTTTGGCAGGTTAAGCTGCACCGGGCAGGTTGCTCTGCTGCTTCTTGAGCACGTAGGGGCATAGATGGGACCACTCATTGGCTTCCCAGAACTTCTGAGGCATGAGTGTGGGGCTTCCCAGGACTGCACCTATGTGGCTGGGCCGCCTGGCTTTTTTACAGGTCTCAGGAGGATGATTTGAGCCATCAAATTATGTCTCAGACCTTCAGGGGTCTAAACTGCTCAGGGTAGGACACCTCGTAGCTTCCTGGGGATGCAGGAGGGTGCTCTGAGCCACCAACCCACACGGTGCCGGTCCTGATAGCTTCCCAGAGCACGGTAGTATGGCACTTGGCTTGTGTATAGGGCTCAGGAGGGCAGAATGGGGTCCACACTGGGGAGAAACCATTTAAATGTAATGAATGTGGGAAAACATTTGCCCAAAAGGCAATCCTTAGCCATCATCAGAAAATTCCTACAGGGAAGAAACCTCAGCAATGTAATGAGTGTGCAAAACCCTCCTGGCAGAAACACACATCTTGTTCCACATGAGAAAATACACAGGAAAGAGACCACGTAAATGTGGTGCCTGAGGTAGAACTTTTACCCAGAGACCAGCTTGCAGAAGGCATGACAGAATCCACACTGGGGGGAAACCGACGTGGGAAGAACACTGCTCCAGATGGCAACTTGTAGCAGTCATCAGAGAATTCACGCAGGAGAGAAACCCTGCCATTGTTGGGGCCCGGTGCCATGGCTCACTTGGTTAATCCTCCGCCTGTGGCACCGGCATCCCATATGGGCGCCGAGTTCTAGTCCTGGTTGCTCCTCTCCCAGTCCAGCTCTCTGCTGTGGCCAGGGAGTGCAGTGGAGGATGGCCCAAGTGCTTGGGCCCTGCACCCCATGGGAGACCAGGAGGAAGCACCTGGCTCCTGGCTTCAGATCGGTGCAGCACCAGACGTGGCGGCCATGTGGGGGGTGAGCCAATGGAAGGAAGACCTTACTGTCTCTGTCTCTGTCTCTCTCTCTCTCTCTGTCTGTAACTCTACCTGTCAAATAAATAAATAAAAAGTCTTTAAAAATAAAATAAAAATAAAAAAAGAAACCCTTCCATTGTGATAAATGTGGGGAGCCTTCGGCCAGATGTCATCCCTCAGAACACATCAGAAAACTCACAAGGGAGGAAAATCTTATGAATACAATGAATAGAGGGAAAGGAATGAGAAAGAAGTCACCTCTAAATGTACGCCAGAAAACCCACAGAGCAAGGGAAGCCCTCTTAATGCGATAGTTGGGCCGGCACTGCGGCTCACTAGGCTAATCCTCTGCCTGCGGTGCCAGCACCCTGGGTTCTAGTCCCAGTCGGGGTGCCGGATTCTGTGCCGGTTGCCCCTCTTCCAGGCCAGCTCTCTGCTGTGGCCAGGGAGTGCAGTGGAGGATGGTCCAAGTGCTTGGTCCCTGCACCTGCATCGGAGACCGGGAGGAAGCACCTGGCTCCTGGCTTCGGATCAGCGCGGTGCGCCAACTGCAGTGGCCTTTGGGGGGTGAACCAATGGAAAAGGAAGACTTTTCTCTCCATCTCTCTCTTACTGTCCACTCTGCCTGTCAAAAAAGAAAAGAAAAAGAAAAAGAAAAAAAACACGATAACTGGAAAATTCTTCTGTCAATGACTCATTGGACATCAGAGAAAACTCATGGGGAAAGCATCACGTGGGAAGCCATGTCCCATATCCGAGTACCAGGGATCAAGTCTGATCCAAGTTCCTGCTAATGCACACCCTGGGAGACATCTGGTGATGGCCAAGTATACGAGAGACCTAGAAGCTCCAGGCTCCTGCCTTGAACCTGACCAAGTCCCAGCTGTTACAGGCATCTCGGAAGTGAACCAACAGATGGAAAATCTTTCTTTCCTTCTCCCTGCCCCCTTTCAAATAAATCAAAAAAATTTTAAAAATGAATATTCACAAGAGAAAGAATAACAGTTGACTATAGAAAATATAAGTTGAATACAGTACATGTAGAAAAACAGGCCGAGGGCCAGCACTGTGGCACCAGTTCGAGTCCCAGCTGCTCTACTTCTGATCCAGCTCCCTGCTAACAGGCCTGGGAAAGCAGCAGAGGATGGCCCAAGTCAGCTCCAGTCTCAACAAATCCACACTCAGACACACACGTGTGCAAGAACACAGTGAGTGTGAGCAGACAGGCTC